>NC_092819.1:110802923-111105954 GCF_023375885.2 Dermacentor andersoni | reverse complement strand
AAACAAGCATGCTGTCACGCACGCACAAGCAAACGTGGACACATCTGACAGGATGACAACGAAAGATCGCTGTCAAAACGCTGGCGCGAGGAAAAGGGGCAGCAGCAGCGAGCGAAGTGGCCATCGTGCTGTCTATCACTTCACCTAAAAGTGCGGCCCTTGAACGCACATCACGCACAAAGTTACGAGCCGCCGACGTACTTATGCTCTACTCCCAATGCAGATTGCTCTCAAGGTACGGCCGGGCAACCGCGCAGCCGCCACATGCGCAGTTGCCGCCGGTGTAAAGAGCAGTTCCCTTTCTCTCTCCTCCCTCCGATGCCTCTCAACGTTGAGGACCCCGCGGACGACGGTAGGCTGCGCGCTTTTTGCCCGCTTTCGTCTCTTTCACACGAGAGAGAATGAGGTGCGATCTTCGACACCTCTCTCACGCCTTCTCTCGCACATACAGCGTAGGGCGCGCAGTGACGGTGTTATAGCCCTTGGACTCTATAGAGAACCTAACGGCGACGCCGACGCCCACGCTGAAGGCAGAAATGCGCTTAGAGTGTCCATGTAATTCATATTGTGACCAAGTTTTAAGCCTAACGCCAAGGGAAAGAAATATACAGCTGTGAATCAAAGGGGAAACGGGTTAGTGATAGTTGAAATTAGGATGAAAAAAGTTCTTAAGCCATCCCACTCTGTGAAGGTGAATGGCCAGCGAAGCTGTTTAGCGCATGACACAGAGGGGACACAAAATTTTGTACAAATGTACTAACATAGTTATAGTCCTGATCTGTGTTCATCATGACGTATAGGTACGGACACGCATTCACGTATGACCTGTGTTGATGATTGTGTCTGTCACGTAAGACAATGAATGGCTTATACCTCCATAAACGCGGCGTCGTTATGACGATGACAGAAGTGAAATTCTACGCTGCAATGATGAACAGCCATGGATCCAGCTGTGGAAGTCGACGAACGCGTGAGCAGTCGCACGAGCGCGTTCGCCCCGTTGGCGCCGGGAATTTTTTAACAAACCTTCTCGAAAAAGTTGTATGACAAATTTTTCTTCAAAAGCAACTGTTCTTACCCTTGCGCCTAGGACCTCTTTGGGTCCGAGGTGTTACACGTGTAGTTCTAGGGCGTGTTACAGACCCCGAGCCCACATGGGTATGTGCCATTGAGCTTGGACCCTTTCTGTACTGTCACCAGGATCAAGCCACATAATGAGTTTCAGCGCACAGACGCCACGAAACTGTGGATCTGACCCATATACAGCTTCGCCGTAAAAGTAGGAGCTGGGCAGGCCGCACAATTTATAGGGCAGATAGTCGGTGGTCGATTATAAGCACAGAGGTGTTGCTAGTAGAAAGGAAGTATTGTTGAGGACGGCGGAAAATTAGGTCGGGTAATGAAATCAAGAAATTCGCAAGTATAACTTGGAATCAGCGCCGGTCAGGGGTAATTAAAGATCGTTGGGAGAGGCCTTCGTCTTGCATTGAACATAAAAGTACGCTGATGACATTTTACAACCTCGGAAATTCGTGCGGAATTTTAACCAACTGTTGCTCTTGAGCGCAGTTTGCTTCGTGCTGCGAGGCCGCATTCTCATGTTTAGAGAATAGCGTCAGACGCCGCTCTGAAGGTGGTGCTATGAATGGGCAAGAGTGGTAGCAGACGTCCGGAAAATGAAGCTGTCAAATAGAGTTCCGCAGTGATTTGCCGTAAAGATGCAGCCTCAACTACATATGCATGATCTGTGATCATGCTATCAGTTGATTGCCCTGCTTTAATTACTCTTCGTTTCATGTGACCTTTGAGCCTGATCGCGTCGAGACACACAGCTACCAGATTGCAAACATTCAAGTGTCGTACACCGCAGGCCAAGAAGATGGTAGTCCCTCACCAGCGACGTACGCTGCGCAGTGAAAGCGGGACACTCCAATATCAGGTGTTGAAGTGTCTCGCAGTGACCGCAAAATGTAGACGATTGACTGGCCACACGTCCTTGCCGGTATAAGCGTTCGAACATGTTCACACAGCCAACCCTTAGTTTGAGTAGCACTGTTCTAATGCGACGAGGCAAGCCTCGACCGTGAACACGGGGCGAGAACATTCCATTTGCGACGCGCTGGTTTGGATGCTGCTTGACTAGATGACGACGAATCAGCAGGCGACCGTCATCAACCTTACACAAAATTTCAGGGCAGACACAGTCGCGATGGACGCAAGTTGAAGGCAGCCGATCAGCGTCTTCATTTCCGGCGAACTAAATGACACGTTCGTGTATAAACGGAGTTATACTTAGGGACTTATTTTTCTTGCGTTACTTAGGCACTATCCAATCACATGCCAAAAGTGCCGCTGAAGCGAGCGAGACCAGCAGGGCATGTGAGCGTTCGCCTGTTCCGCGTGCCGTTTGTCTTTCTTTATGTAACACTTGACTCTTCGACTCTCGGCGTATTTTTGCGTTTGTGCTACTAGTGATGCTGATACTTACCTGATGGCACAACAGTGGAAGAACGCACAAACAGCCCGGATCGAGCAATTATATAGAACAACATAAACATTTCCTCATCTCACAAGGCGTCTTGCGCCTACTTTATCAAATTGCACGTTGCACAGAGACAACTTCGATGAAGGATTTTAAAGGTTGTTGGTCGCAGTCGTATTTATTTAAAGTAAATAATGAAAACGGTTTCGCTATTGCTCCCGCCGAACCGTTTGTTAGATAAGAATACACAAGTTCGCCCCGTATCAGCTTACAGTTTATTCCGTGTCTCCTTTCTTGTAAGCCTGCCTGCGCACTGTGAAAGGTATGTGACAATGCAGTCAGTACAGCCGAAACTCCAAAACGGGACTATAAGGATTGCGATTGCCAGCAGCTGCTTTGAAACACGTATACACACATTCGGGCCTTTGACCCATAAACTTGAGCGCTACGCGCGGTGATCTTGTTGGTTCAATCAAGCGCACACTTGGCACATTAGAGAAAGAATGACAGACACTTGATAGTTGGCTGTCCTTCACGTAAGTGTCTTTCAAGTGCGGGCGTTCATTCGCGTGCAACGTCCGCACTTGTATAAACAGCCAAGTGTATGCTTTTAGCCTCGAAATGGAGTTCTGTAAGCTACAACAACGGTTGTCCTTTCTGTAACTGGAACCAGCACTAAACAAAAATCTCATTACTTGGAGCTTTAAATATTTGCGTGTTGTGTGTCACTCAAAAATAGTACTGAACGTGAGAATGTAATCGTTCGTGAGTTGCATGCAAGAAAAGTGTGTGCATATGGAGAGTAGAGCAGCACTCTGTAGAATTAAAACGAAACAGGCGTGACCACTATAGAGATTTGCCCAAATTCCTTGACGTAAATGGTGCGCAAGGTACCGTAGGGCCAGAAGGAAATAGGTGTATGGTTGGTGGAAAGCAGCACAAACCTAGGCACTCTATTTCAATCATGTGAGAGGTGTGTCCTATTATTTCTGTGAGTCTGTTTGCTGTCCATGCGTGCTTATAAACACAACGACATCGAAGAAACAGTCCGCCCGCTCTATGATTAGCCACCACTTGTCGCAAAGCATGACACTGAAGCTATGATTGCCCTGTCAGCACGAAAATTTGACCACCCTTTTTGTGTAGAATATGAACGAAGCAGATTGTCGGAATAGGAAGACACACAAACCTTTCCCGCACATGTCTTACATAAATTGTATAGGGGAAATAACCCAGACGAGTAGTGAGATTACAGGCTCTAAGACAACGCGTGTAAGCCGGGTTTTCTTATGCGTTCATGCCTACACCATTCTCTCTAACGGACTAAGTTTAAAACGGAGTAAAATCGCGTCAGTGAAATGATCTCCTACCTAACACTAAAGGTCAGAAACTTTTCATTTTTGGGTGGAGTAAATAACCGCCAATCTCGTTGCGCTGCAAAAATCAAGAAACTAGGTTTTCATGAATCAATGCAAAGTGTAAAAGAAGTGGCATAGCAATCCCTTTATCAACGGCTGCTTACACACCACCTGAAAATTTCAATTTGTCGTAGGCTTCCCATCTGTAATTTTCATTGGTATACGAAGCTCCTTCGTATTCAGCCCTGAATATCTAAGGCTGCCTCTCCTTCTGGATGTGACGCGTTGCTGCTTACCAAAACTTGTCTATAAAATGATGGCTTTTATGCCGAACTCAACGGATACCTACCGGCCATTCTTGTTTTCCGAAAGGATCACAAGCACTTGACGAATGCCGGTTTCCTTAATCCAATAAGAATGACATACTGTTTGAGGCTAATGGCCCCAGCGAGCTTAAAACATTGTGAGTACTTATGTGCGAAACCCCATAAACAACCCTACATGTCGTTTGCGGCCACTATCTGTGTAGTCATACAGATTTTATCGTTCAACTGAATATTATGCCAGATTATCTTGGGAGACAAGAAATCAACGCACTACCTTTCCTCTTTAGTAATATTACCTTTCTTCACACAAGCCATGATCCATCCTCAATCACTAGAAATGCAGGCAATATTTTTTCAAGCTTTTTTTAACCCATATGACATCGAAGATAACATGCTTCACGAATGATTCTTTCAGTGTTTTATATTTAGTGATGTGTAACAATGCTAATGGTCCGTATTCTATATTTGATCTCCGTGAAGTTGTCGACAAACAGAACAATCATGCAGTTTTCAGCCTAATGGGAGATTTGAAAAGTCGTAAAGCGTTATCCGACGTCCTGTTGACGGTGCGGCAAGATGACAGTGTTCCCGCGACAATATCTCCACAAGCACAGCCACTGCTTTCGCTCGTGTTTTGTGCCGTCTTCCCGTTGCTGTCCGCGGCTGTGTGTGACACAATCGATCGGAGGCAACGGGGGCAACAACTTGGGCAGTTTTTTTTTTTCGAAAATGCGCACAACAAATTCAGCGAATAGATTGAGTCCACATACTACACAATTGCCGACCCTGGCCACGTTGCGCAACGGCTGCTGATGTTAGCACACAGCAGTAGGCATTTCATTTATATGTCCGTCCCGCGCGTTTTTACTGGAACTGGTACGTTAGCCCCATATATATATATATATATATATATATATATATATATATATATATATATATATATATATATATATATATATATATATATACATATATATATACATATATATACATATCTATATATCTATATATATACATATCTATATATATAAATATATATATATATATATATATATATATATATATATATATATATATATATATATATATATATATATATATTAACACCGTCGGGCGCGCGCAGAACATGAATGGCCGCCTGCGTCGCTGTCAGTTTCATTGAGGCAGACCGTGCTACCACGTTGAATAAATATACACCGATTCCTTGATACCCTAGGAATCTGAATGGTGATGCCCACGTGTGGACGGTGAACGTGTCATTGCAGCAAATTTTCCGCCCTCTGCGCTCAAGCTGCCTTCATTTGATTCTGATGTAACGGGCAGTATTGATGCGGACTAGAAGATAGCAAGTCTTCTTCAGGGCTGAAGAATTAGCAAGTGGTCCTCTCCTGCTACGCACCAGTATGCAATTTTTGGCAAGGCGAGCGCCCAGTTTTGCTTCCTGACTCCTGAACTCAAACCTGCAGAAACATCGACAAAGCAACGCCTATCCGCAAGTCGTACCGCGTGTCTGCTGCAGAAAAAAAAGTAATCGATAAGCAAATTAAGAAATCCTGCGCACAGGCGCTATTTCCGAGTCCCGTTGGAGCTATGCCGCTCACGTGGTACTTGTTATGAGAAGAAAGACAATGTGCGGTGTTTCTGCGTTCATCGCCGGACAAATAACGCTGCAACAAAGGAAGGCGTATATACTCTTTATTTTTCGTGTTTATTCTCAGGTGCAACAGTTTATGAAATGCTCCAGAAACTTTTTAAATATTTATGAACGCACTGTTATGTGGATGGGCGCGCTATCTCGATGATTCAAGAATTTATAAACAAGCATCAATAAGTACAATCGGTGACTTAGTTTCGCACTTAGCCAAATACAAAATGCTGGACAGCTTTTCAAATTCTAAGAAATGTCACTTCAGGGAGGCTCTTAAATTTTATGCGCAGTTTTCTCGTCGCTTTGTCGTTGACAAAAGTAGCATGCAGCATGGGCCTGAAAAGATTGCCGCTTTGCACCATTTTAGTGAGCCGATGAGAGCAAAAAGCCTTCGATGTTTTCTGAATCTGCGTTGATATTTCGCTCTTGTATTAAGGGCTTCATCCAGTTTGCTGACCCGCGCACATGCCTGCTATACAAAAAGCATTCTGTGCGCATGTACTGCGGGCTTCGAGTGCGTGTTCCTCCAGCTGAGGTAATTATGAACTTGTCGGCCAATCCTGCGTCATTTTATTCCCCGAGGCTGTGACTGTACTACAGTAACGCTAGCAGCCGCGTGGGCATTGGTGCCATACCCGTTTAGCTTTACCATGGGCGCTGCTACGTAGGTACGTACACAAGGGCGCTATAACGTAAAACTATTCAAAACTTTTCTTTTCCAATTTTGCAATCAGCACTCCGCGATTGGTCAAAAGCTTTTTTGGACTACCCACACTTCACCTGCCTGTCATGCGACATCACGAATCCCGCGGAAGCTCCCCATCTGATATGACGTGTACACATTGATTATATATGATTTGACCGAACAAACGAAAAAGAGTTACTTCTGATTCGACGCCTTTTCGCCTTTAGCCCTCGGCCATTGGTCAAAAGTTTTCAGGCTGCACCCACTTCACTTGCCTGTCACGCGACGTCAGAAAAGCGAAAAAAACTCAGCTCCTCAAAGTAACATGGGGCGGTATAACGTAAAACTATTCCAACATGTTTTTATTCCAATCTCCTGACGTCAACTTTGCGTAACCGCCGACGCAAGCATCGGGCGTTCACCCGCAGGGTCGTCTGAACAAACCAATCAAATGCTCCCCTCGTTCATAGGAGGTCGCTTTTGTTTGCACGAAAAACGAATAACATTGCCTGCACGGAGCAGTTTGACTTATCTAATTGGCTCACGAGAAGCGAGGAGAACGCTAAAGTGGAGAGGTATTCGATGGGGCCGAGCCACTGCAGTGAAAATTGATAACCGGATCAAGAGGGTGGTGCCGGCACCTGTGATTGGTCCGCTTTTCCTTACTTAGCTTCCGGTGGCTGGTTGAAAATAGCGGCGGCATGCATGCAAAGGAAG
Source organism: Dermacentor andersoni (assembly GCF_023375885.2). Lineage (NCBI taxonomy): Eukaryota > Metazoa > Arthropoda > Arachnida > Ixodida > Ixodidae > Dermacentor > Dermacentor andersoni. The sequence continues at coordinate 111,098,738 of NC_092819.1, read as the reverse complement.
CTAAGAATGACGCTAAGGCAGATCCTAAGCAAAGAAGAGTTGCCAGAACGAGACCGTAAACGTTCCCAAAGTGCTGGAAAACGTTACACGGCCACGTAAAAAGTTTTGTTACACGCAAATAAGCCCATGCTCTCCGGCAGGTGCGAGTAGCCAGTGCCTGTGCGATCGGCGCCCGCCATTTTTTATTCCTTTCGGAACGGGGCAGCCTGCGGCTATTCAAAGGAAAAGTCAGTTTTGTTCGGCATATTATTGCATCTTTAACGCGTACAAGTCACTTTAATGCGGTGAGTTTTTGCGGTTTTGTGAGGTCGCGTGACAGGCATGTGAAGTGGGCGCAGCCCGAAAACTTTTGAGCAATTGCCGAGGGCTAATGACGAGAAGGCGTCGAATCAGAAATGACTATATTTCTTTTGTTCGGTTGAATTATGCATAATCAGTCTGTACACGTCATATCGGATGGGGAGCAATCGCGGTTTGCGTGACGTCGCGTAACAGACAGGTGAAGTTGGGTGGTCCAAAAAATGTTTTTCACCAATCGCGGAGGGCTGATTGCAGGATTGGAATAGAAAGGTTTGGAATCGTTTTACGTTATAGCGCCCATGTACGGGTTAGAGATGCATTAATATGCCGATCAAAACTGAATTTTCTTCTCAATAGCCGCAGGCTGCCCCGTTGCGAAAGGAATAAAAGATTGCGACCGCCGATCGTTCAGGCACTGACTACTCGCACCTACCGGAGAGCATGGGTTTACTTGCGTATAATAAAGCTTCTTGCGTGGCCGTGTAATGTTTTGAGCACTTTCGGCACGTTTACAACGTCGTTCTGCCAACTGTTCTTTGCTGAGGATCCGTTTTAGCGTCATTCTTAAGCTCCCGTTGCATGCCGCCGCGATTTTCCACCAGCAACCACCACAAGCTAAATAAGGGAAAGCGGACCAATCGCCGACGCGGGCACCACTCTCTTCATCCGGTTATCGATCTTGAGTGCAGTCGTTCGGCCCCATCGAATCCTTCTCCACTTGAGCATGCTCTTCGCCTGTTGTTAGCCAATTAGATAAGACAAGTCGCTTAGTATAGGCAATGTTATTCGTTTTTCAAGCAAACAAAAGTGACCTCCTATAAATGAGGGGATCATTTGATTGGTTTGTTCAGACAACCCTTCAGGTAACCGCCCGATGCTCGCATCGGCGGTTACGCAAATCTGACGTCAGGAGATTGGAATAAAAACATATTGAAATAGCAATGGAGGGGCTAGTTGGTGAACGTTCACGATTTTCTTGCGCTTAGTGCTACACTGACGATTTTAAGCGAAGGACAGGACGTGCACTACGACCACGCTATGCTATGTACGTCCACGTCCTGTACTTCACTTCAAACCGTCAGTGTAGCACTGAGCGCAATATAATCATGAATGTTGAATAGTTTTGCATTATAGGGCCCGAGTGCACTTAAACTAGGGCGGACGGAAAGTAAAGCTCAATGAATTATAATGTCGGGCAGTACATTTCACGATGCAGAAATTTTCAGTCACATCTGCTCGGTCGACATTTCAAGACAGTGACGGATCGTCATTTGCTTTGCTTGCTTGTTGGGCTGCAGGATCCATTTCGACAGCCTGCGCGTTGGGCCTTACGGCGTTAAGAATACTAATTCTCTGACACCTACAAGACCGGTTGGTGTCATACTGATACCGACCGCTTATCTTGTTTCTGGTCGCCACAACGACAACTTTGACGACAATCTCACAAGAATGAACCAGTTTCCTGACGCTCTTACGTTCAAACGGGATGAACCTATCTTCAAAAGTTGGCAACGACTTGACGGGCCCTCATTTATGAGTTCTTTTGGCAGCGCCAGAATATTGTGTGTATCGACTTCTTCGCACGTTATAGCATTGAAATATTTGTGAAATGTAATAACATTATGAAAATAGGCCCAGGACTGAAGCAAGGATATAATATGTCTCCATTGTTGTTCACGCTTTATGTTAAGGGCATAAAAATGCGACTAGAAAACAGTAAATTAGAGGTTGATTTACGCTATATGCGCAATGAACAAATGATGCAACTGAAGGTCCGCGGACTGATGCATGCGGACAACATTGTGTTACTTGCGGACAATGCAAGAGCTTTATAGACGTTTGTGAATATTGTTGGCAACGCAGCGACAAATCTAGATTTTATGTTTAGCACAGAGAAATTCTGAATTATGATTTTTAATTAAGAGATGAGTAGTTACGCGGTGTCAATTCAACAGCAAACCATACCATTACTCAAGAAACATAATTGTTTAGAAGCATGCATAAATAGAAGGAACACTCACTCAAGCACCCACCAGGGTAATGTGAAAGTAAAGTGGAAGATGAATGCAGCAATAATAAAACATAGAGGACTTTGGGGCCACAATATACTTGAAGTGGTGCGTGAAATCTGAAAAGGAGTAATGGCGTTAACACTAAGGTTCGCAAATGCCATTTTGTTCGTCAAATCTGATATCTCGTTGGATTTGGAAGCTTACCAATGGTAGGAAGGGCCGGTGGCTTTTTGAGGACACCGTAAAACCACAAATGAGCCAGTGCAGGGTGACATAGGTTTGGCCGCTTTTGAAGTCAGACAAGCACAGAGCAAAATTGGTTTCGCAGGAGGACTCGGGAACATGGATCAAAATGAATAGGTGGCTACAGTGCACAACTCTCTCATTAGAGATCAAAAACTTGGCTACCAAGCACATGATAATTCAAAGTGTAAGTACAAAACCAAGAGTCACCAGAAAGAAAGCGAAACAAACACAGACAGTGAATTGGATGCAAAGAATGAAAAAAGAAGGACAATGGAGTTTTACAACAATGGGAGAAAAGAAAGTGTAAGGGAAATTCTATACGATTATAAATAGGGCAGTGCCTTACTAATTGAGGATCGAGCTGTTTGCCTAGGCAGGGAGAAAAACATACCGGGGCAAATATTGCAACAAGATGAGGCATGTATGTGCTGCAGGAAAACTCCCGAGACCATTCAGCACATCCTATTAAAATGCGAAGGAATTCAATCAGTGAGACCCGCACATATCGTACACCTTGCTCGAGCGCTTGGATTTAAGGTGAACAGAAGCATCAACCGGTCAGTATGGAAATAAGCAAGAGACGTTTAGTGTAGTGGTGGAAAAAAAGCAGGGAAGAGATTGACACAACTGAATCTGTTACAGGCACATGTAGCGATGCAAGGTAGATAAAGAGGCGCTGAAGAATAAAAGAGAAGATTATGAAGATGTATCCGAAACTGCTAGAAGGAAAAAAAAGATACGTGTACAGCATATATCGGATTAGATCAAGCAGGCTAGGTGGCTATTTCTCACCTCACCGTTCCAAAGGGGATTCGAGTAAATTATCAGTATCATCACAGACTCGACTGCTTTACACGCTCGAACCTTCATTAGCCTCGGCGTGCGTTTGTCAGACCGAGGTTACTGCTGAAACACAGACAGCAGACGCAACCAAAGCGAGCCGACTAGAATCTAAGGCTTGCCTACCTCGTGACTAGCGTTTACTTCTAGACCACATTCATAGATCACACTTGAGGGAACGGGCTACAGCGCACATAACCAAGCACGGTCGTCTGCGCGTACTACGCGTGCAGCGTCGAATTTTCGCCGGCTTGCGCCGCTTCGGGCGCGTGTCTGCGTTACGTCCAATATGCGCGCCTTTAGGCCGGTGTGCGAGCTGCCGTCGTACTAGCACGAGCGAGCATTGAAGACCGCGTTTCGTTAGGCGTGTGGAAATTTGCAATTACTGTTGAAATATGTGCTGAAGGAAACGGGGTGTTCAGGGAACTCGGTGCGAAAAATAAATAAATACAAATAAAAAAACAGCTACTCATTGCTATCTCGTACACTGGCACATCGAGGCGATGAGATAGCTGTCAAGGCTGCGTCAACTCAGCCCTAACTTGAGGGATAGGTCTCGCGTTTAGCGGGTCGTAGGGGCCAAAACAGGAAGTAGCGGAGTGAACATTCGAAATGAATTCTGAACTGCGCTCCTTAGCAACACTTAGTAGGCGGAGGAGCGCTGTGGGCGCGCCTCTCTGCGCCGTAGCCTTCGCAATGCAAGCCACTGAATAAAACACGAGAGCGCCGTGAATGGAATCAAAAGCAATATTTGATTGCCAATGAAACCGCTTTTAGTGAAAGCATTGAAGGCAACTTCTATATTTGGCGCAATGTTAGGGATTTGGAAACTTTGTGTGTGTATTTGTTATCTTCCCATGCACTTGCTATCACTATGTGTAAAAAAAAACCACGTCCTAGATAAAAATTCGCCTTCCTAGTCATTAGAATTTACCTTTTTCTCTTAAAGACAACGAACTTCAATGAATGGGCCAAAGGGTTAGGTTGGAAAGGCGTTTGTGTAATTTATATATAATTGAATATGCGGCATCGGAGTTCACGTATTCGCAATGCATTGAGAAGGCGTGGATATGTGGCGAATGAAATCAACAGATCCTCGCAGATTCTGTCATCGCATTTTATAAATATCCTTCTATAAGTACCTTTCGCATGTATTTTAATCAGGTGCACATCTAATTTCGGCCACAAAGAGCATTTGTGAAGCCGAGCTCTCGTCCTTGTCTTTTTCATCATCTGCCTCAAACTGATCTCCCATTACCCTCTCAGTGTTTCTCCTTTAGCGACGAGCGTTGTCTTCTTAAGCTGGAGTGCGTACATTTGCCAATTCTACACTGCGTGGCCTGAGTGTCGCACACGGCGATCTGCTAGCCAGTGCATCGGTGTTTTCTAATTTTATCTTAGCCGTCTGAAGTATCCGCCTTGAAACATAATGCAGGAGACGTAAACTGCAGTGGAGAGTACTGATCGATTACCGGACTCATAAAGAAAAATGTTACCAACTATTACAATAATATATGGTGGTAACTTCAGTACTTATACAAAGCAAGAATCTTAAGGGCAAAATAAACGAACAAGCAAAGTGAGCATAATAAGCGTGGTGGCAACCACCTTTCTCACCTGCCAATAGCGTCACTCCGTCAAATGCGCCTAATAATGGTTTCTTTTTAATCCCTGATGAGCAGCTGCCATCTGTTTGCGTACATTTGAGTATTTAGATTACCACAAAGAGTATGCGTAGCCAAACGTGGTAGTCAAAAGACCCCGTTCCTTTATTTTAAAGCGAAGCTTTCTTTGTCTTTTACTTCGACTTTTGCACTGCTGCTGTTGCTGTTTTCTTGCATGCCGCATCGAGCTTTATCTGAGAGCGTATATATACGTGGTAGGATACATGGCATGGCACATAGGATAGCAGACGGGAGAAATCTGTTTAGACCTATGAACCGCAACGAATGTGCACAATGCTCCCCGGAGCTCTGTGGGCGTCGCCGCAATATCCTCTTGACGGCTGTAATCATCCGTGACCCCCTGCAAAAGCATTGCAGAAACTGCACAGCTTACCTTTCATAATAGAGAGGAGGGGGAGAGGAGGCATGAATGGGTAGAACCGACGCAGCCGCCCAACACTTCGCACTCTTCGCTCCCAACTCGCATACATGGAGGCAGGGCGTGATGGAAAAGGCGACGTGAGAAGGCGAGGAAAGGGTACTGCTTCAGTGCCTCGCCACCAAAGTGCCGTACCTACTACTAGACCGACAGCGATTGGGGACAAACGGGATAAATTTAAGTTCAAGGGACGGTAGTGTGCGGTTCTGCTATTTATGAAAAATAAACACCATCAAAATTTGTCAGGAGGACAACTAACGCACGGCGTGCAGACTCACAGCCGCTGTAAAGCACCTTGGCTTCTAGGCTACACTGTAGCACCGTAGAGCCTTGGCGTCGCACTTCAATTCAACACTTCTATGGCCGCCGTGGTAGCTTTGCGGTTATCACATTGCACGAGGTCGCGGGTGCGATACCGACCGCAGTACCTACGTTAGGACGGGGGTTAAATAAAAGAAAACTCTCGCATGCTGTAAATTTAGGCGCTCGTTAAAGAACCAAGGGGGTCAAGATTAACCCGCATTCTGCCACTACGGCATGCTTATAATCTGATTGTGGTTTTGGCATTCATCATCATCATCATCATCATCATCATCAGCATCACCATCATCATCATCATCAGCCTGGATACGCCCACTGCAGGGCAAAGGCCTCTCCCATACTTCTCCAACTACCCCGGTCATGTACTAATTGTGGCCATGTTGTCCCTGCAAACTTCTTAATCTCATCCGCCCACCTAACTCTGCCGCCCTCTGCTACGCTTCCCTTCCCTTGGAATCCATTCTGTAACCCTTGTTGACCATCGCTTATCTTGCCTCCTCATTACGTGTCCTGCCCATGCCCATTTCTTTTTCTTGATTTCAACTAAGATATCATTAACTCGCGTTTGTTCCCTCACCCAATCTGCTCCTTTCTTATCCCTTAACGTTACACCTATCATTCTTCTTTCCATAGCTCGTTGAGTCGTCCTCAACTTTAGTAGAACCCTTTTCGTAAGCCTCCAGGTTTCTGCCCCGTACGTGAGTACTGGTAAGACACAGCTGTTATAAACTTTTCTCTTGAGGGATAATGGCAACCTGCTGTTCATTATCTGAGAATGCCTGCCAAACGCACCCCAGCCCATTCTTATTCTTCTGATTATTTCAGTCTCATGATCCGGATCCGCAGTCACCACCTGTCCTAAGTAGATGTATTCCCTTACCAATTGCAGTGCCTCACTACCTATCGTAAACTGCTGTTCTCTTCCGAGACTGTTAAACATTACTTTAGTTTTCTGCAGATTAATTTTTAGACCCACCCTTCGGCTTTGCCTCTCCAGGTCAGTGAGCATGCATTGCAGTTGGTCCCCTGAGTTGGCATTACAGCTCCATAACTCAATTAAGGTTTAGCGTTTATACCACAATACTGTGTGCCGCCGGAGGGAATGACAATGCTAAGCTTCTCGGAGGTTATGCACAACAACACCTCGAACAAACATGTCTCCCTGCGTGTTCTGTGTACTACGCAGAAAAACTGCCATGGTGCATGCACGATAACATTTACCATCAACTCACCAATCTTGTATTGCACTAAACGCTGAAGAAATTAAGCATTCGCCCTCAACATCCCCGCTAATTATCGTAAATCAAAGCAAACTGCGCAGAAATTTTCGCTTACGCCGATTCGCACAATGCGAGGGGTCCTCATGATTTTCTTTTCTTTCATTGAACTGGGCGTGCAAAGCAGCCCATGAACGTGCTGGTAAAGCTGGCTGTGGATAAACGAACAGCAGCAGCATATCAAAGCACATGAAACCTAAAAATGGGCACTAATTGCAAATAACCTTGACATGCTAGATGACTCAAGGATGCAAACGTTAGATTTACTAACAGAAAAACCGACTAAGGCAGCTCCGGAATGGGCAAAACAAGTTGAACCAGCAGTGAACGCCTGGACTGACAACCAGAACCTTTCTTTTGTCAGTTCAATGAAATGAAGTCTGCAGACTGCCATTGCGTGCTTTTTATTTGTAATCTGCAGAACTGTAGCTTTTGATTGTATTTGCAATATTGAACAATTGTCGATGACCACGGGGCACTGCTTTTCGCGGACGAAGTAATTTGCTTATTTGTGAGTGGCAACTGTGTTTAAGGAATAGTCGCTGTATTTCTAGCAGCATAAAAATAAGAATGAGACGCTGACGTAATGTCAAGGGGAGGAAGCTGTATGTCTGTTCTTCAGGAAAATTCTGCACGATTTTCTGTGCAGAAAGGTGTAACCTCTAGACAAGTAGGTAATGTCAGCAATATAAACTGGATGGGCAGGATCTTTATGTAGATAGAAAGGGTTCGATTGGTCCAACAATTCTGGCCCCGAAAACTGCAGCTGGGATAAAAGAGCTGCATTTGTCTTGCTGATACTGTGAGAATACAGTGGTAGTGGAGGCAGCCGTTGTGGAGGCGCAGATGCCGCGAGCTGGCCTCGAGTGCCGATAACGCTTCTATCACAAAAAAAAAGAACGAAAAAAAAGAACTCTCGAATACGCACGACATTCGGTGCTGTCTCACTGACCTGACCTGCTCACTGACCCGACCTGCTCACTGACATGCTCACTCACCTGAAGAGAACTAGAAGTCGGATTCCTGATTGATAAGAATATAGCTGGTAACATACAGGAATTCTATAGCATTAACGAGAGGGTGGCAGGTCTTGTTGTGAAACGTAATAAGAGGTACAAAATGAAGGTTGTACAGGTCTACGCCCCTACATCCAGTGATGATGACCAGGAAGTCGAAAGCTTCTATGAAGACGTGGAATCGGCGATGGGTAGAGTGAAAACAAAATACGGTATACTGATGGGCGACTTTAATGCCAAGGTAGGCAAGATGCAGGCTGGAGACAAGGCAGTGGGGGATTATGGCATAGGCACTAGGAATAGCAGGGGACAGTTATTAGTAGAGTTTGCGGAACAGAATAATATGCGGATAATGAATACCTTCTTCCGCAAGCGGGATAGCCGAAAGTGGACGTGGAGGAGCCCGAATGGTGAGACTAGAAATGAAATCGACTTCATACTCTGCGCGAACCCTGGCGTCATACAAGATGTAGACGTGCTCGGCAAGGTGCGCTGCAGTGGCCATAGGATGATAAGAACTCGAATAAGCCTTGACTTGAGGAGGGAACGGAAGAAACTGGTACATAAGAAACCGATCAATGAGTTAGCGGTAAGAGGGAAAATGGAGGAATTCCAGATTAAGCTACAGAACAGGTATTCAGCTTTAACTCAGCAAGAGGACCTAAGTGTTGAAGCAATGAACGACAATCTTGTGGGCATCATTAAGGAGTGTGCAATGGAAGTCGGTAGTAACTCCGTTAGGCAGGATACCAATAAACTATTGGAGGAGACGAAAGATCTGATCAAGAAACGCCAATGTATGAAAGCCTCCAACCCTACAGCTAGAATAGATCTGGCAGAACTTTCGAAGTTAATCGACAAGCGTAAGACAGCTGACATAAGGAAGTATAATATGGATAGAATTGAACATGCTCTCAGGAACGGAGGAAGCCTAAAAGCAGTGAAGAAGAAACTAAGAATTGGCAGGAATCAGATGTATGCTTTAAGAGACAGAGCCCGCAATATCATTACTAATATGGATGAGATAGTTCAAGTGGCTGAGGAGTTCTATAGAGATTTATACTGTACCAGTGGCACCCACGACGATAATGGAAGAGAAAATAGTCTAGAGGAATTCCAAATCCCACAGGTAACGCCGGAAGAAGTAAAGAAACCTTGGGAGATATGCAAAGGGGGAAGGCAGCTGGGGAGGATCAGGTAACAACAGATTTGTTGAAGGATGGTGGGCAGATTATTCTAGAGAAACTGGCCACCCTGTATACGCAATGCCTCATGACTTGGAGCGTACCGGAATCTTGGAACAACGCTAACATAATCCTAATCCATAAGAAAGGGGACGCCAAAGACTTGAAAAATTATAGACCGATCAGCTTACTGTCAGTTGCCTACAAACTATTTACTAAAATAATCGTAAATAGCATCAGGAACACCTTAGACTTCTGTCAAGCAAAGGACCAGGCAGGATTCCGTAAAGGGTACTCAACAATAGGGCATATTCACACTATCAATCAGGTGATAGTGAAATGTGCGGAATATAACCGACCCTTATATGTAGCTTTCATTGATTACGAGAAAGCGTTTGATTCTGTCGAAACCTCTGCAGTCATGGAGGCATTACGGAATCAGGGTGTAGACGAGCCGTATGTAAAAGTACTGAAAGATATCTATAGCGGCTCCACAGCCACCGTAGTGCTCCATAAAGAAAGCAACAAAATCCCAATAAAGAAAGGTGTCAGGCAGGGAGATACGATCTCTCCAATGCTATTCACGGCGTGTTTGCAGGAGGTATTCAGTGACCTGGATTGGGAAGAATTGGGGATAAAAGTTAATGAAGAATACCTTAGTAACTTGCGATTCGCTGATGATATTGCCTTGCTTAGTAACTCAGGGGACCAATTGCAATGCATGCTCACTGACCTGGAGAGGCAAAGCAGAAGAGTGGGTCTAAAAATGAATCTGCACAAAACTAAAGTAATATTTTACAGTCTCGGAAGAGAACAGCAATTTACAATAGGTAGCGAGGCACTGAAAGTGGTAAGGGAGTACATCTACTTAGGGCAGGTAGTGACGGCAGATCCGGATCACGAGACGGAAATAATCAGAAGGATAAGAATGGGCTGGGGTGCTTTTGGCAGGCATTCTCAGATCATGAACAGCAGGTTGCCATTATCCTTCAAGAGAAAAGTGTATAATAGCTGTGTCTTACCTGTACTCACCTACGGGGCAGAAACCTGAAGGCTTACGAAAAGGGTTATACTCAAATTCAGGACGACGCAACGAGCTATGGAAAGAAGAATGATGGGTGTAACGTTAAGGAATAAGAAAAGAGCAGATTGGGTGAGGGAACAAACGCGAGTTCATGACATCTTAGATGAAATCAAGAAAAAGAAATGGGCATGGGCAGGACATGTAATGAGGAGGGAAGATAACCGATGGTCATTAAGGGTTACGGACTGGCTTCCAAGGGAAGGGAAGCGTAGCAGGGGGCGGCAGAAAGTTAGGTGGGCGGATAAGATTAAGAAGTTTGCAGGGACGACATGGCCACAATTAGTACATGACCGGGGTTGTTGGAGAAGTATGGGAGAGGCCTTTGCCCTGCAGTGGGCGTAACCAGACTGATTATGATTATGAGAAAGGCACCGTATGCTTCTGCGTACACTTGATAATCTTCACGGCTGAGACTACGCGTTAAGCTCTTCCTACTGTTACGTCGATGATTTGTGTGCTTTGTGTGAGCTTCCCATATGTATTGTGTTGTTCTTGCGGTTTGTTCTTTTATTTTTAAAGTGACAAACACTACTACCAGGTTGTTTTACACTGTACGTTCTCCCGAGATGTTAAATGGAACTGACTTGCAGACTAATGTACCACGCGTTCCAAGCATGTTGAGTCAAGATTTAAAGAAAATATGCAAGGGATACGTAACTAGACAGAACCAAGGTAATGCTGTTACGTTGCTTGGAGCAAGTAACAAAAATTTTGTATTTTCCGTAATTACTTAATTAGTTAATAATATTTATTCAACTAGACAAATAATATATTCAGCATAAAAGCGTCAATGATGAAATTGTAGGGCATCGGCAAATATTCCCAATCAAGAATTTTGTTGCTCTGTACTTGCTACCTAATTTTTTCGATATCCGAGAGGCACGAAATACAAAAAGAAAGGGCATATACTGTGCCTACACCCAGTATAGGCTCGTGTACATTAAACTGGTGTACCTGACCTTCGGGATAACTGCAGGATAGTGAGGAAACAATTACGTGAAGTTTGTGAACGGTTGTGGATAAATATCAAATTAGCAACGTCGAATTCAAGGTCCAGCTCAAAACTATCTTTCGAGGAAAAGCTGGTTCGTTTTTCAGGAAAGAAAGCTGTGCTAGGCAGAAAAATATATCGGAGCTGTCCTGCCTATCTGTTCTTTTGGGATGTTTAAGCGTCGGCATTTTAATGTAACATTGAGCGATAAAACAATGAGCGGTCTGTTTGACGTGTGTAGCGAAGAAGCTCTACTCAGAAACGCGTCATAGGTTGGCATTTGATCACGCCGGGATCAACCTTTATATAGACAGGCTTCACATAGCTTCGAGGAGCATGTACATTGTAATGGTGCTTGTATACTATAAGGACATGTTGCCACGCCCTAATAGAACCTTGCGTGCAGATTTGGCATGCGCTGTTTGCCTCGTGACTGTGCTGTACCATTGAAATTTCGCTTGCGTTAAGGTCAATTCTTATTGTTATGTAAGATGCGCCGCAGCCTCAAAGTAGAAAAATAGCCTACAAACTATTTTCGAATCACTTGAATAAATTTTAACCAAGTTTACACTTTTCAACCATCGAAATTGGTTTTGTTCGGTTAGTTCAACTGACTTGGAATTGATCTCATTAATAGACTCCATAATGAATTCTATTGACATTGGATGCTTCTGCTTTTTTTTTTGTCTAACGCTCTTGAAACAGTGGCTTGCCATGTGTTGGGTAAAGAAAACTGTGTTAAATAACAGCCCACACGTTATTTTTTTAAGAAAATACTTTTGTAACTGGAAACTCACTCTCTTGGCCGAGCGAGTTTCCAGACGGTAGAACAGTTACTGAAACACTAAAACAGTTATTTGCAGTCTGGTTCCATTGCTACACATCATGCACATAAACGAACTTCCAGCATACACCGTCATAATGTGTGGTATACGGTGACGATTGAACCATCTACAACTGAGATGTTTACCAACGCTAAAATATAGATGAATTAGAGCATTAGTTAGCATTGCGGCTTGGTTTCACAGTAATAACTTGATTTTAACACCAAGGAAAACTAAATTCATGGCATTTCCTTAAAAAACATAAAATGCCTGCTCTTTTCACTTGAGCTTTACCTTGACTCAGGCTGCATTTCGACCCATCACTGGATCTCAGTGCTTGGTGTGGTCCTCGATGAAAGCAAAATATTCATACGGACATCTTAGAACTTAAAGAAAGGAAACTTGTTTTGGAAATTAAGGCGCTGATGAAAACTAGACCTATACAGTCCACTCCCCGTCTGTTCTCCCTTATCACGCAATAATAAATAGCCGCATTAACTATCGCATTGTTGCTTACGCTACCTCCTAGCAGTCTCGTAATGATCTGTTCAACGCATACAAACCTCAAATTTATGCAGTATGTGAAGCAGTATGATTGTTATTATTATTTGTTTTGAAAACATATATACATTTACCATGAAAGAGAAAGCTAGGAGCAGGCTGGCAACTGCCACCGGAAGGGACACAACGCCTGCCTACTCTTCAAAAGGGAGGTGACAGCAACACAGAAATGGAAGATGGAAAGGAGGGAAGGAAAGAGGAAAGCAATAGGAACAGCACAAATCTAAAGGAATGAAGTAGAACACACACTACAGATCACACACAGTGGGGCCGGTCACTGAAGGTCGCGCAGCTGCAGAATGGTAAGCTATTCCTATTATCTGTTGTCGAGATAATAAGAATAATGCGTGTGTACAGAGGATGAAATACTCTCAAATAATAGGTTATTTGTACTAAACATAAGTGCAATGCTGTTCAGGTTTTTAAAAGAAGAGTTCACGCACAACATGGTTCTCTTGAATTCCTTCACGAATGACTTGCTTTTTTGAAGTGAATATCTATTTACTTGCCAAAGCACCTACTAATGATGGGAAAATGACAGCTTCATTCTACTCTATTAAGATCTGCAATTGCTTTTCCTGCTTTATCCAAAGAACTTGCATATTTCTGTTTAAAAATCACTGAAGAACTGTATTTTGAATCACTAACCTCACCACATATGCATTCATCTATCGTACTTCATTCTCGTCACTTAAATGCAAATAATTTCTTTGCCTTGTCGGAGCCAAGGTCAAATACGAGGCCGTCCAAAGTCACAGAGCGTGTCCCCGATACTCGAGCACCCCCATGTGCCCGTTCGCTTGCCGGTATTGGTTCCGTCCCTTCTTGCTGCGCGGGAATGCGCGCGGTCTCTGACGCGCCCGTTCACCCGCTCACACGCCGCTGCTGGCTTGGAGTGCCCTTGCTTCAATCGGCGGCATGGGTGGGCGGGCCACAAACAGATGTTGCTCGCTTAGACTAGCTGCACTATGTTGCACGTAGGCCTCTACTAGCAGATACAACAATGTGCCCTCGAAACTATGAAGCAGAAGAGGAGCGTAAGATGGCGAAGCCTCTGCAAAGATTACAGAGGTATGCGACGCGTACCGTATCGGCGAGGCTGGAAGTGACGAGATGCGTGCGGCCCTCAAGCGGCCGCGCGTGCACCAAGAGCTGCGGCACTCCTAAGTGAACGGCCGCTATACAGGCCGCCGAGACCAATCGGCGCCGATTCGAGGGCCACACTTTACGGGACGCCGACACGTACTTTCACGCGCACTTTAGTTCTAGTTTGGTGCTGAGTGTGCCGCCTGCAACCGCCTCTGGTTCTGATTGTACGTCGTGAGGCTGTTGCTGACCGCGCAGTTGGCGCTGCAGGTGCGAAACTTTTGCCTGAACGATGCGAGGTCGTTGAAGCTAAACCGTTACATTGCTGCATTGTGGGCTTTGTGTAATATTTTCATGGGTCTTGTATTGTTCCTGCCGGTCTATTCTTTTGATTTCTAAAGTGACACACGCTGGATATCAGCTTGTCTCCCAATGTACGGTTGATCGATTCTTTAACAGCACAGAATTCTTGCATCCCTCTCTGTCGCGTGGCCTCCCGACTATCCTTCTTTTTGCGCGCGACATTTAGAGCCTTCCAGAACGAGAACCTTCCAATGGGCTCGTCGGCTGGCCGCCAGTCAACATGACCAACCCGTTACTTTTTTACATGCAGGTCAGTAACAAAGCTTCTAGTGTTAAATCCAGCGATAGATGTTTCATGCAGCTCATGCGCCCACGCAGCTTTTGTACGCTCTCTTTGGTTGTTCAGGATTTTGTCTTCTCTCTTGTAATGATTTTTACGGACGTAGAGCCCAATCCTGGAGCTGGGCCTACGACTGATGGACTGTTAGTCGAACTACTTAATGGTCAGAAAAAAATAGAAAAACGGTTAGATGAAATTAAAATGAAACTAAAGGTGGTTGAGCAATCGGCATTGGCTATTAAAGAAGTCAGCAAAAGAGTATCTGGCCTCGAGAAAAGTGTGCAGAGGTTGCATGAGAAATTTGTTGATCTAGAAGATCGTTCCAGGAGGAACAACCTTCTGGTTTTTGAGGTCAAAGAAACAGCTGCCGAAACTCATGATGATCTGAAGCAAGCTGTGTTAGAGGGCGTGTTTAAGAGCGTCCTCGGTGTGCAAGTTTCTTCGGCTGAACGACTTCATAGGATCGGGCGCAGACACGGGACTAGACCACGCCCAGTTATGATCAAGCTTTTCGACCACCGCGAAAAAATGGCCGTACTACAGAATTGTTTCAAACTAAAAAATAAAGATATCTCGGTCTCGGAAGACTTCTCAGCGCCCACAAGACTTAAAAGAAAGAAACTCTGGGATCGCGCCTCCGAAATTACAGCTGCTGGGGGGGAAAGTCCAACTAGTGTTCGACAAAATAAGGATTAATGGCGAACTATTCCGATGGGATGGCACAAATGGCAGAAGGATTCCCACAGGCAGACAAACTGAAGAAAGACACCAGTCACAATGAATCCAGACAGATGCCCAAAAGCCCCTCCGTTTCATCAATCTTAATGCACGTAGCGTCGTTAGTAAATCTGATGATATTGAAAGTATCATTTTTAACGCACAAGCCACATATTCTTATAATCAGGGAAACTTGGGTTAACCCCGATATCTCCGACGACGAAGTAACACCACCAGGTTACGGAATTCACCGTAAAGATAGAAGTTCGCGTGGCGGTGGTGATGCAAGTATTTATCAACAGTCACTATTGGTGTCTAGGTTACCTGATATACCTGCAATTGTGTGCGTGCTCATTAAAGTACATTTCGATGGGCACACTGTAAATGTAGGAGGTTTCTACCGTCCCCCTACTCAAGATAACTTCTTTCTCGAGCTTATTGAATTCCTTTGTTCTAGCAAAAGCTATTCTTGAAATGTCCTCTTAGGTGGCGACTTCAATATGCCTTCAATCGACTGGAGTACCGATTTTCCTGAGGCCCTTTCCGGTGCTACTGAACCTCGTGTTGCCTCGTAGTATTCCATTGTTTAGCTCAGTTAGTAAAAGAACCCACGCGTATTCAGAATGATATAGCTTCAATTTTAGATCTATTCCTTGTAAGCAACGCAGTGCTCAGTCGTGATGCCGAAGTACATATTTTTGACGGTATATGTGATCACAAAATGATATCTTTAACAGTTCAACTTGGCCGTCCGACTGAAACCAAGAAAGAAAGGTGCCAGGTTCCAAACTTTCGCCACGCTAAGCACGTTGACATATCGGCCGCCATGGATAGGTCGCTGGATGATTTCATACTTCTTTCTGAATCGGGCACGTGCTGCGTGAACGAGCTGTGGTGCTTCTTTAGGAACCTAGTCTTAAAATGCGTCAGGGACTTTATTTCAATGAGACTAAGCATTCAACAGCGCACACGCCCTGGATTACAAAGGAGATAGTGCGGCTGGAACGGAAGACTAAAGGAATAAGAAAACAGCGCCGTCAGTGTACCACAGAGGGCAATGCCCGTAAACTTTCCAACATACGTCTGCAACTAAAGGCAAGCATTAAAAAAGCAAAGGAATACTATCAAAGTGTATCTTTGAAGAATTTTCTGCTGTCTTCCCCGGCCATGTTCTGGCGTCATTTTTCTTCGAAAAAGCAGCCCTTGCCCAGTTTCTGCATCGACGGGGATACCATCACCGATAAAAGTTTGATAGCAAAATCATTCAATCAATTTTTGTGTTCGGTATTTACGGATGACGACGGTCGTAAACCAAGCTACCTTCCAGCTGATTTCCCGCCAATTGCAGATATCTTAGTGACCGAAGAAGGCATTTTATCTATCTTGTTAAATTTTAATACAAAGAAATCGCCTGGAATGACGGCATACCTACTGCTTTTCTCGTGAGATATGCCGAGTGGTGCTGAAAATATCTGTGCATCATATTTAGCAAGTCTTTATCGGGTTAAAGAACCCCAGGTGGTCGAAATTTCCGGAGTACTCCACTACCGCGTGCCGCATAATCAGGAAGTGGTTTTGGCACGCAAAACCCCATAATTTATTTTTATTTTTAAAGTCTTTATCGTGTGCAGAAGTTCCGGATGACTGGAAGTATGCAAAACTCACCGTGATACCCAAATCAGAAAACAGGTCCATTTTTCATTGTTTCATTTTCATTGTTTCATTGTTTTAGTGTTTTTCAGGCCAATTTCATTGTTACCCACATGTGCAAAAACTCTTGAGCATATTATATTTAAACATATTTCGGTCTTTCTGAATGGCAACAATATAATTTATCCCAGCATGGGTTTCGGAAGGGACTGTCTAGAACAACACAGCTACGGGAAACTATCCACGAACTCGCAGCAGTTCTAGATAGACAGGGCCAAGCTGATTTAATATTCATAAATTTCGAAAAAGCATTCGACCATGTGTCTCACACTAAACTGCTGTTAAAGCTACAAACAATACTTAAAAATTATTATTCGATTTCATGGATTTCTGCATATCTGTCGTTAAGGCGGCAAGGTGTGTTTATCGATGGCGCGCGTTCTGGATCAGCACCGGTTCGATCAGGCATTCCACAGGGGTCCGTCCTTGGGCCTCCTTTCTTTTTAATCTTTCTCAATGACTTAAGAGAAGAAGTTAATGTGAAAATACGATTATTTGTAGACGACTGTATACTATATTAAGAAGTTAATAGCGTAAATGATCAGCTCCGCTTGAATTCTTCACTAGCCAAGGTAGAATCGTGGTGTGACACATGGCAAATGAATATTAATGCAAAGAAAATGGTTGCTATGTCAGTAAAACGAAAACGCCACTCCTTAAAATTTTCTTAGTTTCAGTGGTAATAATATATCTACGGTTAGTAGCTACAAATACTTAGGCCTCGTAATTTCATCCGACCTTAGATGGACGATCACATATCTCATATTTCAAAAAAGGCAATGCGCCAACTTGGTTACTTGATTAGGTCCCTTCGACAGTCCACACAAGAAATCCGTCTTTTAGCGTACAAAACGCATATTAGGCCACTTCTTGAGTACACCTTGGTTGTATGGTTGTAGTACACCCTAAAAAACATTACTCAATTGGAAAACATTCAAAGAAAATCTGTTAGATTCGTATTTAACTGCTATAGCTGGCACGTATCTCCCACTGTTCTTCTTAACAAAACTAACCTGGAAACATTAAAATTAGGCGATATACGGACCGACTGAAATACATGTATTTACTTCGCCATGATATGCTGGGGATAGATATGGATATGTATATTGCTTTAGTTACTGGGCGTGCAACACGATCTAATCGTCCGAAGAACATAAAGGAATTTTCTTGCAGAACAAACGTATTTAAAAACACGTTTTTTCCTCGGACGATAGCTGAGTGGAATGCGTTTTCTGCTAGTTCAGTGGTATGGCCCGACCGTGCAGTCATTCTGCAACCTTCAGAATAGCATTTAGACTTGATGTTATATGTATATGTATGTATGTATAGATGCAATTCTTCTTTTTCCGTTTTGATTTACAATATGGGCAAGTGCTATTTTCGCTTGCTCGTCATTACTATTTGTAGATTTTTTGCTGCTGAACCTACCGATCATGCGTGACGTCTTTCAGCATACCAGTATGAATGCGACTCCTTGTTATCAATATCGCGTTGTTAGCAGTATGCTCTGTACAGCTTTTGCGGTTCAAAAATATATTCAAAAATATATTGAAATTCAGTGATGCTTTTGTCGTTGGAATGCGCTGTACGGATCGTGCGGATCAGGAAATATGTCTATTGCAATGTATTGAATTCTTGTAATGATTTTTGCTGTAAAATGTTTTTCCTCATTTGTGTATCGCACTGTCCACTCCTGCCCAAGGCCTAAGACTAAGGCCAGCAGAATCCTGTAAATAAAGAACAAATAAGCGGCGCTGAAGCGAGCGAGACCAGCAGGGCATGTGAGCGTTCGCCTGTTCCGCGTGCCGTTTGTCTTTCTGTATGTAGCACTTGACTCTTCGACTCTCGGCGTATTTTTGCGTTTGTGCTACTAGTGATGCTGATGCTTACCTGGTGGCACAACAATGGAAGAACGCACAGAAAGGCCGGATCGAGCAATTATATGGAACAACATAAAAATTTCCTCATCTCGCAAGGCGTTTTGCGCCTACTTTATCAAATTGCACGTTGCACAGGGACAACGTCGGTGAAGGCTTTTAAAGGTTGTTGGTCGCAGTCATGTTTATTTAAAGTAAATAATGAAAACGGCTTCGCTATTGCTCCCGCCCAACCGTTTGTTAGATAAGAATACACAAGTTCGCCCCGTATCAGCTTACAGTTTATTCCGTGTCTCCTTTCTTGTAAGCCTGCCTGCGCACTGTGAAAGGTATGTGACAATGCAGTCAGTACAGCCGAAACTCCAAAACGGGACTATAAGGATTGCAATTGCCAGCAGCTGCTTTGAAACACGTAAACACACATTCGGGCCTTTGACCCATAAACTTGAGCGCTACGCGCGGTGATCTTGTTGGTTCAGTCAAGCGCACACTTGGCACATTAGAGAAAGAATGACAGACACTTGATAGTTGGCTGTCCTTCACGTAAGTGTCGTTCGTTCGCGTGCAACGTCCGCACTTGTGTAAACATCCAAGTGTATGCTTTTAGCCTCGAAACGGAGTTCTGTAAGCTACAACAACGGTTGTCCTTTCTGTAGCTGGAGCCACACTGAACAAAAATCTCATTACTTGGAGCTTTAAATATTTGCGTGTTGTGTGTCACTCAAAAATAGTACTGAACGTGAGAATGTAATCCTTCGTGAGTTGCATGCAAGAAAAGTATGTGGATATGGAGGGTAGAGCAGCATTCTGTCGAATTAAAATGAAACAGGCGTGACCACTATAGAGATTTGTCCAAATTTCTTGACGTAAATGGTGCGCAAGTTACCGTAGGGCCAGAAGGAAATAGGTGTATGGTTGGTGAAAAGCAGTACAAACCTAGGCACTCTATCTGAATCATGTGAGAGGTGTATCCTATTGTTTCTGTGAGTCTGTTTGCTGTCCATGCGTGCTTATAAACACAACGACATCAAAGAAACAGTCCGCCCGCTCTATCAATAGCCACCACTTGTCGCAAAGCATCACATTGAAGCTATGATTGTCCTGTCAGCACAAAAATTTTACCACCCTTTTTGTGTAGAATATGAACGAAGCAGATTGTCGGAATAGGAAGACACACAAAGTTTCCCACACATGTCTTACATAAATTGTATAGGGGAAATAACCCAGACGAGTAGTGAGATTACAGGCTCTAAGACAACGCGTGTAAGCCGGGTTTTCTTATGCGTTCATGCCTACACCATTCTCTCTAACGGACTAAGTTTAAAACGGAGTAAAATCGCGTCGGTGAAATTATCTCCTACCTAGCACTAAAGGTCAAAAACTTTTCATTTTTGGGTGGAGTAAATAACCGCCAATCTCGTTGCGCTGCAAAAATCAAGAAACTAGGTTTTCATGAATCAATGCAAAGTGTAAAAGAAGTGGCATAGCAATCCCTTTGTCAACGGCTGCTTACACACCACCTGAAAATTTCAATTTGTCGTAGGCTTCCCATCTCTGTAATTTTCATTGGTATACGGAGCTCCTTCGTATTCAGCCCTGAATATCTAAGGCTGCCTCTCCTTCTGGATGTGACGCGTTGCTGCTTACCAAAACTTGTGTATAAAATGATGGCTTTGATGCCGAACTCAACGGATACCTACCGGCCTTTCTTGTTTTCCGAAAGGATCACAAGCACTTGAGCAATGCCGGTTTCCTTACTCCAATAAGAATGACATATTGTTTGATGCTAATGGCCCCAGCGAGCTTAAAACATTGTGTGTATTTATGTGCGCAATCCCATAAACAATCCTACATGTCGTTTGCTGCCACTATCCATGTAGTCATACAGATTTTGTCGTTCAAGTGAATATCATGCCAGATTATCTTAGGAGACAAGAAATCAATGCACTACCTTTCCTCTTTAGTAATATTACCTTTCTTCGCACAAGCCATGATCCATCCTCAATCACTAAAAATGCAGGAAATATTTTTTTCAAGCTTATTTTAACCCATAAGACATCAAAGATAACATCCTTCACGAATAATTATTTGAGTGTATTATATTTAGTGATGTGTAAAAATCCTAATGGTTCGTATTCTATATTTGATCTCCGTGAAGTTGTCGACCAACAGCACAATCATGCTGTTTTCAGCCTAATGCGAGATTTGAAAACCTGAAAAGCCATCTGTCGTCTTGTAGTAAAGCGTTATCCGACGTCCTGTTGACGGTGCGGCAAGATGACACTGCTCGCACGACAAAATCGCTACAAGCACAGCCACTGCTTTCGCTCGTGTTTTGTGGCGTCTTCCCGTTGCTGTTCGCTGCTGTGAGTGAAACAATAGATCGGAGGCAACAGGGGCAACAACTTGGGCAGTCTTTTCTTTTCGAAAATGCGCACAACAAATTCAGCGAATAAATCGAGTCCACATACTAAACAGTTGCCGACCCTGACCACGTTGCGCAACGGCTGCTGATGTTAGCACACAACAGTAGGCATTTAATTTATTTGTCCGTCCCACGAGTTTTTACTGGAACTGGTACGTTAGCCCCATATATATATTTTTAACACCGTCGGGCGCGAGCAGAACATGACGGAGGCCGAACGCGTTCGCCACATCTCAAAAGGCATTGGGTCCGTCGCGTTCAACGCCTTATTTGTGAAAAATCCGGCTTGTGTCCAAGACATCACTTCCACGTGTCAACGCCTAGGCGAGCGGCAGTCTATTCGTCTTCCACATGACAGCAGCGATCCTCAGGCTCCCCATTCTACAGATCTACGTGCTCTTATACGCACCATCATCCGCGAAGAGCTTCAACTACAAGACCTAAGGCGTTCACCTGCTGCCTGTGCCCCAACCCCCACCTTCGACTTGCGCGAGGTCGTAAAGCAAGAGTTGACAGCAATGACTAGACCAACGACGCATCTTGCTCCGATAGCGCGCCCCACACCTACCTACGCGGATGTTGCTTCGCTACCCACCTCTACCGTGCCTATGACTATTTGGCTTCGATGGGAACCAGAGCACTTGCTGCGCCATCCTACCCTCAGTGGCGCCCACCTCGTCCGGTTTGTTTTTAGAGATAGCTCGCTTCTGCCGCCGCCACCAGCAGGATGAAAGATGAGGCTATGCAGAGCACGAGAGAGACCGCACTCGGCGACCAGACGCCTACTATTCGGCATCGTACTCGTTCCCTCAACACCGTTTTCCGTCTCGTCCAGCTGCTCCCAATCTGCCTCATAGTTCCCGTTCGGCCAGACGTCGTTCTCCATCGCCTTACCGGCGCTCTACATCACCGCTTCGCCCCACTTCCCATCTTGTCGACCAGCACTCGGAATACTAACTGTTGAAGTTTTTGGAGGGAAAACTGCTTCCTATCGGTCTTCGAAAATTCCTCCTGTTCGCCCGGCTAACATGCTTTCTGTAACTGTCGAAGGTGTTCCCACGTCAGCTCTTATCCATACCGCTGCCGCCGTTTCTGTTCTTAGTAGTGATCTGTGTTACCGGCTCCGGAAAATGAAAACGCCTTAACTTGGATCTATTTTGCGTGGTGCTAATAATGCATTCATTCACCCCGACGGACAGTGGACTGCTCGCATTCTCATCAACGGCATACGCCACCACATTGAGTTTATCATCCTTCCACCGTGTATCCATGAACTTATACTGGGTTGGGACTTCCTACATTCCGCTTCAGCCGTCATTTCATGTAGAGAGGAAGTTGTCCATATCACGGACACAGCGATTGCACCTGTTACGGACTCTTTACTTTCATGCGTGAACTTGGCCGTCGCTGCAGACTATGTCCTGCGTCCTGGTCACGAGGACGTTGTAGCTGTAAGATCCAGTCAGATCGCCGACGGAGACGCCCCTCTTCCCGCTGTACTTCTCGTGGAATCCTCATTGCCACATGTCTCGTCCGGTTTTCACGTGGCCGCGCCCTTCTGTCTGCTTGCAACACGACCCCAGATCCTGTGCTGCAGCCCAAAGGGATGACTGTGGCAACCCTCGCAGACACACAACCTATCTCTATAGTCACGCTTTGCCCTTCTTCATCGCCAGCACCAACCTCAGGTTTGGATGATTCTTTCCCTCATCCAGCCGTTCTGGGTTCTCACCTAACAGCCGCGCATTCCGAAGCCTTAATGGCGGTCTTGGCAAAGCACAAAGCCTGTTTCGATAGCTGTTCCCCTGTGTTGAGCGAAACCCCTGCGGCTACACACCGCATGAAAACCGATGGTTCCGCTATAATGCGACGACGCCCCTATCGTGTATCGCCGTCCGAACGAAAGGTCATTGAACAACAGGTTGCTGACATGCTTGCGCGGAAGATAATACGACCTTCATCTAGCCCATGGGCTTCTTCCGTGGTCCTGGTAAAGAAAAAAGATGGCTCCGTTCGCTTTTGCGTCAATTATCGAGCGCTCAATAAGATCACACGCAAGGACGTACATCCAATACCTCGAAGTGACGACGCTTTGGACACACTACAAGGGGCGGAGTATTTCTCCAGCCTTGATCTTCGATCAGGATATTGACAAATTCCGATGAACGAGACTGACGAAGACCGCATTCGCTACACCAGACGGACTTTATGAATTTAACGTGATGCCTTTTGACCTTTGTAACGCTCCTGCCACATTTGAGCGCATGATAGACAACGTACTTCGTGGTCTAGGATGGAAGACCTGGCACTGTTATCTGGACGATATTGTCATCTTTTCGTCTGACTTCAGCCAACATCTTCATCGAGTAGACGAAGTTCTCGATTGCCTTGCAAATGCTGGTCTCCAGATCAATGAAAAAATAGAAATTTTCAAGCAAGACTATAAAGGTATTGGGTAACGTCGTCTCAAAAGAAGGCATCCAGCCAGACCCCGAAAAAATTTGTGGTGTTCTCCAGTTTCCTCACCCCCCGCAACAGAAAGATCTACGTAGTTTCCTCGGCTTGGCGTCATATTTTCGTCGATTTATACGCAACTTCGCTGCAATAGCTGCTCCTCAACAAGCTACTGGTACCCGGTGCCTCTTTCACATGGACTAGTGACTGCGAGTCGGCTTTTCAAGCTCTTAAGCGACATCTCACTTCCGGACCAGTGCTTCGCCACTTCAATAATAGAGCCCCCGCCATACTCCATACTGACGCAAGCGCACAAAATATTGGCGCAGTACTTCTGCAACGTAATGCAGCCTCTAAAGAACAAGTCATAGCATATGCCAGCCGAATCTTTCTCCAGCTGAGCGGAACTACACCATTACAGAGCAAGAGTGCCTGGCCATCGTTTGGTCGATTCAGAAATTTCGCCCATACCTTTACGGCCGCCACTTCACCATCGTCACCGACCATCATGCTCTCTGTTGGCTGTCATCAATGAATAACATGTCGGGACGCTTAGGACGCTGGATACTCCGCTTGCAGGAATATGACTTTACTACAACGTACAAGTCTGGAAAAAGTCATCATGATGCAGACGCATTGTCTCGCTGCCCACTCTCACTCTCTCCCGGTAACGCACCGTCGTCTTCCCCACCACGTCGTTCCGACGCTACGCCTGCCTCACTCCAACTCTCGATAACGCCCCTGGACCGAGTTACGCTTTCATCACGCTCTGATTTCGTCTCGTTTCAGCGGGCCGACTCTTACTGTCGAGCTCTCATGGATCGCCTTAGTGGGTTCGCCGAACCACCCAACAGCCGCTTGCGACGCCAACTTCGACAATTCCGCCTTCAAGGTGGCGTGCTACACCACTACGTTTACCACATAATAGGTCACCTATCGGTCCCAGTTCTACCTCACTGCCTTTGATTGCGAGTATTAGAGGCACTTCACGACGACGTATCGGCTGGCCGCTTAGGCTTCCACAAGACTTACGACCGCATAAAGACGCGCTGCTTCTGGCCTGGCCTATCCACAACGATGGCCAAATACATTGCCTCTTGGGCGTCATGTCAGCACCGCAAACGCTCGACATCCCCTCCTGCCGGTTTACTACAACCTCTCCCTTGCCCGGACGCACCTTTTGAATTTGTTGGTATTGATTTATATGGTCCCTTGCCGTCGACACCCTCCGGTCACCGTTGGTTTGTCACTTCGGTCGACCATTTAACAAGATAGGCCGAGACTGCCCCTCTGCGATCCGGTACCGCTTCTGAGGTCGCCGACTTTTTCTTGCGCTCCATCGTCTTGCGCCACGGGGCTCCTCGCGTTCTTCTCAGTTACCGTGGCAAGGCGTTCATTTCACAAGTTCTCGAGGAAGTTCTTCGGGCCTCTAATACCGTCCACAAATCTACTTCTACCTATCATCCGCAAACCAATGGCCTTACTGAGCCCTCCCACCGTACGCTGTCTGACATGATTTCCATGTACATCCGTCCTGACCCCACTGACTAGGATAAAATTCTTCCTTTTGCGACATTCGCATATAATACTGCTATTCAACGGACTACCGGCTACAGCCCTTTCTTCCTTGTGTACGGAGGATCTCCTTCCACCATATTTTTCTTTCTTTTTTTTTCTTTCTTTTTTCGCCTAACGCGTCGCTCCCAAAAGATTTTGCTGCCCGAGTTGTACATTGCCGTCAAATCGCCCGGCAAAGCACAGAAGCTACCCAAGCTGAGCGCAAGCGTCACTGCGACAACAAACGCCGTGACCTACGTTTTCACCCTGCAGACCAAGTCCTGCTTTGGACTCCCGTACGCACCCCAGGCCTCTATGAGAAGTTCCTTCAACGCTACATTGGCCCATACACCGTTGTGCAGCAAACATCTGCAGTGAACTATCTCGTCCGCCCAGTACACTTCGTCATTGACCGGCGCCGCCGGAATGCCGAAATTGTTCACGTCTCGCGGATGAAGCCCTTCACTCCCCGTTTAGATAATCTCTAGTCTGCGGCCAGGCTGACCGCTTCCATGACGGGGGAAGTTAGTGTAAGCACTATTAACGTACTTCGTCGTTTTCATTTGTACATAGCCATCATCATCTTCCTTGTTCTTCGACTTCTGCGCGTATGAGCTGGGGCGTTGCCTTTCCCAGAATAAACAGCGCTGGACAACTTGATCGGTCTCGGTATTATAATATATATATATATATATATATATATATATATATATATATATATATATATATATACATATATATAGGGAAAGAGGGACCGCGTTCTGTAACTGCATGTAACAATTCTATGACGACACTAACGCGAAATAATGGTGCGAAAGCACAAATATAAAGAACTGACTACATAAAACAACAAGTTCCATTTATCCAAAAGACATCGAAAGCCCTACCTTCTTTTGGTAATCACATAGGAAAGTTCAAAACATGATTTCCGACGAATAGTTACTACTTGGTTCGTATTCTTCTTTAACAGTACCAGTTTGTACCTGGCAAAAAAACCTTGTTTTGTTAGGCTTAGAAAAAGGGCATCTGGAGAAATTTCTAAATTGTGTAGGGGCTGATAAATTACAAAAGAAAAACACCTATGGTCCACGGACATAGTTTAGATAATAGAAATAACGTGACGAGTAAACAACAGGATAACATGTTAGCCTGCACGAGGATGTGAAGAATCGAACAGCTTGAGTTTACAATTTACGCAAGGGCCACTTGTGCATAGTGTACGAATTTGAAGGGGTGGTACCATTATTGTTTAGGGGACCGTTCACATATACACGATACAGCACTATGATCTTCTAGACACAGAGTTTGGCCTGGTGTTGAGCAAGGCGCTTATCCTGAAGGAAACTTTTTTTTGAAAATTTTTGGATATGGTGCACATTTTTGATGAAATAAAAAGCATGCAAGGCTTTCGATGCCACGACTTCACAGGACCGTTAGGGATTCTTCCATTCAATGGCGACAAAGAAGGTTCATAGATACAGCGGTGGCTACAGCTCACCTGTGCCGAGGTGCACGAAAGGCTTAGTGCGCAGTACAGAGAGCAGTTGCGCTTTAGATGTGGCTCATTGCGCGGCAACCTGTCTAAGTGTCACGGAGAGGCGAAGATTTGACACTGCCATGGGCCCTGCGAGCTTGTGGCCGCCCAGCTACGACGCCTTTTTAACGCGAATGCGTTAAGGAGCTCGTGTCGCAGAAAAGCCGGCGTCGGTGTCGGCGCCGTTGACCGCGAGCGAAAAATCCCGAAAGGAAGTTCATGAAAAACAACTTGCAAGGTGGGCTGCGTAGGAATCGAACCAGCGTCTCCGGAGTGTGAGACGGAGACGCTACCACTCAGCCATGAGTCTTTTCTTTATTACCGGCTTGGCAAAAGAAAGTACAATGTGAATATTACATAGTCATAAAAAACGACTAGACATTGCCGGACCAGTGCGTTGTGACAAGAACGATGTAGGCTAGTCACTCTGTCCAAAGCACTTAGCCAATCAGGAGGATCACTTTGTGCACAGATAAATTCGCGTATATATAGCACAATTGTGCTGGGGCCTGAACAATGCGCTCATGTCTAATATCCATACGCGTTCGCCACACGCTATGCATGCACAGAAGCATTAACAGATCGACAGGCACTCCCTCTGGTTCCGCGCACAGCAGGAAGCGTATCCCGAAAGTACTTAACGGGAATTCCTTTTTAAAGCTGCGTTTTAGAATATCCCACAAAAACACTGCGTCATGGCAGTCCAGAAAGATATGCTCGATCGTCTCCGTTTTTTTTTGCATAAAAAGCAAATTCACAGACCAAGGTACAAAAATGCCTTTGCTTTGCAACCACAGTTTGACTGGGAGAGTGCCTGTATGTAGTTGAAAAAAGAAAGATTTAAGATTATGTAGTGTCATCCATGTACGCGGGGCCAATGCCTTTAAGTGCTTTTTTGCGTGAAATGGTCGCGTCTTTCCAAATGCTAAAAGCAAGATCTTCTAGTGAATATCTGGCCGCTGATTTTTTTCTTTCTTTTTAAATTCGAAAGCATGTCCTTAGGCATAATACAAATGATGTTAAAAATACACGAACAGATTCGACTCGTGCAAAAAATCTAGGAGTGAACGATGATGGGGTCCATGAATCGAACGTTCAAGGTCGGGTGGGCGGCCAGGCCGAAGGCCTGTTGCCCGGAGGTGGCGGAGACGGCTTAGATGAAGTCCTGGGCACGTCCATAATTGGTGTGTCACTGTCACATTTTGGATTTCTGTGTTGCAAAAAGGGCACGTTGAGCCGTAAGGACCATGGTACTGTTGTGGCCAGAGAGCGGTCACAGACGGGGTGAGCGCGACCCCGACACGTAGCCTCCTTAACGTAACTTCCTCTCGGCGGGTTAACCCACCAGGGAGGTATGACCCGCACGGAGGTATGAGAGCTCGCGTGGTACGTCGGAGGTTTTCCTTTTCCCGGATCAGTCGTCCACAGGCGTCTTCAGGAAAATGTGGAAGTGGGTATGTTGTAACCTGTGGGTGGGTTGCCATATCTGCTTCAAGGAGACCCGGCAGGGCTGCTCGAGGCACCCACTGGACGCGTATGAGGATATTCGTAGTGGCAGCAAGACGGTGAATGCTATCTGAGAATAGAGTGGACCGAGACACCCTACATATGTCGTGGATGGCTTGAGTCGAGTCTGTGCGAATGATGAGTTGAGAGTATCGAGCATCTTGAACAGTAGGTAGCAACGCGGCCAAGCCGTCTCGTATGGCAGCAAGCTCGGCAAGGTAGGCCGGTGGTGCAGGATCGGCAACATACGAGCACGTTTGGCCTGCCTCTGGTATCAATGGACTCACGAGAGCTGTGTCAATCATGGTGCCATTAACACTGGCATCAGTGTATGCTACAAGAGTCGCATCGTTTTGATTGTCATCGGCGCGATGAAGGCGGGAAACATGGGCATTCGCTTGACGAGGGAACGGGCTATACAGACGACGACGAGGCTTATTGTCACTTAATTGTACCCTTTTCCACGGAGCTACATCGGGTCTCGTAGATGCTGGATTGTCTATTTCGTGTCCCATGTACCGGGCCAGTGAAGCAGCCGATCCGAAGTATGATGGCTTTAAGGCACGCCCGCATCGACGTTGGTGTACGAGTTCGTCAATAGGGTTGAGTTGGGACTCGTCCTGTAGGGTTGGCAACGGAGTGAGACGTGGTAGTCCCGTTATGGCCCGCATAGCTTCGTTATTAATGGCCTCAAGGCGAGCCCATTGTGCCTTCGTGAGATAATGAAACTGGGCTCTGTAGACGAGTCGTGGTTGCAATAGAGAACGGACAAGAAGGCGAGCCATGTTGGTGCTCGCTCCGCCAGATTTCTTCGCAATCCGACGTATCAACTGTATCGTTTCTGCGGCCTGTTGCTTTGTATTCTTGACCCATGGTCCCGCAGATCCGGAGGAATCCATTTCAAGGCCGAGTACACGGAGAGTTGAAGCCTCGTGTAATGGTTGCTGATCCACAGTTAACTGAAGAGGCCGGAGCGCCAGTAGACGGCGCCCATACTTGTTCGCTACTGACATATACGTCGTTTTGTCCTTGGAAATGTCAAGGCCTATCTGAGCACACCAGTTGTGCGTCATGTTTAGGGCCTCTTGGAGCGCTTGTTCTTGGTGGCAGATTTCAGGATCAACTGACCAGACAGTGATGCCATCTGCGTACATTAGGTACTGTGCGTTATGTATCGTGGCTAGCTTCCAGGCTAGTGGAAGGAGAGTAATATTAAAAAGGACTGGTGCGAGCACAGATCCTTGTGCGACACCCCGATGTGCGACGAACTGACCTGCTGCTTGGCCATCCAGGCGAATGGAGAAGGTGCGAGCGCACAGGAAGGCTTCGACGAATGTGCAGACACGGCTAGGGAACTGAAGCCAATGGAGAATTCCGACAATTGCTTCGTGACTCACATGGTCATACGCTTTAGGAATATCCATTGCCAGAACCGTCCGAATTCTTCGGGAGCGGCCTCCGATGAGAACCACAGAAAACAGGTAAGCAAGGCCATCCTCTGCGCCTAGATGAGCACGGAACCCGATTTGGCCAGGATGATACCATGAGTACCGCTCGAGCCACCATGTAATACGTGTCGCGAGCATACGCTCCATCAGCTTGCCTAACGTTGAGGTTAGTGCTATTGGGCGCATATGAGCGATATTATCTTGGAGTTTTCCGGGCTTGGGAATAGGGACCATCTCTGCACACCGCCAAGAATCGGGAATGACTCCTGTTGCCCAAGCATCGTTTATGGCCCCCAACAGCACTTCGAGAACCTTGCCTTCCGTGTTTTTATAGAGTTCATACGGTATGCCATGCGGTCCTGGTGCCTTGCATGGCTTCGACAGGTCGATTGCCGCTAAAAATTCCGCCATAGTGAAGGCAGCTTGTATACCCTCGATGTCAGAAAGCGTAGGCGGCGTGCCTGCGTCCGCGGGAAGGCAGTTTTGAACAACGAAGGGAGGCGGTGCTGTGTCCAAAGCCGGAAAAAAGGTGTGGGCGACAGTTTCTGCGAATACTGCTGGTGTCTGGCCCGATGCTAACAGGGCGCAGGCTCCGGGCTCTCGAGGGCGCCGACCACGTTCCATTACTCGGAAGGTGCGCCAGATGGAGGCATTGGACGACGAAGGTCCGAGAGAAGAGCACCAGTCCATCCTGCGGCCACGTTCTAAGCGGTGTTCATGGCGCCGAGCTACTGCAGTAAGGCGTTGGGCCTCTAAGCGAAGGGTATTTGATGCAGGGTCACGTTCTGATGCAAGTTCTGCTTGGCGGCGCAACGCCCAGAGACGCAGAAGTTGCAAATCAGGAGCGGTTCGCGATTCATCAACCCACGACGTACGTGTCGCCTCAACTAATGCAGCCTTAAGACAATGGGACGGGTGCACCATGAAGTTGGATACATTGCTTTCTGATACCGCCCTGTATCGATCCCAGTCCACCACTCGACATAGTCGGCGGAGGCGGCCTGTTCCGCCCGAAGATAAGCCAAGGTGAATCGGATGATGGTCGCTACCCCAGTAGTCGGGTTCACATGACCACGAGACGGTCGTCCTTCCAAGCCACCAAGATAAGTCCGGTGAGTGGCGGCGCGTGAGGGTGGTCTCGCCGACGAGTAGGCACTGACACATTATTACGCAGAGTGAATTGGGCGTCCATAAATGTGTCCAGCACACATGTACCACGCGCACTGGAAATAGCGTATCCCCATGTGGTGTGGGGCGCGTTAAAATCTCCTGCTACCATAATGGGGCAACCAGGATGTTTCTGTCGTAGGTGCGCCAGCCCGCCGAGACGCAACCGAGCCGCACGACCACTGTAGGGGTGGGCATAGTATGAAACGATGATAACGTCCTTACGTTGGAGACGAACCAATACGGCCACGACTTCTTGCCACACAGTACACCACCGTGAAAGATCAACGCGAGTCTGATGAAGAGTGCATCTTACATACGCTGCAGCCTTTCCTGGAGGGACATCGGGCGTAGCACTCCTACGGTCCAACATTGAAGGCGATGAGTATGCCACATATCCAGGAATGGGTGGCAGGCCGTTGGATTCTTGAAGCAGTAGAGCCCAAACACGCAGCTTCCCATATCTGAGACGCTGACGCAGCTCTCCGACCTTCCCCGCGATGCCGCGACAGTTCCACTGTAAGATGTCTTCTGGCACACTTGAAGACGTAGCAGCCATCATAGATTACGATTGGCCAGTAGAACCGAGGTGAGATGCTGGAGCTGTTGCGCAACGAAGCGCAGGAGTTCCTGGGGTGAAAGAGGCTTCGACACAGATGCCGGGTTAGCCATATAAGTAGGACTAGATGTTGACGGCCAATGCGACGGCCGCGCTCCTTCATGACGACGCCGGAGCACTGTACGGTGTTCCTTGAGACGTTGGATTTTCTTTTCAAGGTTGGCCAGGTGAGCGTCGATCTCGAATTCTTCGTCTGCCAAAGGAAGCGGCGTGTCTTCTATTGGTTGTGATGCCCGTTGCGGTCGTGAAGTGGACGACCTAACAGCTGCGCTATAGGTACGAGTGGCAGCATCACTTGTCGCTGTACTTGCTTTTGTCACCTGGCTAGCGTACTCTTCTAGCGAGGCCAGAACGGCGTAACGGTTGTACACAGGGACTTGTTTCATTGATGAATCTCGAGGGGTCCTTGCTGGCTGTCGAGAATGGCGTTGTCGAGCCTTCTTAGTGGCCTTCAACTTCGTAGGACACGTCGTGGAAGTGATGTCTTGATCGTTTGTTTGGCATAGGCCGCATCTAAACGATGCCGACGGTTCAGGCTCCATGGTGTCGTCCTTAGGTGGGTAGGGGCAGGGTGATTTCATGTTTCCCTGTCTAAAGCAAGAGTAGCAGTACATAACGGAAGGCTTGAACGGACGCGGGCGCAGTACGCAGCCGTAATACAGGATACGTTCAGGTGGGGAGTTAGGACCTTGAAGCGTGATTAGGCACGTACGACCGCTGCCTAGGTAGCGCGCAGCCACGACCTTGTGCGTGGGACACGATAGTTTCTGCAGGAGCCTCTCGGGTTCTTCGTCAAAGTCAACGCCATTAACCACGTAGCGTCTTAAATCGGTACCACTGGCGAGGTACGCCTGGACTGGAAGGACACACTCTTCCGAGACTTGTATTTGTTGCAGTTCTTCGAGTTTATAAACTAGTGCCATAGCAGACACCCATACTGAGACCG
This sequence comes from Dermacentor andersoni, assembly GCF_023375885.2. Lineage (NCBI taxonomy): Eukaryota > Metazoa > Arthropoda > Arachnida > Ixodida > Ixodidae > Dermacentor > Dermacentor andersoni. The sequence continues at coordinate 111,066,290 of NC_092819.1, read as the reverse complement.
TATTAGTGGGTTTGTGTAGAGCAAAACCTTGAAATCGGGAAGTCTCGAGGCAGGCGTCCAGGGCCGCTTGAATGATACGGTTGTGCAGAGTGGACATGTTATATCTAGCACGAGGCTTGATAACCACTTTGTACCACAATGTCGTTGGCGACTCCGGAGACGTGCGTGTCGGTCGTGCGGGCAGGCCTTGTGATGAGCGAGGTCTTTTCGGGGCTGCTGGAGCTACATATTCATCCGATGGAAGGCCAGTAGCTTCCTTCGTTCTCTTGGCTAAGGTTTGCGCCACGACAGCAGGGCTGTTCTGCTCCACGTTGGTGGTATCCATGCTCAGGGTACCGTCTTCGCACGTTACACTTGTCCCCACGAAGGAGACGTTCCTGGCTTGGATGGCAGTTGCATCGGCAACGCTCCGCTCTTTCGACGCAGCGGACAGCAGCTTGGATGCTCCGCGCCGACGCGGCGAGTGCCGCGGGGGCACTCGCTCTCGCGAAGCCGCGCAAGAACTGGAGTTGGACGACGCAGCAGGAGGGTGTAGATGACGACGGACCTTGCAGATAGGCGCCAGTAGTAATTACGAACCGCCAAAGCGGTCCATAAACAACAGAGTTCCAGTAGCGGGGAAAAGAAACCAGCAAACGGGGCGAACATCCGGAGCTACGGAAAAACACGTCCGACTGGAACGAGCGCTGGAAACGCCCCCTGGCCGCTGTTACTAGTAAGAAGTTGTACAAAGATCTTCTTGGTGTATTCTTGCCTGTACCGTTGTATCGTACAGTATTTGTTCTAGGTTCAGAATGAGATGTTCTTAAGAGAGTTAAACGAATGCCGGTAAGAGCTTCTGTTAAATCTTTCACTCAGCCATGAGTTCGATGCTTCAAAGCGGAACAAGAGCGCCTTTAGTGAATGCGGTGTTGCCTTAGAAACGTGCCGTAGAAAGTTATACTACGGTGTATATCGGTAATTATGAGCATGTAAATTACAGAAGTCGCAGTTAAACGCGTAGCGAAGTACGTATCCGCTACATTTCTTCTGCGGATGGATGGATGGATGGATGGATGGATGAATGTTATGAGCGCTCCTCTGGAACGGGATGGTGGGTTACGCCACCAAGCTCTTGCTATTATACTGCCTAATGTCCTACCTAAGTTAAACAATAAAAAAAATAAACGCTATGAACTCCCACACCCAAAATTTCTGATCCCCTATTGGTAACTGTGCTTTTGTACGTCTCCGTTTTTGTCGTTTCCCTACTTTTCGTCCACCAATCCTCCAATCGCCTATTACAAATGTCTACTGCGGACATGTTTACTTTTCCACTGCTCCCGCTGAACCCGAGGGCTTCAATGAGGCCAGTGGTGCCTAAATCGATCGCTGGGCAGACGTCTTCACATTCTAATAAAACATGCTCCATAGTTGCCCTAGCTTTACCGCAGCAAGCACATGCTTCTTGTTCCTTCGTATATCTCGCTTTATAGGTGCGTGTTCTAAGGCATACCGATCTCGCTTCGAAAAGTAATGAGTTTCCCTTTGAGTTATCATAAATTGTTTTTTTTTCTGATTTCATTTTTTCCTCTTAAATAGTTACTCATGGCATGTTTCCTTTCCATTGCCACCACCCATGAGATTAGTTCAGCCTCTCTGACTTGCCGCTTGACCGTCTTTGTTGCTTTGTTGCCACCCTACAGGCCACATACTTGCTGGTAAGCTTCCTAGTTCTTTTCCTCCACTGTGAATCAATGTTTTTCCTGCACAGATAGCTGAACACTCTCCCAGCCCATTTTATCATCATTATCATCATTAGCCTGGTTACGCCCACTGCAGGGCAAAGGCCTCTCCCATACTTCTCCAACTACCCCGGTCATGTAGTAATTGTGGCCATGTTGTCCCTGCAAATTTCTTAATGTCATCCGCCCACCTAACTTTCTGCCGCCCTCTGCTACGCTTCCGTTCCCTTGGAATCCAGTCCGTAACCCATAATGACCATCGGTTACCTTCCCTCCTTATTACATGTCCTGTAACATTCGCGGTGCTCGTCGCATTCTCCGTTGCAATCCACAGATCAGATTGCCCCGCTTGCCACGATATCTTCCTTTCTTTTGCCGCTCCCTGATTGGCTGCTTAGCGCTCAAAAAGCGCGTCGCCGACCGAATAAACGTGATTGTCCTCCTGGCGCTGCGTTGGTTTTCTATTCCTGGGCCGGTCGTCCTGCCGCCCTCGGCGTCTAGCCGTCGAATACGTAACAGCTGGTGGCAGCGGACTGCGGACAGCGGATGGAGCGCACGTCGGCGGTGGCCTTGGCGTCCGGTTTGGTGAGAGCACGGCTTACTTGACTTCATTGGGAGCATTAGCGGCATTTACTTTGTAGTCGAGGATTTTTGACTTTGCTAAATATTAGTACGTGTAAGAGTAGCACTTGTTCTCAGCAGTCATGAACCTCGCATCGTTAACGAAACCCAACCTGGTGTTGCTAGCAGAAGAGTTGGGTATCCCTGTACAGAAGTCGATGCGTAAACCTGCAATTATTGAAGCAATATCCGAATGCGGAGCGAAAGACGACGAAGTCGAGGAATGTTGGAAGACAATTTCCCAACAGCTAAAAGAAAGAGAGATACAACTGAAGTTAAGAGATGCAGCTGCATAGCCTTGAACGAACTGACAGTTTCGAGATGCGCGGATACATGCAACCTTTCAGGGCTGGTAGCGACATCACTTTGTACCTTGTCAACTTTGAAAGGACCTGTACTAGAGCAGCACTTGCAGAAGAGACCTGGTCGCAACGCCTCTTGACATTGCTTCCAAACGAAGCAGCGGACGTAGTCGCGAGAATGCCAGAGGAACATGCGCGTGACTACAATAAAGTAAAGCTTCAGCTGAGGCGAAGGTACAGCTTGTCTGCAGAAGCCTTAAGGATGAAGTTTCGTAAGACGAGGCGCAGTCAAGGAGAGTCACTCTCGGAATTCGCCTATAAATCCACGAGCTTGTAGGAAGAATGGCTTAAAGGTGCCAACGCATACGAGAACAAGCAAAGTCTGATTGAAGTGTTCGCGCTAGAGCAATTCTATGCGTCTATTCCGGAGCAAATGCGCCTGTGGATTCAGGACAAGTCAAACGTACATACGTTGCAAATGGCAGCCACTTTGGCTGACGAATACTGTTCCCGCAGAATGCAAACTTCAGAAGCGCAAAAGAAACCGTCGGGAGCATTCAAAAGGTTTCAGAAAGCAGAGAGGGAACGCAACCAAGGGAAATCCGAGAACATTCCCGCCCAAGTGCATGCGGTCAACTCGGGTGAACCAAAAAGTTCCAAGTTCGAAGAAAAACGACCGTTAGTCTGTCACAAATGCCAACAACCAGGCCATATCGAAGTAGGGTGCCGACAAGCAACTGGGTCCGTTAACTTGCTAACTGAAGAGAGCGATTTACTCTTGCCTTACACCTATGACATGAGGGTGAATGGCGTCAGTTGCAGGGTTCTACGTGACACAGGATCTACATTTGATATCGTCCACCCGTCGTTTGTTAAGCGCGAAGACTTTACCGGATCGTGTGTATGGGTGCGTCAGGCACTAGAGCCCGACACGAAGTACTTGCCGGTAGCCAAAGTTGAAATGACGGGCGCCTTCGGCAAATTTCAAACTGAAGCCGCTGTTTCAGACAAGCTGCCGCAAAGAATCCCTTATATTTTTTCTAACAGATCAATGAGGGACTTGCAAAACGCCGGAATGGAACTGCATACGAACCCTGTCATGGTAGTCACGAGGTCCCACACAAGAGCGCAAGCTACTAACGCTACTCGTACCGCCGACATTCCACAGCAAGGTAATTCGTCACAAGCTGCCGCAACGCGCGAAGCCGTTCCAGCCACACGGACCATTGATAACACCCCGGTCGCTTCCGCGCCCGGAAACGAAACGATAAGCCCAGTCAGTGATAGCTTTCAACTTCTTGCGAAAGTAGACAAAAGCGTTCTCAAAACGGATCAAGCGAACGACGAGTCGCTGCAAACGTGCTGGGAAAGGTCAAGACGGAACCAAAAGGGAGCAGTATCGTTCACTGTAAAAGACTGCCTCTTGTACCGAACATTCAAGAACAAGAAAGGCCGCTCTTTCGAACAGCTGGTAGTTCCCCAGAAGTATCGTGCTGCACTTCTCGATCTGGTTCATAGCAATAGCTGGGCTGGCCATTTAGGGATGAATAATACTAAGAGCAGATTACTGAGAGACTACTACTGGCCGATGTGCTTCAAGGAATCTGAGCAATGGGTACGTTCTTGCAACGTTTGCCAAAGGACCGGACGGCCAAACGAAAAATTCAAGGCGCCTTTGGTCCGAGTGCCTTTGATTGGCGAGCCTTTTCGCAGATTGGTAGTCGACATCGTTGGTCCATTACCAGTCATATCGGCGGGAAACAAAAATACTTGCTAACACTCATTTGCCCTGCCACGAAGTTTCAGGAAGCAGTGGTGTTACCGGAATTAAGCTCCACAGCTGTAGTCAACGCGCTACTCGGCGTCTTTGCCAGAATCGGATTTCCCAGTGAAATCCAATGCGACCAAGGTTCTGTGTTTACAAGCGTGCTTACCACGACATTCTTGCAGAAATGTGGCATATCCATTCACCACAGCTCTGTCTACCACCCGCAAAGCAATTCAGTTGAAAAACTTCACTCGGTAATGAAGCGCATTCTGCGCGCGCTCTGCTTCGAGAAGGGCACCGACTGGGACGCAGCTGTTCCCGCAATGCTCTTTGCTCTGCGCTCAGTCACTCGCGAAGCAACTGGATTCACCCCGGCGGAACTTGTTTACGGTCGAGCGCTTCGCTCCCCGCTTACCTTGCTAAAAGAAAAGTGGGAAGACAAATCCGTTGTCGAGTACGTGCTCACCTTGTTGAAACGCCTTCGTGAATCGCAAGAATTGGCGCAGATAACCATGGCAGAAGCGCAGCAACGCGCGAAGGTGTATTACGACAGATCTGCACGCACTCGAGCCTTCAAGGAAGGCGATAAAGTGCTAATTTTGAAGTCGTCGAAGGCAAACACACTGGAAGTAGCATGGGATGGCCCGGTCATGGTTAAGCAAAAGATTTCAGACACCAATTACCTGGTAACGACGCCCGGTAAACGTAACGACGTGACAATCTACCACTGCAATCTAATGGAGCCATTTATCGAACGTACGGAAACGCTGAGCATCGTCCTAAGCGAACCGGAGGAAACAAATGTTCCAGTCCCTCAAGTACCCACCCCTTGCTCTTCTCCGTCAACAGAAGAAATACTCGAATCTGTCACTAAACGAGCTTCTTTAACAATCGAGCAAAGAAAGGAGTTAAAAGAGCTTGTACACAACTTCAGCGATTTGTTCAGTCCCTATCCCGGTAGGACACACCTTGTGGCACACGACATTGAGTTGACATCTGACCATCCCTTCCGTACAAGGATTCACAGATTTTCGCCCCGTCATGAGAAGCTGTTGAACGATTCCGTTCAGAACATGTTGACACTGGGTTTAATTGTGCCAGGGGAAAGCGAATACGTGTCACCGATGTTCATCGTAGAAAGTCCGGGCAAGGAACCCAGACTATGTATTGACTATCGTAAGCTGAATGCGATAACAAAAACAAAGACGTTTCCCATTCCTAATGTTGAAGCCTTGATCGAGAAAGTTTCCGCGGCACAGTACATTTATACGTGAGATATGGTACGCGGCTTCTGGCAAGTGTCACTGACGGAAACCGCCAGTAAGCTCGCCGCTTTCATGACTCCGACAGGCACATATCGCCCTCTGGTGCTCACTTTCGGCCTCAGGAATGCACCGTTCGTATTTTCAAAACTAATGAATCAAGTGCTCACAGGCACCGAGTCTTTCGCTGCGCCATACCTCGATGACATCGCTGTTTTCTCGAGCACTTGGAAACAGCATTTGGACCATCTGCAGCAAGTATTCCTTCGAATCCGCGAAGCAGGCTTGACTCTCAAACTTATATATGGTATCTTCGACTGGTCGCCTGTATGCCCCGAAGCAGAGTCGGGTAGATCGGTCGTTTCCCGAGCTCAAAGGAAGGGGACAAGCGCGCAAACCGAACGTGCGACTCACTCTCGGAGGAGCAAATTGCTGATGCGAAACCACGTGACTACTGCCAACGTCTGATGTTTCGCCTATCAGAAGCTCCCGGCGCTGCCCAAAAAGCCGGCGGACGTGCCGGCGGGACGAACGTTCGTCGAGACGCCAGCATGCAGTGGCCTAGGTTGCCAAGGTTACGGTGGGCCGTCGCCAACAGCAGCGACGCGGCGCTGCGATGACGTTTCAATCTCGATGACTGCTCCGACGACAGGGCTCGGAGCGCCTCAGAGCGATCCAAGATAGAGGAGAGCAATCGAGAAGAACCAGCCGAACGCAGGGCGCGCACCCTCTTTCAACCAGTCGAAGACAACGCCGATCGCGAGAGCACTCCAGAGTGCTCAGAAACGGCCAGCCGAAGATAGCATAAGCAAATGCTGTCTTGCAAACACTGAATTCCACTACTTGGGGCACGTTGTTGGCCAAGGCAAGCAACGCCCTTCCGAATTAAATGTTGAGGCCATCACTCGCTTTCCTTTGCCAAAATCAAAGACTAACTTGCGTTCCTTTTTGGGGTTTTTTTTTTCACTATCTGACTGACTATTAGCTGACTATTACAGAAGCTACATTCCAAACTTCGCACATATCGCTAGTCCTCTTACAGATGCTCTGCGCAAGACCGAGCCTACTATTGTGCGTTGGAATACGGCGCGTAAGGACGCATTTGCTGCTACTAAAAAGATTATTGTCAGCGCACCGGTTCTCGCGGCACCAGATTACTCTCTCCCTTTCTTAGTTCAGTGTGACGCTAGTGACCACGGAATGGGCGTTGTTTTAAGTCAGGTGAACGAAAAACGCGAGGAGCCTTTTCGTTCACCTGACTTAAAACCTGTTGTCACCTGTTGTCTACGCAAGTCGAAAGCTAACGTCACGCGAGCAAGCCTACAGCACAACAGAAAAAGAATGCGCTTGCTTAGTGTGGGCTCTCGAAAAGCTCTCATGTTTCTTGAAAGGTTCTTCCTTTATTTTTGAAACCGATCATTCCCCCTTAGTGTGGTTAAACCAAATGTCAAACAAAAATGGTCGCTTGATGAGGTGGAGTCTCGCGCTCCAACAGTTCGATTTTCTAGTGCGGCACAAGAAAGGCAAACGCCATGCCAATGCTGACTGCCTTAGCCGCATTCCCTAGTTTCCTTTCTCTTTATTTTTTTTTCTCATGTGCATGCCAGTAAATGCAAGTCTTTTTATTCTCGTGTTCAGTTTTCGCGTGTTCTGCTCCCAGTGAATTCAACTGCCGGGCTTTCCTATACATGGGCGCGAGGTTACTTCTGACGTTGTTACTGCGTTCCTTCCGCTCTTCCGAATGCCCCTTCAGATCCTGTCGTACCGGCTGACCGATGAACCCTACGCCAGAGGTCTGCGGCCCGCTCCCTGTCGCTACGTGCTCGGCAGCCTTCCGACACTCGGCGAGCCGTGCTAAATATGAGCGTCACCTCCTCCTGGACGTCTCAACCCCTCTCCACGGGCCTGTTGTTCGAGCCTGAACACGCTTGGTGCCTTCTCCACCATTACTGCGATGACCAGCTCAACTTGCCCGCCTCTACCACCGAGCACCTCCACGTCTTTTCCAAGCGCAAGGATAATATTATCTTGCAAAAGCTTCAGTGCTGTGCTTCGACAAGCTAGTTGCCCTCCCGTACCCGCCTTCAGTTGTTCAAGAAGCGTCATCCTCTTGAACGCCTTCCGAAAAGGGTAGCTTTGGCCGAGCCGTCTGGTAGCCGTTCTAATCCGTTCCATCGCTTCGGACGGACTCTCCGTCCGTTCCGTGGCGTTCGTCCGTTAGCAGACGACACGGAATGATTGACAGCAGCAAGACGTCACGGCTCAGGTGACAATTGACGTCATGGCGTTCGTCGCGGTTCAAATTGACCAATCGTGTGCGACTCGATGGAACGGACCGCCTCCGTTCTATTTTGGAACGCGTACAAGATCACACCCCAGGTTTCTGCCCCGTACGTGAGGACTGGTAAGACACAGCTGTTATATATTTTTCTCTTCAGGGATAATGGCAACCTGCTGTTCATGATCTGAGAATGCCTGCCAAACTCCACCCGAGCCCATTCTTATTCTGCTGATTATTTCAGTCTCATGATCCGGATCCGCAGTCACTGCCTGTCCTAAGTAGATGTATTCCCTTACAGCTTCCAGTGCCTCGCTACCTATTGTAAACTGCTGTTCTTTTCCGAGACTGTTAAACATTACTTCAGTTTTCTGCAGATTAATGTTAGACCCACCCTTCTGCTTTGCCTCTCCAGGTGAGGGAGCACGCATTGCAGTTGGTCCCCTGAGTTACTAAGCAAGGCAATATCATCAGCGAATCGCAAGTTACTGAGGTATTCTCCATTAACTCTTATGCCCAATTCCTCCCAATCCAGGTCTCTGAATACCTCCTGTAAACAAGCTGTAAATAGTATTGGATAGATCGTATCTCCCTGCCTGACGCCTTTCTTTATTGGGATTTTGTTGCTTTCTTTATGGAGGACTACGGTGGCTGTGAAGTCGCTATAGAAATCTTTCAGTATTTTTACATACTGCTCGTCTACACCCTGATTCCGTAATGCCTCCATGACTGCTGAGGTTTCGACTCAATCAAACGCTTTCTCGTAATCGATCGAAGCTATATATAAGTGTTGGTTATATTCCGCACATTTCTCTATCACCTGATTGATAGTGTCAATATGGTCTATTGTTGAGTAGCCTTTACTGAATCCTGCCTGGTCCTTTTGTTGACAGAAGTCCAAGGTGTTTCTGATTCTATTTGCGATTACCTTAGTAAATACTTTGTAGGCAACGTACAGTAAGCTGATCGGTCTATAATTTTTCAAGTCTTTGGCGTCCCCTTTCATATGGATTAGGATTATGTTAGCGTTCTTCCAGGATTCCGGTACGCTCGAAGTCATGAGGCATTGCGTATGCAGGGTGGCCAGTTTTTCTAGAACAAGCTGCCCACCATCCTTCAACAAATCTGCTGTTACCTGATCCTCCCAAGTTGCCTTCCCCCTTTGCAAAGCTCCAAAGGTTTTCTTTACTTCTTCCGGCGTTCTTTGTGGGATTTCAAATACCTCTACACTATTCACTCTTCCATTATCGTCGTGTGTGCCACTGGTAGTGTACTGATCTCTATAGAACTCCTCAGCCACTTGAACTATCTCATCCATATTAGTAATGATATTGCCGGCTTTGTCTCTTAACGCATACATCTGGTTCTTGCCTATCCTAGTTTCTTCTTCACTGCTTTTAAGCTTCCTCCGTTCCTGAGAGCATGTTCAATTCTATCCATATTATACTTCCTTATGTCAGCTGTCTTACGCTTGTTGATTAACTTGGAAAGTTCTGCCAGTTCTATTTTAGCTGTAGGGTTAAAGGCTTTCATACATTGGCGTTTCTTGATCAGATCTTTTGTCTCCTGCGATAGCTTGCTAGCATCCTGTCTAACGGAGTTTCATCGACTTCTATTGCACATTCCTTAATGCCCATAAAATTGTTGTTCATACCTTCAACACTAAGGTCCTCTTCCTGAGTTAAGGCCGAATACCTGTTCTGTAGCTTGATCCGGAATTCCTCTATTTTCCCTCTTACCGCTAACTCCTTCATCGGCTCCTTATGTACCAGTTTCTTCCGTTCCCTCCTGGAGTCTACGCTAATTCGACTTCTTAACATCCTATGGTCACTGCAGCGCATCTTGCCGAGAACGTCCACATCTTGTATAATGCCAGGGTTACCGGAGAGTAGAAAATCTATTTCATTTCTAGTCTCGCCATTCGGCCTCCTCCACGTCCACTTTCGGCTATCCCGCTTGCGGAAGAAGGTATTCATTATCCGCATATTATTATGTTCTGCAGACTCTACTAATAACTCTCCCCTGCTATTCCTCGAGCCTATGCCATATTCCCCCACTGACTTGTCTCCAGCCTGCTTCTTGCCTACCCTGGCATTGAGGTCGCCAGGGTAGTATAGTGTATTTTCTTTTGACTTTACCCATTGCCAATTCCACGTCTTCATTGAAGCTTTCGGCATCCTGGTCATCATGACTGGATGTAAGGGCGTAGACCTGTACGACCTTCATCTTGTACTTGTTAAGTTTCACAACAAGACCTGCCACCCTCTCGTTAATGCTATAGAAATCCTGCATGTTACCAGCTATATCCTTATCAATCAGGAATCCGACTCCTAGTTCTCGTCTCTCCGTTAAGCCCCGGTAGCACAGGACGTGCCCGCTTTGTAGCACTGTATATGCTTCTTTCGTCCTCATAACTTCACTGAGCCCTATTATATCCCATTTACTGCCCTCTAATTCCTCCAATAGCCCTGCTAGACTCGCCTCACTAGATAACGTTCTAACGTTAAACGTTTCCAGGTTCATATTCCAATGGCGGCCTGTCTGGAGCCAGGGATTCTTAGCACCCTCTGCTGCGTCGCAGGTCTGTCCGCCACCGTGGTCAGTTGATTCGCAGCTGCTGAGGACTGAGGGCGGGGGTTTGATTGTTGTTTTCATATAGGAGGTTGTGGCCAAGTACTGCACCAGGGTGGCAGTACTTGGTCCGTAAAAGTAAAATTGGTCCGTATTTCTTCCCAACGAAGAAATGTTTATTAGGAGAGCAGTATCAAGAAAAATTATGCAGAGCGGTCTTACATCGGCTTGTTTATGCTGTGGCAACACCATATATTTGGCGGCTTACCACAAACGGGATGTCCAGGTTTAATTCGTGCATTTCCAGGCTGGCAAATCCAGAACTTCTTATCAAATCTCCGCTATCACGATTCAAGTGGCATCCGCAGGCTACATTCTTGGCCAATGGGGTGAAGAAGTCTTCGAAAGATCTGGCCAGGCTGCCCTTGGGATGGCCCACGTGCTCACTAAAGAGGAGAAGTCCACCCTGCATAGTGTTACAGCAATGAGATGGAGCAAGTCTATTGCATAAATGGGAACAAATCTTAAGGAAAAAGTAACATCCCTACCCTATACTCCTATATTTTACATGGATCACACACATAGTTTATTATTTGCGGAGATTTTCATTTATTAAATAATTACTTGATATACTTGTTTTGAAGGGTATCAACAAGCCTGGTTTGCGGTACAGTAAGTTACGTTTTTAAATATGCAGTGATCTTGATTATATGTTGATCGGATTTTCTCTTCCATTTCCAATGATGAGCAAATTTTGCAGTCTGAAATTGGTAGAATTGCTTACTGTTTTGAAGAATGGCCCACGGAACTAGCCACAGCAAGCTATAAACGGATGTGCGTCTGTTGCCGAGGTGAGAGCGGACTTAACCTACGTATTCAATAGCTTCCGGGACTCAACATCGCCTTGATGTAACTATACCTATCAACGACCGTAATTCGAACGCATCATATCACACTTAAGTTAGCAACGCAAGCTGAATGTTAATAACAAACTTAGAAAACGGTTGTCCGGCAACAAACAGGAATATGCAGGCGCTGCTTGAGATTTCACACATATTAATTTGATTATGTACTATAGCTAGTGCAAAATAAATCTGTTTGCTTCGTTTTGTCCAGCGGGCTCGGTACACTGTAAAGCGATTTAAACCAGCAAGAGTCTTTATGTGTAGAATTCGCTGTATAAGTGACACTTGTGCAAGGGTGTGAGCCATAAACTGGAAGAACACTTATGGTTGCTAATGGGCTTAAAGTGTACACCTGTGAAAGCGTGGTGGAAGTGAGTGATGTTTAAGAATGCTTCAATAAAGCGGCAAGCGGAAACGAATGCTCCATATAAAACGTCCATGTGAATGCTTCACGTCCATGGGATTCACGTTCTTGAAACGAATAAATTATTCAAAAGCTATCGTATGCGCACCTCATCGGTAGCCAAGCTTAAAGGTCGCTTATGGTGAATGTCTTAAAATTTGAAGGTTCCTTCTCGAAAAAGTTTTTCTCCGCCTTCTAAAGGATTTGGTCGTACAACGATACTGTAACGTGCATTCAAAGAAGCAGTAACATTTAGTAACATAGTCACGTATAAAAGTTCATTAACATGTATACAGTTTCCCTCGATCAGCGAACCAATGACAGCGATGGTAAGCACGCGAGGTCCGTGGTGGTCTGCGTCGCACTTGGCTGCTGCAGCACGATGCGCGCTCGTGCTCAGTCTTCGCCCGTGTTCGAGCACGTGTTCAACCACGCAATGCGTAGGCATCCTCGCAAAAGTTGAAATCACGTGCACAATGAGAAAGCACGCCGAGAGACAACCGTCGAATTGCAGATGTCGAGCGAGTGACGTGCCTGGGAGCGAAGGCGCAACTGAGAGACCAGCAGTCGTATACGGTTCTGAAACTATCGCAAATATGCACCACTACCGCTCACCGCCAGGTGCACGGCTCGTTTACATAGGTGCGATTAAAGGCTGTTTGTAAGCCCTGCGGCTTTGCCAAGATTACATTGATAGTATACGCTAAGCATTTATAGGGAATTTGATCATTTAGCGCAAGTGAATTTTCGTTGCAGTTTGCCTTGAACCAGCCCTCGGGAGGCTGACAGCGTCACAGGTAGATGAGACGCGACGGTGGTTCTGTTTGAGGTGAAATTGCGTCGTTACCACATGGCATTTTCTTTTAGCGAACGCAAACGCGATGCCCGCCACACGCTCGCGCTGCCGAGCACGCGCGAGCACACGCACAAAAGAAACGAAAATACCGTGCAGACTGATCGTGCAGCTTTGTGCTTGATCGCCTTTCGCATTGTTTTTCTATCCTGGCACCAAAAGCGCATGCTGGGTGTGGTCCCAACCGCCTGCCAAACATGTTGCGCGGAGATGATGCGCAGACGGCAACGCTCTCTGGTGGCGCTCTCCGACTGCCCCACTTCCACCTCACAAAATGAAAATAGCACCATCTTGTGCGGGTGTCAAGAAACTAGCGTAATGATGGTTGCTTGATATGTGTGGAAGTGTGAAATATTTCCTTCGGAGGTCCGCATAAAGAGCTTTCTCTTTGACATAAAATTGATGGTCCGAAAACATGATGCCGAAGTAATTCAACGATGACATTTGTCATTCCCTTTTACAAAAGTTAACACTGCGCACTAACTAATCACCAAGCACCACCGTTTGTACATTTGTGTTGCAAGATCGTTGAACATATTTTACGCTTATCTAACCAGTTACAATTTTCTATATTCATATGAGCATTTGAATTGCAACATATCTCGAGGCTTTAAATTTAGAAGTATTACCCACGAATATAGAGATATTATGCTTAACTATATTTGAATCGTGTTTATGCATGTCTGAGATCTAAATTTGGCCTCCTAACTGACGAATGTTTCGTTTTTCGTTAATTGATTCTTCTTAAAGGTCGCGCCAACTTGTACTTTACGTAAGAGGTAGAAGAGAAAGTCTACTATGCTCTATCTTGTCAAAATCAGTAACGCCAGCGGTAAACTAAGAGATCGGTCTGCACTTCAGCGTTCGCATTAAAACCTTCCCTGGCAACTTTACCGTTATGCAGAAATTCCCAAGAGACTGGCAATGTGGAACACCTTATTTGATCCCTGTAGGTCGAAAAGATGAATACACTGGACAACTTGCAGACACCCTTTCCACGCGCGTCCGTGGAACAGGTATTTCCTTATTGGTCTGGGATTCCGTGCCTGGTCTCGCTCCTTCTGCTTGCATATATGGGGAACCAGGTGCTCGCTCAGACGTTGAATCAAAGTGCTCAACTGCCAGATCCGCGCACAAACGGCGCAGTTGCCGGCCCAGACATCCCGGATAAAAGCCTCCAGGAAACATCTTAAGGAACCTACCGGCGCTGTTTACAATACGCCAGAAACGCCTTTCCAAAGCCTATGAGCTTTCTTATGAGGTTAATGAGCCTTATAATTACCTGAACTATCAAGAAATTACATCCTTCCCTTTACCCTGCACCAATAATTCCATGCAATTAAAAAGCGTCTACCATGTGAACACTTATGTTCTCATATAAACCCATATGTCCATGTAAGGTTATGGTAGCTAACAAGGAAAGAAGAGATCTTACTTTTGAATGGATCGTAAGATCCTAGCACATGTGATCTAGCGCCCTTCCAAGATGCTCTGACATCTACCGTAATAAAGTTGGATAGAAAATTACTATACCGGCCTGCCTTTCATTTTTCTATTATTGTAGAAGAAACTTATCTAGCCACTCTGTGTAGTGTTAACCAACCACTCTGTTTTCGCCCTACCCGGCTATTAGGGAATGAAACCACTTTGTGAGGCATGTCGCATGGTTAAGAAATGACTGTAGTTTTCAATTCAAAGTAAATGATATCGTTTGCGTTTTTCTTCCATTAATATATAGAAACTCGATGGACATTTTTTGTGTTTATTCGATGGAAGTAATACTTGTTCGAGTCTTATACATTCCAGATTTGCTTTTTAGGCCACATATATATCATTGCAGTTTCCTTCGTAATTCTAAGGCATGGACATGAAACTCCAGAAACTCACTTTTAAGGTATTTGCATTAATTGGTATTGCATGCTTATATTTAAATTCATTCTAAGTTAGGCCGCATTGCAAGCCAAGCTAAAAAAACTGTTATGTTTCACTTCACTCGGATATAATGTGTATTATTTATTTTCTTTCATTTTACAAAGTAACATATTAATTGACTAGCGTCCTTTTACAAAGTAACATTAATTGACTAGCGTCGTGATATCCTCCACGCTCGTCCCCAAGGAAGTTATGAGAATTTCGAGCGCATGATAAACATATTGATAAGTGTGTCCTCCTTAGTCCCACGCAACCTACCAATTCGCTGACAATTTTGAAGTTACTCAATTGACCAAAGCTTCCAAAATGTCTCATCTTTCTTGATATATTACTGCTCTTTCTCGTTAGACTCGTAAAATAATCCTTCCATTTCGCTATGAATGTTCATCTGAGCAATTAGTACACTACAAAAAAGAATTAAGCGCAAGTTTTTTGTGATACATAAGTGTGTTTTGCATTTATTCAGCGTTCACAATTTCTACACAAGGCCATTTCTCTTTAGTGGTTCTTGAATTTTCTAACACAATATAATATACAGATGGAAGTTTTCCAAAAATGCTGCATATTATATATATATATATATATATATATATATATATATATATATATATATATATTGAATAGTGGACGCTGGGAAAGCACGTAAACAAAAGTCTTCTGATACCTACTACTGCCTGCATTAAAATTCCTTACAAAGGAGGATTCAAACGAGTCCCTCTTTATTCACATATTTATTATCTAACTAGAATGCCACGCGGGAACACGTCCCCTGTTGAATGTTTTTACCATGTGAAAGCACCATGCACTGTGTTCACTGGTGTTTACATTTAGCGCATTGTCAGGAGAGGTGAATTTTCACTCAACTAGAATACGGGTTAACTGCAATTTTTGTGCAGGGGAAAGTGCTGCGGGTGCTCAGTGTTTTTTTTTAAGGATTGCATGATCATTATGCGGACTTTAAAATATGACGATATTTTAGACATAGTTGCGTTTTACTGCCAATTATTGGTGGAGGGTTTAGCACTATGACTGTGTCGTTATAAACTTTCCATAATATCAGCCATATTTGACGGCTTACAATACTGCAGTGAATACAGAGGGAAGTAGCTTATTGGAAACTGCATCCACAGTCGGATGAGCTGGGTGGTGAAAGTCAAGGTTCAGCGGCTACCTTGGCGCATGTTAACGTGCGCCAGTGTTAAGCAAATGTTGCAGGTCGTATTCCTGATCATCCCACTATTGTGCCCGTCACGGCCAAGAGCAGTTAATTGGGATACTAAATGTCGATTATTAAGTAAAGTCTCCGAAATTCCTTTTTTTCTGTGGTTCTTCTACATGTTAAAATGAACTTTGGCATAGCATTAGCTCACGGTTATTAACTTACAGTTTTTGCCTGTGGCCGCCTGGTATGGCACTAAGAAACTGTTGGGGTGGAAATCAAGCTAGAGAAGCTTTGTCGTGCCAAAACTGACCCTCTTTCTACCACGAGAAAATATCAGGCTTTTAAATAGAGCCTTATGAAACAGTCACATATTTCATATGCTCTTCGGTATCCTTCATGATATGCGACCTAATATAAAGGAACGCATATACACAAATATAAACAGTGGGATTAGGATAAGCGTTGATATCGGTATTTTTAACAGGCATTAATTGCTAACAAAACTTTACAAAAATAAGAAGTGGACAAGACAGCTACACTTATGTTTTATTAGCCGAGTAAGGATCAAACACTGTCACCTTTCTCAGAACACGTTTGCACTCATCCAGAAGTTTGCGGCAGTCTTGCGCTGAGCAGAGTACGTAGGTCATCAGCACAGCATCAAAGAAGCCGTCCGGTATCATGTCCATGTTCTCACCATATCCACATATTGAACGTTCCAGCTGCACCTGCGTAGAGTTTTTTCCGTTAGCTCTCAGAATAGTTATAGGATTGCGTGAGTATGGTTTTTGTTTAAAATTTAGTTCAGAGGTTCCCATCAAGCTATAACAGTTGTAATAGTGAGCTGAATCAAAAAGCAGGTTCTGATTGAATAGTTGTCGCAGTTTTCGGAAAGATATGTACGCGTTAGATGCAGACTCATGTGGGCTCATTTACTCCTGAATAAGCAAAACACGTGCAACCGGCTAATTGCAAGGTTTGTTGCGAATTTGTCCTTGCGAATTTGTTGCGAATTTGTCCGCGCCCGTCATTTACGCGGGACCAAAATCAACGCTGCATCGACAAAAAAGAAGCTGTTTATTAAAACTTGCAGAAGGTAACTAATAACCAGCGCGGCGCCTTCGCACGCAAACAGGTGGCCCTCATCTCAGGCCCTTGTCATTAGCGTGCCGCGTCCTTACGCGCACAAGTCGTGCATATATTGGCGCTGTAGATCAATGCGCACCCCACGTGACAATGCTACAACACGTCTCAACCCAAGTATGCTGAAGCATTCCCTGCAGGTTTCTAGAAAATATGAATGAACGAGCACTACATACATAAGAATGTCTACTGAAAGCATAAGCAACCAAGTGACGGAACAGCGCACTGGCCGCGGCACAATTTTTATGGCAATATTGCCAACCTGCAAAGTGTGACGTAAAAAGAGGGTTACGGTGCTGCCCTCAGATCAGATATATTTTCACACTTAGGTTACAGGTGATGCTGAAGGCACGATGAGTATTTGTGAACACTTATTGGCAGTTTAACTCAGTTGGCTCGTTACATGTGAAAAAAAAGCACGTTGCCGTTAGCTTCAGTGCTATCTTTAGCTCCACGGGATTGCCAAGTCCAGTTTTTAAAAAAAATTGCAGCTCGGCTACACCAGCCCTTTCATATAGTGTTCCGCCAGCAAATGGTCTTGCCTTACGTATTTGACGACTGTCAATTGGGACAGCAGTTATTTACCACAAAATGCCTTTTTAAGGCACATAGAGTAACCAAAAAATAAAAATAAACAACTACCAAAATCTACAGAATGTATTATAACAGAAAATATACACTGAGGACTAATGAAATTTATAACCAAACTTCCTTACCGCGGACACTGCGCGGGCTGAGTACCGTATTAACAGAAAAAATAGTCACAAATGTGTTTGCCACTACGTGACTTTGAAATGTTCATTACCCATGGAAGAAGAGTACATTTCGACAGTACGAAAAAGAAGGCAAGAAAATGTTCTCCTTGACTGTTCGGTTTAACACCACGCAGTAAACACGCACCATTGGAGCCGGTCCAACTGAAGCTGGCTGAGCCGGCGAGAGCAATCGGTGCAACTGCACAAGGGACGCACAGCGTACATTGGGGACGAAAGCATTTCGTGACTCGACGTCCAGGTGACGGAGGAACGAATTACGTCGCTACTACTGACCGTCTCAACCTTCAGATCTCGAAGAGCTCTCGCTCGCCAGCGCCTCCTTCTCCCTCCTTCACCCCCACGTGCATCTCAAAGAGGAGTCCGAGTTCGGCGACGAATGCGCTCTTCAACTCGATTGCCGGAGCAGTAGCACTTAGCGTAGAAATTCCGAATACGAAAAATCGTGAAAGAGCAAAAAAAAAAGAACACTCTTGTTTGATAAAGCAATTATGCGTTTCGAGGTTCACGGTTACTGCAGCGATCATGTAAAATATTGCTGCTTGTTTCATTGCGAAATTTAGCTTGGTATAAAGCCTGGAATCCGGCTCATCTGTAGCGGTAGTACACATGAAAACAATGTACACGGGGGCCATCAGGTTATATATGTGCTGTTTGCTGTAGTTTGCTTTAAGTAGAAGCCTTCGGGAGACCTTGAGAAAAATCACTTGTGCTAGAAAATGAGGGGCGGCGGCTTCTCATACTAACCTTCTCTGGCCGATAAGAGAGAATATATAGTGTCCTTCTTGTTGACTCTATAGCTGTGACTCCTTTGTGTACTACTGTGTTATTTTTCCTGGTAATTTGGCATCCTATCTCTTGTCCTGGTAGATTATTCCTTAGCACCATATAAAAAAAAACATTAGGTGGTGCTTGCCGCAGACTTGAGTGCCGCATAGTCACGCTCTGGTACCCACAGAGGCAGCTTTGTGATCTTTACGCAATGTTTGATTTGCTGAATTGTGCTCGCACTAATGCGTCGCATGTCTTTTAGTAGTTTCGTTTTCCACGCCCTTATTTCCCGCTTACACAAAAATGAGGTCACCGACGAGTAGGCAAAGATAGATCACAATGATACCACAGACGTGCCCATGCAGTTTATGGGTATGTGTCACTCGGCGTGACCTACTGTACACCCAGAGGCCCGCCACTACCTGCCCACTTGTAGGGAGCGAAGTCCTCTTTAATGCCGCCATTTGCCCGTCTGTTTCATCACGTGATAGACAACGCGCGGCGAGAGAGAGAGAGAGCGTACCGGGTGTGCCGCGGCGTGCGGGAACAGTTTCTTGAACCGTGCAAGAGAAGAGCACCTGCCTCTGAGGTGAAGTAAAGTTGTGGCCGGCAGGCTAAGCTCTCAGAGCTGCAGACCGCGTACACAAGGCCCAAGCCTGCGCGCGTCTGCCTCACGCAACCACGACACGGAAGCCCAGTATTTATGAGACTTAGATGTTCGAATCGACACTCCGCAGATGAGCCCATGTGTCAAATGGCTTTCAGAACTTCCATCGGTACTTTAATTTATTGTTTTGATCGCTCATTTTAGGGAATTATTGCCTAGTATTTTGTTTCACGTTCTGTGATGACAATGTGCGCTGCATATAGGGGTGGTGCAGGTATATATATATTGTTACAAAGGGTCTCTGCAAGTAAATACGCGGAAAGCGTGAGTGGAGAAAGAGGAGGACGACGTTCCTCCTACAATTTCGAGGGTTATTTGTGCCTTGGAGATCAATAAAGCGGCCCCTTAATTCTCTTCGGTAACCGTAACAGATTGGTGGAAGTGTGGGGTAACACGAAGACGAACCCAACGACGGAAACTACTCCCTAGACTTCGCCCCAGCCGCCGCCTTGCCGGGATCCCGCCTTCGCCGATCGAAGTGATGTCCAAAGTCCAGACCACTGATGCGGTGGGGGCAACTCCTACCGGTTCCTTGCCGTACTATCGAGTGCCGCCGTACTTCGGCGGGACCTGAGGAGAAGGCATCAATAGTGGCTCGAGAACTACAATCGGGTGAGCAGAAGCAACGGCTGGGACTCGGCCATGCAGCTCAGTCATGTTGTGTTTTCGGTAACATCACTCTCATGTGGCATGAAAACCACGAGGACATGTTCGCAACTTGGGATCGTTTTGTTGAGGAAGTGCACAAGTGCTTCGGCGATTCTAACGCGAAGAAAAATGAGCGGAGCAGACATTGGCTTAGAGGGCACAGCTTCCAGGGGAGACATGTACCAGATATATAGAAGTTTTGAAGTTGTGCAAGATAGTGAATCCCAGGATGCCTGACGAGGACAAGGTTGGACACGTTCTTAAGGGGATAACTGAAGACGTGTACAATTTCCCGATTTGCAAAGAGAACCTGAACTCAGTGTTGGAGGTAATGCTGCACTGTCGCACATTTGAAACACTGAAGATGCAACAGATAGCTCCGAAATTTAGCCGTCTCTCGAACGTCTAACAGCGGCCAGTGTCGATACAATGCCGCCTACTGACCTCTCGTCGAGAATACGGCAGATTGTGAGAGAAGAATTGCTTCGATGTCAATAAATCTCTCATTGCCCCGGTGGCTTTCAGGACGGCTATGCAACTGGAAGAGAAGACACGCGAACGCCGGCGCTCCGGCCCCATGGCAGCCATCAATTGATGCAGCAGATGTCGTCCATGAATGCCCAGGAACATTGCAATCTGGGCAGTCATATCGACCACCCTCCAATTAGGAACGCCGTTTTCGGTCGTCGCGTTTCTCTCAACGAACATCGGCTGGCTACCGTCCCAATGAAGAGTGATGCTACCCTTCAATTCCTTCTGAAAGGACTGCTTACTCCGAGCTGCCGCAGGTGTCTCTACCCCTTTCGGTGTTTTACAGCTCTGGCGTCGCGGGTCACATCTCGCGTTTTCGCAACTACCGCCCTTCATAGCAGCGAGAGCCCCTACCAGCGCATGTCTTCCCAATCTTCCGACTGCCCGTTCTCTACGCCATGGCTACCACGCACACCTCCCGGTTTACGTTACCCCTCGCCACCCTCTGATCGAAGCTTAACGCCACCACGAGCTCCCCGTGCTCCACGATTCCCATCGCCGCGGCGACTCACGCAGTCACCTCGGCCGGAACACTAGTCGGTGCGGCCAATGGGGGTGAGGCCGCAAAATACCACGCACTATCAACAGATATACCTCTATCAGTGCTTAGCTCAAGAACAAGGAAGGAAGGAAAAAGCGAAGAAGGAAAGGCAGGGAGGTTAACCAGTTTAGCTTAACCGGTTTGCTACCCTACACATGGGAGCGAGATGGGCGGATTAAAGATGGGGAGAAGAGAGAGATAGCACATAACAGCACACACATCGTCCGCTCAAGAACAAAGTTGATGTACCTGTTGATGACCTACCTTGCGGATGCATGCGCGACAATATCTGGCATGAGTGTCAATTTTAAGAAGCTTACGGAACTGAAAGTGATGTTTTCCTTAACCCATTAGGGACCGGTTTCTTTCTTTTTTTGCTATCTTGAAATAAATCTAATATATTAACTTACCTTTATACTAATAATTCACATGCAAAAAATTATTACTCTTGCCTAATTACTTTTTGAAATATAGCCCGTGACCATATGGTTACACTGGGCCCTTACGCTACAGCAAAATACACGAAGTGAAAAACATTTATTTCAAGCCATGAAACATCACAAAAAACATACATAGTGAACAGTGGAGCACTTATTTAGTGTGACATGGTTTAAATCATGGAATACACATGCCGTCGTCATACTTTGTGCATTGTGTGTGCACTGCACTGTTGCAATTATCTCATGCACACCTCCACCTCTTGCCATTAGGTATTGGTGCAACAAAGAGGGCCACTTGGTCATACCGTGTACCAGTCAGCACACACCAGTCTTTGGGATTCTGTGTTGACCAGGTCCTCTATGCTTACTGTCCTATCGCATCAGGTAGCTTTGTGCAATTTGCCTGCGGAATTTCACCTGCGTGACGTTGAACCCTGTACTACGAATTAGCGCCCAAACGTTGCTGATAGATACACCACAAAGTCAAGTGAAAATCGGCCACCACCACTTTCTGCCACGAATTACAATCCTGTGGGCGCCTACATTTGCATCCATCTGGTCCGTACCTCCCATGAAACTTGTACTGAGCAACAGTGTTTTTAGCGGGCCACCTTGATTTGCATGTTCTGAACACGAGAGTAGCTGTCTGCAGATGACATTGGCGCTACGCCGTGAATGGTGCTTACGATCGTTACTACAGAATTGTCCATCCAGCGGACAACAATCATCCCATTGTCGCTCAGCACGGGCTCTTCGTGCCCGCTACGTTGGCGCTTGACGAATTGTGGTCGAGAGATAGGGCACTCTTTGGGAACACGGTTCTGCTTCCCTGTGCCCGTGCCTTCATAGCCCTGTGCCTTGAAATGTCTGAGTAGCGGCATGCCTGTGAATAAATTATCAAAATAGAAAAAGGAAGGAAGGTCGTGCGTCTCTGCTGCGAGTTCATCCCCCATTTGAAGAAGTGGCGCCGTTGCTTTTTCGAAGTCCTTTTCATATTTTTCAGTGTTCCGGGATCCCCTGCTTGCCTTGGTACACATTGAAGTTTACAAGGTATCCGTTCTTGGCATTTAGGCAACATACTTTATGCCCGAAGCGGATAGGCTTTCCGCGTATAAACTGTTTACAGCCATGACGACCATAATATTAAATCATACTTTCGTCATAGCTCAGGTGACGCACAGGTTGAAAGTGCTCCAGAAATCTTCCTTTCAATAGTGCCATCAATGGACGCAACTTTGCCAACTTGTCACTAAGCGTTAGGCTTGCATTTCGCACAGTGCAGGAATCGCATTATCTGTATGAAGCGATTTCTTCGCATAGCATTGTAAGCCATCGTGTTGCGCATATCCAAGCCGCTGTCCCAATAGCACTTTTTCCCTGGCAAGCGGTTATAGCCGGACAAAACGAGCACTCCAAGAAAACCTAATTCTTCTTTGGTAACCTCCGGATCGGGCGTATTGAAAAATAACGCATACTTTCTTGTTCGTTTGAGTAGCAGCTCCACGACGGCTTCGTCAAAAAAAAAATTTCGAACAACTCAACAGGTGAAAAGTTCCTGTAAGCAGCAAAGTTTGGGTAGGGAAATATGTCAAGGCTTCTCTAGAGATCACCGTTCGTCCACTTAGAAGCAGTGGATAATTTCGCAGGAATGGCCGCATCAACTGCAGCAGAAGAAACCTCTCATGTTCCGTCACCTTGCCTGCCGGGGTCGTCATCGTCCTAGTCGGATACACCAATGCGGCGTCCGTCAGGGAAAACAGTTTCAGCGCCGGCTCATAGCTGCCGCCCGATTAGATTGTCAATGAGCCCGCCTGAGTCTTCATCGGCCGACTCTTCATCCGAATAGGTGCAAGCCTCTTGCGGGTCGATATAAATCACTAACACGTCGTCATCGTCTTCTTCGAGTATCTTCGCTATTTATTCCGACATCAACCTATTCAGACAATAAAATAAGAAATAACCACTGTGGGAACGCGCCAGCAGCCGTGCAAGAGATGAGAGTGCAGTTTAAAAAAAATAAAAGTTAGGTAGCCTAAAGGCCCAGCGTGACCATATGGCAACGCGCAAGATAACACGCTCGTTCATGGATAAATCAAACATTAATCTTTCACAAATGCTCATCGAAGGTCACATATTCAAAGAGCAATATGGAGATAAGGATATCTGACTATTGCTTAAACAAGTAGTGAAAAAAAAAAAACGCATTACCCCTTGGAGTGATGCATGGCAACGCTACTCGCACAGCAACACTTATTCCAGCCTTTGTGAGGGGCTCCAACGAAACGACTGACACCTGCTGCCACTTGATATCCATAAAGCGAACTCTCATTTGTCTAACGGCATGTCAAAGGCGAGTTTGGTGCCGTTTTGTTATTCTTAATTAATTTAAATCCACTGTGCAGACTAACGTGACCATATGGTCACGCTGGTCTTTAATGGGTTAAGCCGTGGTGCGATATTCCGCGGTGTGAGCGCTGATGCATTGTGTCCTGTGGGAGTCTGTACTGCGGACGTGTCTTTGTGTGGCAAGGTGTTTACCACAGAACACGCGGTTATTACACGATCCACACATGACGTTATTTTGGGAATCAATTTCTTGCGGGAGTGTGGGGCAACTGTTGACGGTAGAAGTGGGCACCTTTCAGTGCGGGGTAGTTTCCCAGCTGCGCTCTTGGATTATTCATCACGGGATGAATGCATCTTTGTCGTCACCGACAACGCGGTCGTTCCTGCATTTTCTGCTGTGTGCGTTCCAGGAACCTCTTCTAGTAACGACCTTGCCATGTTTGATGACACGCTGGAACCGATTCAATTGACTTATGTGAAAAAAACGTTTAGATCCCCATTGTCTGGTGTCTGTAGTCGAAGGACGTGCAAGTGTGTGGATCATTAACAGTTCAATAGAGGCTGCAGTGTTGCCTCGTGGCATGAAACTCGCTGTATTCGAACCCGAATCCTCTACTACGCTGGTTGCACTTGCTGCTGCTACAGGCGAGAATGAACATCTAGATCCTCAAGGTTCAGAAGATTCGCAACTTCTAGAAATGATCAGCAAGCCACTTAGTCAAAGCGAACGTCATAGACTCCTGGGCGTTCTCTCCAAGAACTCGAATGTGTTCGACTTTTGGAAAAGCAGCAAAATGCCTCTAATTCCAGCGTCTCAAATACGTCATCGGATAAACACTCCTTCGGCACATCCCATACGGCCGAAACCTTAGAGTGGCGCCGTCAGAGCATAGCATGATCAACGAACAAGTGCAAGAAATGCTAGGAAAGGGAGTAATTCAAGAGTCAGCAAGTCCCTGGGCCGCTCCCGTCACTCTTGTGAAGAAGAAAGACGGTGCATGGAGATTCTGCGTGGATTACCGCCGAGTGAATTTTGTTAGAAAGAAAAACGCCTATTCGATGTCCCGTATTGATGACCTCATCGACTGTCCACATTCCGCTTCCTACTTTTCTTGCGTGGACCTGAGAGTAGGTTATTGGCAAAGTCTGATGCACCCGGCTGACAAAAAAAAAAGATGGCATTCGTTATGCCTGACGGGTTGTACGAATTCAACGTCATGCCGTTCGGTTTGTGCAATGCACCGGCGACATTTAAAAGATTCATGGATACTATTCTGCGTGGTTCGAAATGGCAGATTTGTATGTGCTACCTTGATGATGTAATCTCTAGGCGCACACTTCAGCAGCACAACGCTCGTCTCGCTATTGTACTCGACTGTATCGAAAAGGCTGGTCTTGAGCTGGATTTCAAAAAATGCCATTTTGGCGAGCGCCAAACTATGGTGTTAGGACATCTCGTCGATAAGGATGGCATTAGACCCGACCAACCGAAGACGGCAGCCGTTAAATCATTCGAGCAACCTAAATCTGTCAAACAGCTTCGCGGGCTCTCCTCGTATTTCCGTTGGTTCATACCCGGTTTCGCGGATGTTCACCCGTTAACGAATCTTGTGAGCAAGAACACTCCGTTTGATTGGACCCCTGAGGGTGAAGCTGCTTTTCGCCAACTGAAATTTCTGGTAACTTTACAGCCAATCCTCCGGCACTTCGATCCTTCGTCGCCAACAAAGATTCATACAGACGCAAGTGGTTTCGGCATCGGTACCGTCCTCGTTCAGCGCTCTAGGAACAACGAACATGGCGTCGCGTACGCACGCCGTTCCTTAAGCAAGCGTGCACGGAACTACACTGTGACGGAACAAGAATGCCTAGCAGTAGTATCAGCCGTGTTGTGGTTTCCCTCGTACGTCTATGGTCGCCCGTTCACCATCGTCGCAGATCACCATTCTCTGTGCTGGCTGGTCACCCTCCGTGACCCGTCCGGTCGCCTCCCGCGATGGGTCCTTCGTCTACAGGCATATGTGTTAACTATTTCGTACAGGAGTGGCCGTCGATACGCTGACGCTGATTGCCTTTCTAGGAGGCCACAACATACGACGGATTGTGAAGCCGAGAACTTTGATCATCTTATCGCTTCCCTTTCGCTGATTTTCCCGATGCCTTGACATTCATCACAGAGCAGGGCGAAGACCGAAGCTTGGAGGCTTCTTTCTCTGTCACACAAGGGCCACTTCAGGTCGCTTCAGGTCGATTTTGCGTCCGAACTGGTCTTCTTAACAGGAGAAATTTCTCATCGACACGCGCCCACTTTCTACTGGTGGTTCCGGAGTCTCTGTACACATCTGTTCTGCACGTTACACACGATCACCCGACCTCAGGTCTCTTAGGGATCGCGTGAACACTTATGCTATGTTCAGACTACGTGCGCTACGTACGGATCGTTCGCACGGAACGTAAGCATAAACGCAAAAAGCGCAACTACTTTGTTCACACTACTGCTGCATTTAGCGGAAAGTACGCAACAATCGCAACCAGCCTGGGCGTAAATGTTGGAGTACCCGCTACTTTTACGACAGGCACAGATACGACTGTTACGACGCCGCCAATGCACGAAGCAGTTTCGGTTTGCATCTTCCGGTCACGGAGCTTCCGGCCTCCCCATATTCCGCGTTTTCATCCGGTGACCGCCTTCCCAGCAATCCGGCGTTGCAACGCTGTTCCTTGCTGCTTGCTGCCGACGCCATCCGGGTTTTCCCGGGTTCGCGCCGAACGCGCGCGGTGTCCCTGAGTGCAGTGCGGTTTTCTGGTCTCATTGTGTTGTGTACATTGCCCGTGCCTAGTGATGATGCTAAGTGCGGAAGCTTCTTCGCTGTGCAGCGATGAATTACTAATTGAAGAAGTGCGACAGAGGCCGATACTATATGACCAGCGCCTGAAAACTTTGGGTTTGAAGAGCCTCGATCTGCGCTAACAGCCGCTTGCTGATCGCGCCATGTTGACAAATGCGAAACGCGGCTGTCCCAGAACGGTGATTGGCCAGTCGTAAAAAAAGTATCTTATCGAAAGGCTCAATGTGAACATAGGCGGTTGCTAGCTGCGTAAACAGTCGTTCCAGCAGTTGCGTAAATTGCAATAAATACGCCACTTATAGCGGATGCGACTGTAGTCTGAACGCGGCATTAGTCGTACAAAAGAAAGATTCTACTGGCCTCAAATGCGCAAATGCGCATTTTGTGCTGAAGCGGTCCTGGTTGTTTTTTCCAAAAAAAAACTAAAGCCCGCGAAATACCCGAAATACAAAATAGATACACACTCGCGCGCCGCTATTCAAGCGCCTACAAGCAACCATTGAAAGATATACGGCTGCATTCTCTTATCGCCGCATCGAAAAAGGCTCCGCAACGCTTATCAATGCGTCAGCGGCGTGTTCTTTTGATGCCGCGACCATCACATAGCGTGAAGCCCTGTATCGAGCTCCCGCCGCTAGTAAAGCCGTGTATCCGTGGGTATTCGCTTGGGAGCGCTTGAGTAGCGGCGCGCGAGCGCTTATCTATTTCGTATTTTGGATGTTTCGCGCGCTTTTGATTTTTCTCAGAAAAACCAACGAGGCAAAGCTGAGCACTAAACAAATGCTTGATTCGGAGGTTATTTGAGGCGTCCAACAACTTTGTGATTTATATGTTTGCGATTCACGCAATAATTAAAAAGTTCAACATTAAAAGTAATTAATTAATACTTCGCGATGAAAAAAATTCTGGCCGTAAGTACATACGACTACGGCTACTATGCAATCGGTACGATTTCTCTAGAACTCTCGGGTATCTTTAAAACCTTGGCCCAAGTTAGCTGGGACACCCTATATATATGATGATATGTGGTGTTTTATGGCGCAAGGGCTGCTCATGGCCAAAGAGCGCCAACCCTATATATATATATATATGGCTGGTGTAACTTTCTTGCATTTCGTATCTTGTAAATCCTCACTTGGTGGGCGTTCTTGTGGGCGTCGTGCTATATTGCTGTTTCCTCACCCCTCGCCTTTAGAGAAGTTCTTGTCGTTTTATGTGTTCTGGTTTTTATGATCTCTCGCATAATTTTCCTTTATTTAAACTTGGAAGTTGTTTTTTCTGTCACCTCTCGTGTTATGCCTCTCGTCCACGGCTGATCTTTACCTACCTTCAAAACAATAGTTTCTTTGTTCTTTACCAACATGGGTTTAGAGCTGGTCACTCATGCGTAAGTCAGTTAGTGGAATTTACCCATGACATATTCACATCATTTGACAAAGGTTTACAAACAGACTGCATACTATTAGATTTCCAGAAAGCGTTTGACAAAGTGTTCCATGTTCTCTTACTTCATAAGCTTTCACTTCTTGGTTTACTAGAAAAAATCCTTTATTGGCTCAAAAACTAGTTGACAAGTCGTTTACAAAGAGTCGTAAATAATGGCACAGAATTAGAATACGCATGCGTATCTTGTGGCGTTCCGCAGGGTTCCGTCTTAGGTCCTCTTTTATTTCTTATATATATAAATGGCAGTGCCACAGGAATCACCTCGAAAATTCGGCTGTACGCAGACGATTGCGTCCTTTACAGAGAAATTAATAATGATTCGGACCGAGTAGTATTAGAGACAGACCTAAATAAAATTTCTTCATGGTGTGACAAGTGGCTTATGTCCCTCAACATCTCAAAATGTAAGCATATTTATTTCACCCGCAAGCGGCAACCAATCCGTACACAGTATTACTTGAACGGCTCCCCTTTATCAGAAACAAATGAAGCTAAATACTTAGGTGTCACATTTTCCGCCGATCTGACGTGGAATCGCCACATTCAAAGCATCACTTTAAAAGCAGGGCGAGTACTTAATTTTATTAAACGGAACTGTAGGCACGCGCCACTAGATGCCAAGAGAACACTTTACCTAAGCAACGTTCGCCCGATTCTCGACTACGCGTCTGCTGTGTGGGACCCGCATACACAAATTCTTGTCAATAGCTTAGAAGCGATACAGAAACGTGCGGCCCGTTTCATAACTGGCATTTACTCATTTCCAAGCAGCATCACAGAAATAAAAGGGCACATATGTTTGGAAGATCTTTCACTACGCCGTGTTGTTTCCCGCCTCTCTTCGAGATACCGTCTTCAAACGCACACCACTAAACAAAGAGACTTATCTACAGCCCCCAACATACATATCCAGACGCCGCGACCGCTTACTTAAGATAAAAAAAAATATGCGCGCGCACAACAACATACCAAAACTCCTTTTTCCCCGTACAATACACGAATGGAACCTCCGGCTCCTGAACTAACTGAAGTTGATTCTGATGTCACATTCCCCACTGCTCTCTAAGCATATGTTCGTAGATAAAAATGCACTCGCCATTTGAAACTTTCTTTCATGTTTATGTTTTGCAATGTTAGCCAGCGTGCTGTGTTAATGAGTGTATCTTGTTACCTGGGCGAAACCTGTTTTTAGTGCTGTCTCATGTGCTACCTCAGAATGTAACACATGTATGATTAGTATTGTACCCACGGTCTGAAGTGTTTAACCTTTTTAAGAGTGTGCAATCTTGTATTATATATTGATTATCTGTCCTCCCTACTGTAATGCCCAATGGGCGAAGTAGGTATGTAAATAAATAAATAAATAAAAATCTGCTATCGGCAATAATGACGGTGAGCAATCAAACTATATGTAAATGCTCGAATGGTAGCTCCATTCGTCACGGCTTCATCTCCGTTCCTAGAGTGCAATGACATACCGTCTTCATTTTGACATCCTCACTAGCTTCATGGACTCTCTTCAGATATTCAAGTGAAGTTACCGCCCACCATAACCATACGCAATACAAACTTGTCGCGCAAGTCACAAGTAGACGTAGCGTTCGCTCGGCGCTACCTACAGTTTACCGTGCATGTAAGTAAAAGTGCAATACACTCCAGTCTACAGAACAGGTGAAAGGCATCTGCATGAGATATGCTCTGGACTGACAATAATTGGCACAGCGTTTGTTCAAGCTGATCGATGAACCTTATTATGAAATGGTACTATTAGTGCTTTGGCCTGGCTGTATTTATCGGCGTGATGTACCAAAAGGTCTGATCAAAATCTTGCTATAGAAACGTCTGGATTTAAGACTGCGAAACCGTCTTCAGTGTTCAAGTTCAATCACAGCGCTTTTCATATGCATTATGAACGCTTGCTTCTATATCTCTCTTTAGCGCCATTTCATTTCTCCAATGGCGAGTATCAGGTCTTCAAATTAATTGAGCCCGACCTCCCAGCTTTCCTATCACAGTAAATGTATCTATGTTTGCATCATTTCCAACTGTCTTTTATTTTTTCGCAGAGACTGTGCCAGGGGCACTTCGGTAGCACGGATCTTCCTGCTTTTTTCAGCTCTGAGAAGACATCTGTAGCCTTTATAATGGAAAAATGTGCGCTAGCGGAACCGGCGCACAAGAAAAAAGACGCCGGAACGAGCGCATCGCGTTCTCAATCCTATCCTACTGCTGGTCTTATCTTTGCGTCCAGTGAAGCACCTTTTTCAACTGCGATACCCTGCCAACTGGTCCAGTTGGCCATTAATTCACTTTCCGGAAATCTGCGGAAAACATTCTGGAATCATTGTCAAGCGTGCCACGCTTTGGTCGGGATCTATCAGCAATAGCGCGAGACTTCGACGCATCTGCCCGACAACGGCGTCGTTCAGCCCCTCCTCGACTGTAAAACTCTCCTAACGTATAGGAGAGAGTGAGGGAGAGATATTAGTTACGTGGAAAAAGGAGGCGATATTTCAGTTTATATGTACGTAGAGTGATTCTGCTCCTATAAGGACGATGAGAAAGCGACAAAAGAGACGTACTGTATTGACCTGGCGGGCCCCCAGAGTGATCGCAACAGCCCGGTTGCCTCCTGGTGCTCTAGGGGAGGCCTATGCACAATGCTATGGCGACGCTTTGCGAAGCGCAACTTCACGCAAGAGGCAGCAGGCAGGCCGAGATGGCAGAGCGAGGACTTCAGCGTCGACCGCTGTACAATGAACGCGACAAAGGAGCACAAAAATGTCTCAGTGTCTCGAGGCACTCCATGCTGAGAGGGTCGAGGAGGTTTCTCCGGCCTTGCCAATCTTTCCAACAGCAGTATACCAACAACCCACACGAAGGCCTAGAAGGCGAGATCACTCTTTCCTTATTAACACTCTCCCAGGGAGGTGTCAGCGAGGGTTCTGACAGGGTGAAGGTACGTTGCGACGAGATGCCGCCGCTGAACATGCCTGCTGAAGTTGAAGGCGACGACGGCAGTGTTGACAAGCCTTCGTTTTTTCAATGTCGGGAACAGCACCTCGCCGTTGGCGCTTTCACAAAAGTCAATCACGGCATACGGCTTTACCAATAGTAAGTCCTTCCCTATTTTAAAGATGTTCTGCTCTAGAGCACGGGTCCCTAAACTACAGATACAGCCTTAGAAAGCCTCACAATTAAAATCCGGACGGCACCAATTCATCCGACGAAGCATGACCCACCAATGGACTCTTTTTCCCCGCAAAGCCACCACAGCTCCTCCTCCTAAAAGCGAGGCTGCTGCGGAAAATGTTGTCCTATTACCCATAGCTTTAGAAGTTGACTTCACTTGCAGCTATAGGATTGCACAGCAACATTCTCCCGTGTGAGACAGCATCAGCAAATCAGGAGCCATATGCGACCATCGCGTGAAGAGCGCGTGATGCTCCGAGTGACCGGTCCAAGACAGCACGCCAGAAGACATGCCGAAGCTTTCTCCACTTCGCCCAGGCGTGCTAGGCTCAATAGCTTTCGTCAGCTTTGCACATACGGAAGTACATAATGTAAATAGTAGTACATAGTCTAAGGTCATCTCTATGGTGCACGCCATGCTTGGTATGGTATCATTGGAGGATATC
Source organism: Dermacentor andersoni (assembly GCF_023375885.2). Lineage (NCBI taxonomy): Eukaryota > Metazoa > Arthropoda > Arachnida > Ixodida > Ixodidae > Dermacentor > Dermacentor andersoni. The sequence continues at coordinate 111,034,716 of NC_092819.1, read as the reverse complement.
GCGAAAGAACAAGAAAAGCCTCTGTCCACGTACAGCTTATGGTGGGACAAACTGCAATCTGCCACAATTGATGCACTTCGCAACTGAAATGGGGGCGGGGGAGTTGACAACTTCATCTGATAGAGAGAGCGATAACTGAGAAGCGAAAAGCAAAGCGCTTAACCATAAGAATGATATCCTGTTTGCTGACAGAATGGTAAAAAAAATCACGCAGAGAGAAAGAGAAAGGGATGAAAAACTCGCAGTGTAACCCGAAAGTCGAAACAGCTCTTGCGGTAACAAATTAGTAGACAGCGATAATAAGTAAGGATAATAGTTTTATGGGCCGTATTCACTTGTAAACACTCGCGTGCTAAGAAAATTACCAAGCATGTTATCAGCGCGCACCGGCGAACATGAACACATCCCACTCGATAACCACGGACACTCGCTCTCATACCCTCTCGTGAGGAAGCGCAGCAGCAGCAAAGAGCGAAATGGCCTTCGTGCCGTCTATAGCTTCAACGCCAACGGAGCTGCGAGAACACAGCAAACGCAAAGCTACGAGCCGTCAGCCCACCTAGCTGCGCCATAGGCAGGCGCTCTTCAAGTGAAACGGCCGCCCCCCTACCTCACCTCCCCTAGGTTCCTTGCGCGCGACGAAAGACGGTGCCCTTCTTCCGCACTCTCCTCTGTTGCGAACGCGAGATTGAGCCGCGATTGTTCGCTCACTCTGGCAAGCTTTCACTCTCTTACACGGCATACGGCGCGAAGTGACGGTCTTGTGACCCTTGAAAATTATACGGAACATCACGCTGACGAAGACGACGGCAGAAATACGCTTGGAATGTCCATACAATTGCTGTGACAAGAAAAAAACAGTAACACACACAAAGGAACGTGCATATATCCCGAGTTAGAAAAGCATGTTCAGACTTAGAAAAGGAATCGTAGGGCAAATAATAAAGGCTACCGAAGTTGACGAATTCTCAAAGCCAATAATTTCGCATTGCATGATTCACGAGCAGGCCTTCTTTGGTAAATACGTGGGTAGCACAAAGAAAGCTATTCAATTTTACCCTAATTGTTACCCTTTAAACAGTTCCTTAAGAAAAAGCAATATGCCCACTCGCACGTATACATTTTTGGCATTACGTCGCTTTTGAAGCAAGATTTTAGTAGAATCTAAAATAGGATGTTACGTAGGTTAATTTATTCAACGACGTCTGAGTTATCTGTATAAGATGTCTTCAGCCTTGCCGTCAAGTTCACTGAAATAATAAAGTGAATATATCAGTACAGAAAGACAAATTGCCTCCAACCAACGTCTCAGTAATGGCATGCCATCTCTTTGCATTAATATAGATTTTCTTTAGTGCTTTCTGTGGAATTTGGCTGTTGTCACGTAGTCCCCCATTTGCACTTACGTTGATTATGAAAACATGGGAATATGCGAAGTTAAATTTATAAATATTTCCTTCCCCGATGAACTTGTTTTATGAAAGTTCTATTCCTTATTCCTTTATTGGAGTGATTATTATTGTTAATTTACTTAATCTCTTGCTTGTGCTTTAATATGTTGCAAGTTTTTTCCATTCTTGATTGGTGGTATCCTGAGAGCCCAAAGTCAAATTTTTTACGTTGTCTTTTCAGTGGTCATCATCGTTCAATGTCGAAAATCTAAAGCCTTTATAGTTAGGTTACACTATCTCTCCCCGCTTATGCCTATTCTTGTCTCTGTCCAAACTCATGAACGTCATGTATATCTTGAGGTTCCGTCGCACTCTAGAAGGCCTTTAATTGTACCTTTAATCAGACTTGGCAGTGGTGACCACGCTGCTTGGCGCTCAGCTAAAGGTTACTGCTTGTTCTTACTACAGGTTTGTGCCCATTGTACATATACATTGGCATTTATATTCATACAGTGTCGTCGCCACTTCCAAGTTTGAGTGTGTTTTTGCTTGTTTCGGGCATCAATTGCTGTATGTTAGGATTGCCGATATGGGTAAGGAACTCGCAAAGCTGAAGGAAGAGATAAGAGCTGAATTGCTCAAAGAAATTAAACAAGAATTCAAAGCTTTCAAAGATGCATCAGAACGTGACCTAAGGAACTAGATCCGGAAGGTGCGCAATGAGCAACGCCAAATGAGTAAGAGTATTGACTTTTTGCATTAGTCAATCGAGGAAATGAGAGAAAAGCTTGATTCTGAGCTCTCAAACAATGCAAGTCAGGCAAAGGAAAATGACGAACTGCGCGCTAAATGTGCTGCTCTGGAAAAGAAAACAGGTAAACTTGAAAGGTGACTCACGCATTCGGAGCAGTACTCACGAAACGCTACAGGGCGTTGTAAAAAATGAAAATGAGGACCTTTCTACTATTTTGTCTGATATAGGAACTGCAATTCATGAGCCAATCAGTTCATCTGACGTTGAGTGTTGTCACCGTGTTCCAACACGCAACCCGGATAAAACAAACATTGTCGTTCAGTTTGAATCTAGAGCTAAACGTGATGCCACCTTGAAGAAAGCAAAGAAGACAAGAATCACGAACAGAGACCTACGATTGGAATCTACATGCCCCGTTTCGGTGAACGAACATTTGTGCCCAGCGCTAAACAGGCTGCTTGGTATGGCAGTGAAAAGGAAATATGAGCATAAATGGAAATCGGTTTGGACCAGCAAGGGAAACATCTATGCAAGGAAAAGTGATACCTCTGATGCTGTGCAAATATCGGAAGAACGTTCTTGCTAGGATTACGTCTGCTGTTTCTGACGTGACTGGGAACGCTCACTAAAAAAATGCCATGGAATATCACGATTTTATCTCACCGCATCGTTTACAATTGCAATCTAACTCTAGCATGTCCGTTCTACACTTGAATGCTCGATCTGCAGTCAACAAACAAGAAATTATTAGTATTTTTTAAAATCTGTTTTCTTGCAAGTTCGATATCATTATGCTAACCGAAACATGGTATCATGACAGCAGTGCTCGGCTCTACCTTGATGGCTATGTTGATTGCATTCTAAATCGAACTAATGGGCGAGGAGGGGATGAAGCAATATATGTCTCGTCGGGATGGAACTGTGAAGAAGTATCAGAATTTTGTAAAACAACAAACGACTATGAAATTTTAACGTTTAAACATTACTTCGATATAATTTAGTTCGTATATCGCCCGCCAAATGGAAATATTTTTGGCTTTCTAAATTTCTTGGAAAATTTACTGGAATATGCATCTGCTAACGAATTTCGACTTCTCTGCGGGGGAGACACTAACATAAATTTTCTGGAAGATACTGTTGCTACACTGGATTTTGCTAATAGACTTAGCTGTGCGGGATTTGTAAACCTAATTAGCACACCAACTCGTGTTACGTTGTCGTCGTCTACATGTCTTGACATTCTTATTACGAATATTGACACTGTCGTAGAGCATACTGGAACAGTAACGACGGACGTCAGTGATCATTGTCCTGCGTTTATGACATATCGTGTAAATGTGAGAAAAAGTTGTTCAGAGTCAAATGTGTTTACTATACAAGATATGACTGAAAGAACTATGGATCTTTTTAAACGCACAGTTTGCAATTATGACTGGTCTTTCCTATATGAAATAAGGGATGTAAATGTCGCGTATTCCAAGTTTATTTCAGCGTTTGTAGAAATCTACAGCACACATTTTTCTTTCAAAAAGAATAAGCAATCCAAAAAGGTAAGAAAACCCTGGATTACACAGGAACTTTTAAAATGATAACACACAAAGATAAACTGTACCATAGATTTCTTACCACGCACTCGACTGAAACGCTGATATTGTTTAAAAAGCAGAGAAACAAACTAAATACGGAACTTAGACGCACTAACAATGCTTATCATGAGAATCTGTTTGCAAACGCCACTGGCAAACATCCTGAAACCTTGTGGAGCATTATCATTAAGGTTCTTGGCAGCGAAAAGCATTCTACCTCACCAGGCAAGATAATCTATATTAACAATGAAATTTCAGGTTTAGCACTCGCAAACAATTTCACTAAGTACTTTGCAAGTATAACCGTGCCACAGCAAACCCGGCTTGATACGTCATCGTTTCTTTCCGTTTCTAACAGCTTATTTTTCAATCCCACTAGTGAATTTGAAGTATTTAGCACTATCATTAACCTTCAAAATAGTAAAGCTCTTGACACTGAAGAAACCTATAAAGCATGTTTTAGAATACATCACTCCCGCCTTAACGCATATATTTAATCTAGCTTTACAGTCTGGGGTGTTTCCAGAAAAGATGAAAATGAGTAGGGTAACTGTAGTTTTTAAAGGAGGCAACAGAAACGACGCGTCAAATTACAGCCCCATTTCACTCATTCCAGTATTTTCCAAAGGATTACAAAAGATTATTTTTTCGCGCTTATCAAACTTTCTCGACAGACAGAACATTTTATCTAGTGCTCTGTTCGGCTTTCGTAAAGGCAGGTCAACAGAAACTGCTTTGCTCACACTCAAGGAACATGTACTAAAAACATAGAAAGAAATCTCTTCACATTGGCACTATTCATTGATCTCAGTAAGGCATTCGATTCCATAAATCATGAAATTTTGCTATGGAAATTATCACAGACTGGCATAAGAGGTATTCCTTGAACATTATTTGAGTCTTACCTTACTAATCGAAAACAATCAGTATGCATAAAACACGTGAAGTCAAAGTTTTGTTCCTTTACGAAATGGCGTGCCACAAGGCAGCGTACTAGGTCCTACGCTTTTTAACCTCTACATTAACGACAATACTACAATTTATCGTGTATGCCGATGACACTAATCTTCTCATTTCTGGTCCGAGTTCACAAGAATTAATGGAAAAATGTAGCTATCTACTCACTAAGCTATCTGATTGGTCAGGCGCTAATTGCCTAAAAATAAACCCATGAAAATTAAAGTAATCTTATTTCGCGCAAAAGATAAAGTTAATACTAGTAATCAAACTTTAATGTGTGCTGGTAAAGAACTGCAAATTGTGGATGAGCATAAAATATTAGGCGCCATTTTTTCTTCGCACCTTACATGGTATAAACATATTGAAAATATCTGAACAACAATGTCTGCTATCACTGGCGCTCTGTCTCGATGTCGGCATCTTCTTCCCACCACAGCAAAACTGAACATTTATTATGCCTTATTTCTTCCCATTTAAATTACTGTAGCTTAGTGTGGGCGACTACAGGAAAGACAAATATGATGAAAATCCTTTCTATGGCAAAGAAAATGATTCGGTACATTCCCAACATGGGTTATCTGGAGACTACGCGGCCAGCGTTCTGAAAGCAAAAAATTATAAAAATAGAATATTTCTACACTTTTCGCCTCCTAAATTAATTTTATTTCTCAAATACTGCCTTCAAAATTTTCGTAGTTCTAGTGCATCTTTGGCACCAAAATTCAATTCTTCCAATACAGGAAATAGTGATACTTGGTATGTTCCGTGGTTTCGTAATAAATATAGCCTACAGTCACTAAACATAATCTACCACATATTTTAAATAAATACAAAGGTACATATACTTCTTCATCCAAGGAACTGCGAATGCATTTTGTGAACATGTGATCAGTGATTGTTTATCGTTGTTCAGAGATAACTGTACGTGTTACTGATGTTGTAACCCAAACACATGTATTTCTATCTTCTGGTGTATAGAATGTTTCTTCATTTTTTAGTCTGCATTATCTAGTGTCTATATCAGAGCGAATTGTATTAGCTTTGTTAGTAACCCTTACACAAATACTTCCATTTTTCTGATGTATCAAAAATGTTTTTATCTCGTAGTCTATATTATTTTCGGTCTTGTTATCATGCATTTATCTAATTAATTTATTCCGAGTCTCTAACGATGTTACGATTTTGATGCAACCACCATGTATGCCTCATTACGGACCATAGGCCTAGTTAAGCTTTCCAACAGCTTTTAGCCTTTGGTATCCACCAGAACAATTGTAATTCTGGAAATAAATTGAATTGAATGTCCCATTCATTCTGTGTCACAGTTACACATGTGGTTATTACGTGAACCGAGAATTTTCACTTAAGTCACTTTTACTCACCCACCTCACTCACCCATTTTTCAAGTTCACGAGAAATTGTGCAATGAAAGGCTCACTTGATGGCCCTGGATATATAGGTCAATAACTATCAAGTAGTTTATTGGTAGCGTTGTCATGCTTATTTGTGAACAAAGTAATTCGGGCAAGCGCGCGAGGAAATTGGCATAGCCTGACGTCTGCAAATAACTCGTCTTCATTAGAAGTAGGCTTTTCTCTACAGCAATGATAATTGTTCATGAAAGGCGTACCACAATACATAGCAATTAGGGCTGGCAGCGCCAAGAAGCGAAAAACCGAATTTGGAATGCATTGAAATGAATAGTCACGTAACATTTCTAAGGCTTACTTTATTAAAATAAGTCAGTATTCCAACAGACACGAGTCATCTTTTGTAGAGACTCTTGAAAAGCAAACATTATCCCCGAGAAAATAGCACAATATGCAGAACCCAACGAAAAACAAAATTACGCGAGCACCCTGTATCCTGAGTATTGCACTATTTTATTCTTGGCAATGTACTAATTATACTGCTCAGTCGTTTGCTAATTGTCGGTACATGATGAATAAACAAAGAGGAATGTTCGTCTAAATAGAAGAGTTTCTCACAATGAACTGCGTTGTATAAGTTAGCAGCCCTGAACAAACGCGCAGTACTGCAGACCTATATTGAAAGTGCAAAGGGAAAGGAAGACTTAAACATAGAAGTGAGTGCGACCGCTAGACTGTACTTCTGCGCTAATTATCTTCGGCTCACCTGTCATAGAGAAGGTCTCAGTCGTAGGTAAATTATTGTGGCCCTCGCGTAGGAACCTTCCGCTGCCACCCCCCCCCCCCCCCCCCCATCATCATGATGGCGTCAATAATTTTGCAGGAGCAAAGCGACGACATTAGTACTTGTAGCGACTGAAACATTATTGGCGTGAGAATTACATGGGTGCTTGCGGGCAGTGTATAAGGAGCCTATCATTGTATTATAATCGTTACAAAGTGAATATTAGGCGTTACCATTAAATAGAGAAAGAAAATTAAGCAGAATCCACTAACAACAAGAATCAGTGCTGTGCGAAGCATTACATTGACAGTGATTGGCCCATTATATGTCCGCGCAAGTAACCCTATTGGTAGAGCGTCCGGCTATGAGCTAACATATGCTAGTTCTAATACTGCTGCTGTATAAATTTTCGTTTCAATTGAAGAGGCCCCATACAAGGCGACACAGGAACCTACTGCAATGTTCCGCATAGAGGCAAACAATCTGTTGCATTGGAACTCACATGTCTATAGTCACTATACCATTGATCGGCGTTCACGAAGACATCTAAAAATATTGGCGCGTGTACCTATTACCTTATATGGTGACCTTTCACCGGCTAACAAATGTTCAAAGTGATCGCCCAGCGCAAGACGCACCTTTCTTTACATGAAATTTCTCGTGTGTTATAGCTGGTTCTATCAGCTGGGTGTTTTCATCGAAATTTGCGTTATCTAATTGCATTCATGACGCGAATTGTTCGGTAATTTCTGGAAGGCACACGGACAGCAGCAATTATGCCGGAACCTTCAACGAGTGACGTATAAAAGCTGACGCATTTGTCGCGCACATCAGATTTCAATGACTGCTCACTGTGCTCACCGGTGTCGCTGTGCCTCAAGTCTAGTTCCTATTGCGGGCACAGGTTGGTTCAATAAAATTTACTTTCCTGATTCACAGTTTTATGGCTGAGTTCTTAGGCTCAGTTTGGTGCAGTAAGTCTAAGTATGCTTGAAGTGCGTCGCAAACTGTCAAACGAAATTCCTCACCTTGCTGCAGTCCAATAGTGCAGCGGTGCCGTGTCGAAATGCAGACGGAACGCAAGAAAACGCCGGGAGCCCAAAAAACGGGCTGCGTCCAAAAGAGACGGGTGACCGAACAGGCGAGCTTCACATGCGCAGCCGGCCTCGCTCGCTTCGGTGGCATGTCTGGCGAATGACGCATGCGTATGGCGCGTCTGGCGTGCCGCTAGCTTGTTGCTGGGTTACGCAAAATAATAGTTCACGAAGTATAAGTTCATTTATACGCAAAACTATTTAACTTTAGCGGGAAAGAATAAAAATAAACAAAACGTTTCATACTTTATTTTTCCGATGGGCGCGTCAACGGAACCGTTGTCAGATGGGAAGAGGACTTGGCACCTTTGAAGGCGCCGCGTCCATGAGCTTACATGTACTCATCAACCCAGCATCACTCGATACATTGTCCCCGGTTCACCCCCCCCTGAACCCGGGTTGACGAGGCGGGGGGCTTTGGTTCGGGCCAACGGTCCTTCCCGGACAAGGGGGCTGTTGTTGTGCAGCAACACTGAGTTACTGCATTCAACACACAAACAGCCATGTCGGTGTTACAGGACACAAGCCTGACTGACCCTCGGACTGCCTTGAGGCAAAAGAGGCCAAGGCATACAACCATGGAGAGCACCAAAGCCGTCCGCGGAGCAGCGCGACAACCCAAGGGTGCGCCGCCACCGGTTCCAGCGGCGGTGGTTCCAACACGACCGGCCGACCCGCGGCGGAGTTCACGTGAAGCAAGCATTAAGTACTCCCCATACGTGGAACAATCCCGAGGATAGTGCAATGCCGGCCCGACCCCCAGCGAAGGTGAAGCAGGCGTTAAGCACTCCCAATACGTGGGCCGATTCCCAAGATAGTGTAATGGTAGGCCGACCCTCGGCGGAGTTCACATGAAGCAGGCATTAAGTACTCCCCATACGTGGGCCGATCCCGAAGATAGTGCAATGCCGGGTCGACCCACGCCGGAGGTGAAGCAGGCGTTAAGCACTCCCCATACGGGGGCCGATGCTTAAGACAGTGCAATACCGGCCCGACCCGCGGCGGAGGTGCAGTTCGCCATTAAGGGGCCCACATACACAGCTTCGCTGATCATTCTTTTTCACAGAGTGGTAGAGCACCGAGTTTTTATTTTGTAATTAACTCCCTTAGTTTTTGGGATACTTGTGAGGCGCGCTCGCCGCGTCTGGCGTTCTGGCGCAGTTAGCCAAAAGCAGCTCGACCGTAGTGACAAAGTTTGGCGTGTAGTGAATCTTAGTGCGACAACTTTGTTAATGCCTTTTATGGCCCCGCATCAACATATACCTGCTTTCCGTACTTACGCTTGTGGAAAATACGACGAGCGATTGCCAAGAGTGATAACAAGAGAGTATGTTGCATGCGCCAGCAGAATGCGCAAAAGATAACGCCGAGGAGCTGAAAAACCAAGAGCTTGAAAATACCGTCTTCTGAACGACTGAAAACAGGCTTTGCCCCTACGCACTTGCCTTGACTTCGAGTAGAAAGCATTCTTGGAACGTCTAGCATGATCTGGCTTAGAGTCTTCGTTGTAGCCTCCTCTGTGTACGTAGCGTACTATCGCGTCGGCTAAGGCCAAGTTGTTTTGCAACGCGCAGTCGCACGAGTATTTGTCCTCTTTAGTGCAGGAATTAATGTGCGAGAATGGAGGAATGCTTGGAAATAGTATGCTTTCTTCATATTTTGTAGCATTGTTTGCGATGCGTTCGGTATTTCCTGCACACCGTGCATGCAAGAGCGAATTCCTTTTGTTTGTAATGCCGCTTATTCACCACTTTCTAAGGTTTCGCCTCTACACGCAGTATTCCTGAAAGGTGTATATATCAAAACTACACACGCTTGTAATTTACTTTTCTTTCTGCTGATGCCCCCCGGTGGACCTTCGTACGGGAACTACTGCTGCCTACCTGGTGCCACAACGTTCGATGAATGCACAAACAGGCCGGAACAAGCATTAATATGACGCGAAATGAACGTTTCCTCATTGCACAAGGTGTATTGCGTATAAATGATTAAGTTTTACGTGGCAAAGATTCAATGGACACTCGTAATAATCTTTGGCAACAATTTTTTACAAAATAATAAAGAGATTCCGCGCAGCAGGCCTAATGCGTGCCAGCGAGATTTCAAAATGCATGCGCCCGAAACTGGAAGTTTGGTTCACCTATTAATGCCAGCCGCTTGGTGCGCTAGTCCATTCGGCCGCTGCGCTCTATAGGAGCGTCCGCTCTCGTTGCATTTCTTTCTCTATGGTTCGACGCTAGAGGACCGTCCATGCCGCACAATTTTGTAGCGATACCTTCCGCTTGATTATATGCAACTCTTATTCTCCACCGTTCACATCCAGTGGTTTTCGTAGATACCGCGGGCAGGTCGTCACTCTTATCCCTAACAATTGGCGAAAAGCTTCGATAGTAATATTACCCGTAAAGACATCGCTACAAAATTTCGGCCGAGAAAACTCCACCTGCCCGTTCATGTGGGCGACATTCGGGTTAAGACGAAACCGTCCACGTATTACTGAGGCAACGATTGAAACGATTCATTTCAAGTGGATACACGCCTTAGAATCTCACCGGGTGCGATTTGTAAATTCTAAAATGTGCCTTAAAGTAATATATTAAAACAGATAATTAGGTAATGTATATAATTAGCTGAATATGTGTTTTCATTTCTCTTGAATGTAGTGTCCAGCTCTCTGCATAATACAGCTCAAGGACTAGATTTATGCTACATGCGAGAAGCTATTTCTAGAAATTTCGGGACAACTTGATCACCCCGTACATCTAACGCTGCACACGCCACACGCAGCGTATAGATGCTTGCGTCAGGGAGAGCAATAATCCCGTCTTTTGACTCTGTCGTGTGAGTGTCTGCAGTGCTCTTGCGCAGGAATTCACGTGCAATTATCATAGCCCAGACGGCCAGGGCGTGACCGCTGAAAAGTACAAGTCCTTTTTCTGTGGCCACAGCTAAGCAGTCATACTGCACGACTGCAGCCAGTACGTTACAGTTTAGCTTGCTGGCTCCTGAAAACTTCACGTGCGCCGATTCTTAAGGTGGGCAGGATATTCAACTTCTTTTTAAAGCAAATCTTTCTTGCTGAGCTCGAGACACTTTCGATGCGACAGCGGCAAATGACACACTGAGAGAGGAAGCCGGCCTCTGTAGCCTGCAGCAGTGAAATGGCACCTAAAGTCCCACTGGCTGCGACGCCACGTCATAAGTGCCTCTCGACGGAGCAGACTGGGCGAAAGGAAACACCGTCTGCGTCGATAGCTCGCCAGGTGTTGCTTGAGGGGCGAGGGCATCGCCGCGACGCCATGGCAACCTGGCTTCCGCTTTCGAAAGTGGGCTCGCGGTGACCGAGCCTTGGAAGCATATACGCATGTGCCGGCTTGGAGTGTTTTCGACCACGGTCGTTTCGACACCTGCAAGTTTGAACACGGCACGCATCTTTCTCACACCTCTGGGACACTCCCTACAAACTTGCCTGATAACCACAAACGTCACAAAACTCGGGTTCATTCGCATGCGCCGACGCGAAGGGGCAGTCTTAGTCCAAGTGTTAAACTATAAGAATCCGACGCATCAGAAACACGAGTGCAGCATGATAGTGGGAACACTATTGAAAATTTAAACAAATAATTTGTGTGTTGTACATCGTGTACAGTCCCAGCGGAGAAAGATTAGCACAAGTGACTGGTCGCAGCCGCGGCAAAATCGCGACACGCGGCACTGTTCCCGAACCTGCCGATAGCGAGAGTGCCTGGCACATGCCACTTTGCAAAAGTAGGGCTGGCCGTCAGAAACTGACCTATCTTAGATTCCGCATTTCGGAAGTTATCACAAGCCTCGCTTTTCGGCCGAGGTTTCCAAAAATACCGCCCTCATCACGCCAGACGGCCTCAGATTTCAAGGTCATGTCATTCGAAAGGCGCTCGTCGCCTGCATCGTTCCAGCACGTGATAGACATGGTTTAGCAGTACTGAAGTGGTGGACCTGTCTTGTTTACTTAGATGACGTCGTCGTCTTCTCCCAAAATTTCGACAAGGACCTTACGCGACTTGTGACAGTACTAGAGGGCATCAAGTCAGCGGTGCTCACTCTAAAGCCGGAAAAGTGACGCTTTGCTTACGATGAGGATCTGTTGCCGGCTGCGCGATCAACAAATCTGGAGTGCACCCCGACCCGCAGAAGACAGCTGCCGTCGCAATGTTCCAGCAGTCCATCGAAAAGAAGGCAGTGCGTAGATTGCTTGGCACGTCTCCCTAATACAGGCGATTTGTCAAGCAGTTATTTTATTTTATTTATTTCACAATACTGCAGGCCAGATTGGCCCAAGCAGGATGGGCATGAAAACACAAATCATAACAGCACGCACATGAAAAAAAAATACATTACATTGCGTGTGACATACAAGCGAATCAAAAATTAAGATATGACAGAGCAGGAACGAAAACAATGAACATTGAAATTCTTTACTTTCTACTGAAGAAACAAAGTTTGAAGGGCCTCTTCCACGTCAGGAGAGCGAAAAATCGATTCAGGAAGCGCGTTACAATCAGCTATTGTTTGAGGGAAAAAACTGCTTGAATGAGGTTGTTTTAGCAAATATAGGCTGTAATGAGTGTTCGCTATAATGTCGGGTCCTTCGAGTAGTGGAGTGCCTGAGGAATGACCGGGGAGCAATGCTAAGCTTTCCTGCCAAAATTTTATGAAGGAAAGAAATGCGGTTCAGTTTTCTACGTGTACTAAGCAACATGATATTATTGTCCTTCATAAGTTGTGTTGAGGAGTCTAACCTTCTGTATTTGTGAAAAACGAAACGTACTGCCTTTCTCTGAACGAGCTCTAATTGATAGATCTCTTTCTTAGTGCGGGGGTCCCAAATTACGGACGAGTATTCAAGTTTGGACCTGATGAAAGTTTTATAAGCCAAGAGCTTAATATGACTAGGAGTATGTTTTAATTTTCTTCTCAAGAAACAGAGCTTCGAGAATGCAGTTGAACAGATCTCAAAAATATGAGTGCCCTAGGTTAATCGGTTGTTAAGAGTTATAGGTATTAGTTCTAGGTGTGTTATAGGTATTAGTTATAGGTGTGTTAGTTCTATGTATTTATATTGTGAGACTTCGCTAATGTGACTGTCATGGAGGCAATATTGGTAACAGCTAATATTTCTTTTTCGCGTAACTCGGAGAAGTACACTTTTATCAATGTTTAAATCCATATTCCATTCTTCACACCAGTGACATATTTTAAGCAAAGATTCTTGGAGCAATTTGTGGTCTTCTATTGATGTTATTTCTTTATATACAACACAGTCATCTGCGAACAGTTTTACTGACACTGACCGTGGGATTACATTTACGAAATCATTTATATATATTATAAACAGCAAAGCTCCTAACACATTACCTTGAGGAACACCGGAAGTAACAGCAAGCGATTCAGAAAGAGCGCCATTCACATCAACAGACTGCGCTGTACCACTTAAGTATGCTCTGACCCATTCTACAAGATACAGCGGAAGACCAACTGCAATTTATAAAGAAGCTTCGAATGCGGTACCTTGTCAAAAGCTTTCGTCATATCCAGAAAAAGAACATCGATCTGTCCCGAGTTATCCAAAGTCATGAACCGTCGTAATTAGTTGAGTAATGGTTGACATACCCTTCCTGAAACCATGCTGAAAAGGTGATAGGATGTCCTTTTCTTTAAAAAAGTCATTTATAAAGCGGGCCACGATGTGCTCTAGGAGTTTGCAGGATGTAGAAATAATTGATACCGGTCGGTAATTAGACACGAGTAACTTATCTCCTTTTTTATAGATCGGTACAACACGAGCCTTCCTCCAATCCTTCGGCAACTCAGTGGTTTGCAGAGATAAAGTGAAAATTTTAGCAAGATTCTCCGGCATCTGGTCGGCATAACGCTTTAAAAAAGCATTTGGAATGCCGTCAAGACCATGAGTTTCCGAATATTTATTTTACGAAGCAACGACAAAACCCCTTCTGTGGTAATGACAGGAACCTCGCTAGGATCGATGGATCGTTTCGTTGCATCAAAAACCATATCTGTAAGGCCCCCAAAAACAGTTTGAAAGTATCCATGAAAGAGTTGAGCTATTTCCTTCTCCTTGGTAACGAGGTTCCCATCAACACTTTTAATTTCTTTTATGACCTCTTTTTGATGGCCAAGGTAATTCCAAAACTTGCAGGGATCTGTTTTTATTTTTGTGAATGAAGGAAGAGTAACCTTAAAATAATGGGGTTTCGAAGTGGACAGTTTCTGTGCTAATTCATGTTTTAAATTCTGTAAATACTGAGGAGATGTAGAATGATGTCGCCTAAGACGTTGAAGTCTCCGCTTCAAATGAATAATATCACGACTCACCCAAGGGTTTCGACGCTTATTTTTCACTCTCCGTTGAAGTACAAAATTTGTGATAGAAAATAACATGCCTTCCTTGAGGCGTTCCCATAAGCTGTGTACATCACCCTCATTAGTACGCAGCAGTACATCATCCAAATAATCAATAATAGAAGTGTCGTCAGCGCGGTCAAAATCATGGACGTAGGCAACAGACAATTGTCGAGTACTATCAACGCAATTAGTACGACAAGAAAAAAAAAGCAAATGGTGATCAGAAATACCAGGCTCAACTCTGAGTTCACCATTAGAGAATAATTCACTGACAAAGAACAAATCTAACACAGCATTCTTACTTGTACAGTCACGCACAATTTGGTTAAGGTTTAAAGCTAACATGATGTCCATAATTACATCACCAGAGGCACAGCTTCCGTTAGCTAAACTCCTCCTGTCCAAGCCTGGTGGAGTGAAATCCCCCGTCATAATCACATTGTTTTCACGCTTGGTTAAGAAGTGGTCATATAAGCTTTCAAGGAATGCTAATGGAGAATCAGGAGCACGATATACCGCTCATAATAAGAAGGTCAAGCCCCAACATGACACATTTAAAAACAGGCTTTCATGCTCTGGAATTTGGTCAAGAACAGTGACCTGAACAAACGACTTCACAATAACTACGACACCCCCACCCGTTGAACCACGATCCCTTCTAAAAACATGATAGCCAGGGGGAATAATTTCATCATTACTTATTTGATCATGTTCTTATTCACCTATTCACACATCACTGAGCCGCTGACCCATCTAACTAAATGTGATGGCTAGTTCGAGTAGGAAACGCCGCACGCCTACGCATTTCAAAGACTCCAACAACACATCCAATCACCAGCGGTGCTTGCGCATTTCGACCAAGACACCGAGACCGAAATCCACACCAACACAGGCAGTTCAGGCGTCGGCGCCATCCTAGTGAAAAAAGGTTAGATTTTAAAAGGCCATTGTTTTTGCGAGATGGTCGCTGTTGAATGCAAAAGCTAATTATTCGAAGTAAGAAAACGAGTACTTTGCTTTCATTTGGACTGCCACCTAGATCCGCCCTTACCTATAAGGCAGTCCCTTCCAAACGTACGCTACCATCATGCCTTGTGTTGGCTGGCGAAATTACTTGCCAGGAGCAAGTCTTGAGATCCATCGATTAGGGGTATTTAGCGTTGGAGAGCTGGTCCACTGCGTCGTCTTTCCGTGGGAGGTGGTATACGTCCTTGTCGTGATCTTGTTCAATCGACGATATACGGCGCAGTAGAGTCCCATCTTTTTGTTCACGAAGACTATAGGAGATTCCCACGCGCTTGCCGGTGGCTGGATGATGTCTTCCTGCAGAGATTTACAAGCGTTGTGCGAAAAAAGCGAGCCCAAGCTCTACTAGAAACCCGAGCGCAGCTGCTCAATGTGACCATCACAATTTTCACGGACAAGATGGCCCGTGTCGGAGGAAAAGAAAGTCCGCCCTCTCATACGTGGTGCAAAGCAGGCACTTTTCGCCGGAATTATACGAAACGCACCGAAGACCGTCGACGAGTTTCTTCGCCTGGCCGCATCGAGAAGACACTGTAAATGCGGAACCGGCAATTCAACCGCCGCACGAACTCTAGAAACTACGCCGGAGTTCAATCACTGGCCACCGGCGACCTGCGCGACATTATCAGAGCGGTCGTGCGGGAGGATCTCTAGCAATCACTCAGAATACCTCAATCACCCGCAGCCTCAGCAGGAAGTGATGGCGTACGCCGCTGTAGCCCGCGGTTATTTTGCCCCTCCGCACCTGCCCCAAGGCCCAGTAACACCACAGTTCCGTCGTGCACAACCGCCGCCGCCAGCACATCAACCCATAGCCCCGCACAGAATTCCAAAGAGTACTGACGTTTAGTGAGCCACTGACCACCGTCCGCTCGGCTATCACTGCGAAGGAGGCCACATATACCGTCGATGTCCTTACCACGACTTGGGAATGTGGGGATTCGCCGTCAACGCACCGCGCCCTCAGGAAAGCGATGCCCTCGTGATATCTCCGACTACCTTGCCGCTACTCAGTGGATCCCTTGACGACCATTTCGTTCGCCGTGACCAGGGTTCTACCTGTCGCCGGAGCGCCGTCTATACACTGGCCCAGCCCGGAACCGGTCCGTCAGCCCATATTCGGAAAAATAAAAGCAGCAACCATCCCGCCGCCATCCCGACGAAGCCTGCAAGTAAACAATGCACCCACCATAGACCTGACGACGCTACGTACCCGCCACACCTCAACGCGATGCAGCCGTGGTCCGACGCCAAGAGCTAACTGCAATGCAAGACAAGGAACGACCAACGTCGACGTGCTTGGCGACGGCCGCGCCGTCACCATCTTAGTTGACACAGGAGCCGACTACTCCGTCATTACTGGAGTGTTCGCCGCGAAGTGAAGAAAGTCAGAACTGCATGGTTGGGCCCTCAAATTCGTAAAGCTTGAGGACACCTCATAACGCCGACGAGAATCTGCGCGGCAAGAATTACAGTTCATGACCGGACCTATGCTGCAACGCTCATTATCCTCCAACAGTGCTCGCGAGACGTAATTCTGGGCATAGATTTGCTGAACCAACATGGCGCCATCGTCGACCTGAGGACGAAGTCGATAACACTGTCCACTGACCAAGCGATACCGACGCAGAGGCCTTTCAGTCAGCGTTCCTTGAGTGTACCTGAGGACCTAGTCAGCATCGCGCCTCGCTCCGGCATTATCGTTTTCGTCGGCAGCGAAACGTAGAAGGCGTCACCGAGGGCAACCAAAGTGTACAGCTCGATTGTGAAATTTCCGTCGCAAGAGGGATTGCTCGGCTGCCCGGAGGGAAAGCGAAAATGATGCTGACAAACTTCAGCCAGGACTTCCAGCTCATCAACAAGGGCACGATGACTTCATACATCGAGGCAATTGAAGAAACCAGCAATGCGTTCGACCTCTCGGTGTCTGCCGTATCTACCCCGACGACCACAGTTCCCGAACTAGACTTAGACAAAAATCCAAGTCTTCCCACGAATAAGCAGGAAGCGCTCAGAAGTCTTCTCCGGCTAAAGAATTACTGGTTTTTGACGTCATCTAGGATGCCACAGACACCAGTTTTAAAACATTGCATAATAACCGAAGAGTGCGCTCTACCACTCCGCCAGAGCCCTTACCGAGTTTTGACGCGAGAACGTGACGCTATAAGGCAACAAGTGGACGAAATTCTGCGCCACGAATTATCCAGCCGTCGAAAAGCCTCTGGGCATCTCCTGTAGTCTTAGTGAAGAAAAATGACGGCACCCAACGTTTCTGAACAAGAAGAACAAGATGAACGACTGAACAAGATGACGAACAAGGACGTAGACCCCTTCCACGGATAGCAAAAGCATTGGATCGGCTCTGCAACGCTAAACATTTCTAGATGAATCTCAAGCCTGGCTACTGGCTAAGAGAAGTTGACGAGAGAGATCGCGAAAACATCGCCTTTGTCACGCCAGACGGCCACATAGTTCAATGTCACGTTATTCGGACTATCCTTGGCGCCTGCAATGTTTCAGCTGGCGTGTCAACAGCGCGCTGGCCACACATACAGAAATAGCTCGTAAACACGTGCCGAAAAATGGCTCCAAAGGGTCAGCTTCCACGACACCCAGTACCGAAAGCAGGATCGCGCAGACAAGGGTCGTCTTCGGTACGCAGTGAAACGGGGTGCCGACCACGAATGTATGTATACAATGCCTATATACAATTATAAGAACTAATTGAATTACGTACAGCCACCTAACTAATTCAATCGAAATTTGATATTTCCGCCACAGTGCGACATTGCATGTGAGGCAATAGTAATGCTCAACCCTTTCAGAGATTGTGAGCAATAACGCAAAACGACCCCTCAAGCAAACACGTCTCACTGTGTGTCCTCTGGATTAGGCAGTCAAACAGCAGTGGTGCACACAAGGTTACCTTTACCATCAACTAGCCGCTCTTGTATTGGTTTAAACGTTCTAGAAGTTACACATTAGCCGCCAACATCCGCGCTAATTATCGTCAATCAGAGCAAACTGCATACCAAGGTGCGCTTAAATAATAATAATAATAATAATAATAATAATAATAATAATAATAATAATAATAACAATAATAATAACAATACTTTATTGCGCCAAGTAATAAAGAATGTAAAAAAATCCGGCCTGCCAAAGCCTCATTGAGCTTGAGTGGCAGTGCCCGACAGGCAGCGGAACCACGCAGATATACAGACAGGCACAAACGCACATTAAAAATTACGGAACATCAAATTAGTAGAGTGGCAAAATAAAAATGGACACAATACCGAAGTTACATATAGAAAAAAAAATCTCATCAGAAAAAATAGCGAGGAAGGCATGACAATACTCAGATCAGTGCGAAAAATAGTGCAGTAACCAGTGAAATCACAGGATTTACTTGACAAGTGGTGGGGCACATGGGTATAACGTCGTAAACCCACTAATTAGTGTATCGCAGCATCTTTTTATTTTACATTCGATTCCCACAGCATTTGGCATCAGCATATATGCTTTTCTCTGTTCCTTTAACTAAAAAAAAATGATGCTGTGTGGTTTAACAAGCACTTAGTTGTAAAACAATGTTATTTATAAAACGAAGCTAGATATAAATAAAAAAATTGTTGTTTTGACTTTGGCGTTGAACTCATTGGAAAATTTTATACTAGAACCGAAACAAATAGTCGCCTAATGTTCCCCTATAAAGACGTTTAACGCACATAAATCCACAATAAATTCTGTTGGACTATATGCTGTTACAATGTGCAAGACAAAATTTGGAAGTTTAGTGTGAGTACAGGTGGTAGCAAAATAATAGTCGAGGTCTACGATTAGCAGTGCGCGAAATTGCGTTTGTGTAGATAGCCGCATTGTAGAAATTGAATGCTTGTAATGAACTAAAAGTAGTTGCAATTTATGAAACGATGTCGCAGTTTCCAAGGAAGTAATGAATGAATTCTGCGTTGTTCCGTTCCAAAACCACGATTAGATCATGAGGCACGCCATAGAGGGGGGTGGGGGGGGGGAGGGGCTCTCCGAGTTAATTTTGACCACCAGGGGATCTTGAACGGACCCCCAATGCACAGGACACGAGAGTTCTTGCATTTCGACCCCATCTAAATGTGGGCGCCACGGCCAGGATTCAATCCCTGGTCTTTGTGCTCAGCAGCACAGCACCATAGCCGCTAAGCCATTGTGGCAGGTGGCGGTTTCGACCGACAGGTGAAGCATCGATCGCGATAAGTAAGAATAAACTAAGAAAAGTGGTTTTATCGGCCGTATAAACTTGAAAACACACGCTTACTAGCTGAGTTAACAACCCTGGTGCCAGTGCGCACAGGAAAACATAACACACCACACTCGATGACCGCGGACGCTCGTTGTGAAGCCGCTGGCGTGAGGAAGCGAGGCAATAGACAGTTTTAGTTGCACGTACGTAGAGGCTTTGCGTACGTAGAGCTTCTACGTGTCAGCAGTGCGCATGCGTAAAACGTAGCGGGCGCGCGCGCGTCTCACGGACGTACGTGAGATTCAATTCTTTGCGTGCGTTTCTTGCGCACGTAGACAGCTTCGCGTGGGAGTTCCGCGAGATCACGAACAAGCGATAGCGGGCCGCGCGCGCGCAGACGGTTTGCATTGAAACACGGCGACAGGATCGAATTGGCTACCGCCGTGTTCACATTTCCCGATAGATGTGGCTACGGGGTCCCTATTGGCGTGCGTCGCGTACGTGTAGCTAAAAGCGTTTCAGATGGCGTGCACGTAAGGTACGTAGGCTTTTCACGTTTGCGTACGTGAAGCCTCCACGTACGTGTAACTAAAACTGTCTAATATCTGCGTTTGGAACGACCTTCGTGCTTTCTATCGCTTCAAGGCAAACTGAGCGGCGAGAACACAGCACGCACAAAAGTATGATTCTTCTGCAGATCGCTTTTAAGATATGGCGCGCCTGCCGGCGCGCGGCCGCGCAAAGTACGCGGTTACTGATGGGGTAGAAGACCCCCCCCTTCGCCTTCGCTGTCGTGCACGAGATTGTGCCGCGATCGTCAGTAACCCTTTCGCCCGGTGACGAAAACGCATTTGCTCCGGGAGCATAGCGCCAATTCCCTCCGTCCCAGTCTTTCGCACAACGGAAGACGGCGCGTTTCCTCAACGCTTTCCTCCCTCGTGCGTGCCATATTGGGACGCGATTGTCGGCTTCCCTCGCGTGCCTTCACTCCCACATGCTGCATTTGATGAGCCTACGGCGCTATCGCCCTCGGATATTGTACGGAACATCGCGGCGACGGCAAAAATGCACCTGAAGTCTCCATACAATTTCTAGCTGAATAAAGCGCACATGGGTAGGGTGGCTAGAAGGCCACCCTAACATGGGGTGAAATCGCCGTTCGTAAACGCCTCACATTGTGGCTTGCGTCAACATTTTGGAATTAGAATAAAAAGTGAATACCTTTGGATTCGCCTGGAGGTTATTCTGGAACGCTGCGTCGAACTGAGTATTTGGCTCCATCTTCCAGTACTCGACAGGTCGACACATGAATTCTAGGTTGGGTCCGAATGCTGCGCCTACCTCAAGCACACGCACAGCTCCTCGAGCCTTGAGCGACTCGCTGTGCGACACTAAGCCGTCAAGTTGCGTCAGTAGTGTGCGTCGTACTTCAGCAAAGCTGTTTCCCCAGATCCACTGGCCCATTCTGTAGATTGAGGCGAAGAAGGCCTGATGCAAGTGGTGGCTGACCAGCAGCGCAGGAAGGAGCAAAAGACCGACGAGGCCTCCTACGATGATGAAAGCGTGCCCCAAAAAAGCGTATAGCCATTTATCAATGGCATACTTAACTGCAATACCTGGGCACAGATGTTGCCGTTGCTTGGCCAATTGGACACCCTTCTTGCCGTTCATAATTGTTCAGTTTCCTCAAGCTCGTAATGGCAGAGGTTACTTTACTAGGGCGTCACACGCGCATCGTGCAGTATCGCTTAAAAGCTCGAATCAGCACTTCGTGAAGAAATCTGAAGCAGAGAAGAGAAGGGCCTTGAGCAGTCACGACAACATAGGCGCCTCTGAAACAGGAAAGAAAGAAAAAACAAAGCCTCGTAAACGACACCAAATAGTTCACCAAGGTAACTCCAGATGAGTGTTTAATGAATGCCGTATTTTGCAATTACAGGCGACCACGAGACTCTTTAAGATTTAAATATGTCGATGAAGAGCTCTACTTGCATGCTCCTTTTTTTTTTTTGCGACAGAGGCGAAATGTTCTTGATAGATGAGAAACAATGGGATGAAAATTTTTGAGCAACATAAATAACTCCCCATTTTGGTTTGTGTTGCTCAATACGGGCTACATAAAAGTGTTTTTCCGAGCGTGAAAGAAGCCCGCGGATAATCCCAATGTGCCCGGAGAGGCCAGTCGCGCGGCAGTTTTTTGTGTATTCGTAATCTTCTTTCACGCTCTGAAAAAACACCCTTAAATAACACGTATTGAGCAAAAGAAAGCTGTGTCGGTAGTTTTCCATATTGCTCTACAATTTTCCGATTCAGAGTTTTTATCAAATTACAATATTTCAGCAGTTGAATAAGTGCAATGAAGACAAATTATGTATTTAGCCGGAATGCAAAAAAAAGTAACCTGAGTATCTCCAAGCGAGGGCAAGCAACATTACGTTGGTTCTGTCCAGCCACGTGGCATTTGAATATATTTAAACCTGGGTGCGTGATCGTTAGGACACCCTGTATAGCTAAAGTGGGAAGAATGAAAATCTTAGACCCGTCAGTGCGCCATTGAATAAAATAAGGCTCAAGGATTATGTAAAGACTCCTGCATACCCGCCCAATAATTTATTACATTTTTTACTTACTCTTCAATCATTTAGCGCTTCCCTTTTGTTTGTGAGTGGCAGTAGCAGTACGTTGAAGAAACCCTCATTTTCTTCAAAGAATGCTAAAACTGTCGTGTAGAAAGCACCAATGTAGAAAACATTATTGACCTGTGCTAATCACGTGCCAGAACAACTAATCGCCTTTAAACAGTTAAGTTGAGCGACTGTCGCTGTTTTGTATGCAGCAGTTAACCACCATGTGAATCAGGTTTCACCAGAACATGGTCTAGAAAAGCGCTAAAACAATTTATGTACTACAGCCTGCAACTGCATAGCTGCACTAAACATAAATCGCACCTATAAGATCATCTAATGCACAAAACGAACATGTCATATTTGCTTGAATGGCAAGCCTTGTGCTACCTGCGTTACCTGTGCATGATTTAATTCTCTGAGCATTTATTTGTAGCTAAACTACAATATTTTGGGCAAAGAGTGGCCTTTGCTTGCGTTAAAGCACCCGCAATTTACGAATTGCAGCCGGTGAGTTTGCAAGACGTATCTATTGCAAATGAATTTCCAGGATCACGCCAGTTAGGAGATATGCGCCATCAAACTCACCCTAAGAATGGACCGCTTTTTGCATAGAAGCACAAACGTAACAGGAACGCCCATGCATTTCGTACCCTACTTTGGAAAATCATATTTAGAACGTGGTGTCATTTTGGAAATTTATTTCGAATGGATGCGTATTGCAAGTTTTCCGGCTACATCTGGTAATTGCAATATGTGCAGTATGTTTACGATTGATAGGTTAATTAGTGATGTTTTGTAATTTGTTGAGTATGTTTTTCGATCTCTTGTGTTAATATTGTCCACATCTTTGTATAATTCCGCTCAACGAAACGAGGTATGCTATTTTGCCACAGGTGATCTTTTTTAAATTCTATAAAACCTAAAATTGATCACCTTGCATACTACATTCGCACTTGCTACTACAATCAGCATATGCTTTCAAGCTCAAAGACATGCACTATGTGTAATTATTGGTCCTGTTAGCGTTAAACTGGGGAAATGAGCGTTGGGACAGTGCAATATTGAATATTTTAATTTTTCACTAAAGCTGCCTTAGCGGTAAAGGTTAGGGTAGGAGTAATGAGAAAAAGACAAATTATATTTTAATAAAACCAACAAACGCTTAGAAAGATACCTGTTTAACCGTGGATTACGAGCGTATATAAAGCAGCAGCGCAAGGTTTAGAGGAGCACATACATACATACATACATACACACATACATACATACATACATATATACATACATACATACATACATACATACATACATACATACATACATACATACATACATACATACATACATACATGCATATCCCAAGATGCCGTATAAGATAGAACACCTTAATTGCTTTCAGGATACCGTAATGGCTAACACGAAATTCTCGCACTAAAGTTCTTGATGCCACTATATATTCGATAGAAAAGCCACTTGTAACACATAAACACATTATGTTCAAATACAGACGCCACGAATAATCTGCTTGAAAAGAAAATTGTTGTTCGCTGTCGTATTGCCTACAACTAAACCCAAATATACAATGTGTTTGTTTTTTAAGGCGCACCAAATTTTAAATTTAGAAAAATATAAATCACGGTAATGTTATGTTTACCATTCGAGCGTACGGATTGGCAGCCTCTAGACACAGTGCAATTTCCGCATTCACGTGCGTAATTAGCGACCTTGTGGTAATTACCTTTTAATTATCAACGATAGGTAGCCACAACAAATGGTTGTTTCGGGGCACGTCCGGAACGTCAAACACGCGTTTCCGTTCATAGGCAAATAAACGATCGCTATGTCAATATTTTTTTCTTGGACTGACAGCCTAGTGTCGACCAGTGATGCCATTCTGAGCTGTGTCGTTCGAGTGAACGATACAGACTGATATGGCGCTGTACCTGCAGTACACAAAGGCCTCAAGAGAGGGGTTGGACCTACAACGCCTATGCGGCGCCAGACGGATTGACAGAAAATGTGGCGGCCCGCCAGCATTGAAGCGCTGGGCCAACGCCGCAGACAGCAAGGAGATAACGCAAGCTCCTCGCGGGGCCGGACCGGCGGTGACCTCGGAGACGTGACGCAAGACTGGGGGCGGCGACATCGACAGCACACACGCTGTTTTTCTCCAGCCAGTTTCGGTTTCAGGGAGCCTGCCAAGAGGAACTAATTGTTCGTGTAGCTCCCACATGAAGTCCGCTATTCAGAATTTGATCGGTAGGATAGGTATAATGTCGAGGACGGGCCCCAATATACTCATTCGCTGTAGCCACCTACGGTTGATAATCAGAAAGTTTATTACCGTAACTTCGCTAGTTACGTACGTAAGTGCGGAATCTGCACTGTATATAGAGGTTGCGCATCCGTGCACTCAAATGGTAAACTTAATGTTACCGTTTTCTATATTTCTATAATTTTAAAAATTTGGTGCAGATAAAAGAACACCCTGTATACACGCCAACGCACACAAATGCAAGCAGACACATACAGACCCACATGCGAGCGCGTACACAAGCACCTCCATATATGGAGATATGAATTAAGGTTTGAAAGTGAAATATGTGCGAGAGAGATAGGCTGCATACTTTGTCACGGCTCATGACCAGAAGCAGGAGAAGTTCGTCATTTCCCGAAACACTTGTCAAGCAGAACATTCATTGCAGGGTCCATGAATTAGAAAATCCCCTTATTTAGTCGTTAGAGAAACCTTCCTTAAAAAGTTGTTTTCTTTATGTGTACGCGAAGTGGGTAGCA
This sequence comes from Dermacentor andersoni, assembly GCF_023375885.2. Classification (NCBI taxonomy): domain Eukaryota; kingdom Metazoa; phylum Arthropoda; class Arachnida; order Ixodida; family Ixodidae; genus Dermacentor; species Dermacentor andersoni. The sequence continues at coordinate 111,009,686 of NC_092819.1, read as the reverse complement.
TGCTTTGTTTTTGTCCTTTTCCTAAACTAACTGCTGAGTTTTATGTTTTTTTGTCGGTTACTATAGTTTTCAGCGCTGGATCGTTCTAACGTGTCAGTGTTTGTTGATACTAATATATTTAGCACAAATTCGTGAGTATACGATAAAGTGCAGCATACAGAAACAAGCTTTACGTTCGAGATCCAGTAGAACCTAGATAAGCTTTCGACAAGTGTGCGACTCTAAAGTCAGGTAGAACTTTTGACATTGCGGATGAAAAATAATAATTCCGCACAGATGTCGCACTGAAGCTAGATGACAATAATTTTAACTGTAAGCGAGAATTAGTTATTCAGCGTGCAATGGCTGAACGTGTCAGATGACTTGATAAAGATGCACTTAATAATGGCACGATACTCCTTATCTCATACTTATTACATGCCTAAGAAGAAAATGACCAACAAGACATGTACATTCTTGCAATTACAAAATATGCAGCAATAAAGCAAAATGCATCGGGCCAGTACCTGCATGTGGCACTGAGAAATGCAACGTGAACAGCGAAATAATGTTGACGCAGCGCGAAACGTAATTCGGACACAAGAAGGCACATAAAGAAAGACACATGTCAAAATACAACGCACACACTTCGTTCATGATTCGGCAAGAAACCCTCATGGCTACTGTTGTTGAGCAAAATAGGGCCCCGCCGTTTCTGCTCGTTTTGTTTACAGTTCCGTCGCTCAGTCTCACTTGAATAATTGCGTGCAGGGAAAGAAATACCCAGCATAAAACGCAGAGAGTGTTCGCGAAGGCAATGAAGAAATATTAACTGAGACGATCTTGCAGAGTTACCTGAAGCACGGCACGATCCTGCCTGGTGTTCGATTTCAAAGCCAATCTCCGCCCTTGTGTCCACCCCGCGAGGGCTGCGGAGGAGCGGCGAGGAACGACTGAAAGGCGAGATTTTGTTGCGCACGAGTCGTCTTCCAAGAGGAAGGAGGCCTTTGTGGCGTAGCGTTGATCCTATCGTCTGTCAGTCCGTGATCCTGTGGACGACCTATTATCGAAGATGCCCGCGTGCCAAAAATGCGCGCCAAAAAAGCACGCCTCTTCCTCTCGCACCATGATGGTCTATTAGGCTTTCTCTCTCACTTACCGCTTTCGCTCTCGGGAATGCGAAGTCGTCGTTATATGCCATGAAAAGGACATCATGTTTTCGCCCACGTAGTTTTCTAAAAAAAAAAATACCCAGGTATGTCTGTCGCAGACTACCTAGGCCGCTTCTGTGTCGTTCTTGAGGGGCTGTTGGTTTTTAAATTTATTCACGATGTTACGCCAGACAGTCGAGCTCAGCGTTGGCAGCAGAAGCTGCGCTAACTGCTGGCGTCGTGTCAAGGTCTAGAAGAAGTTAACGCCTGAGTGTCTTTTAACATTCATGCTTTTGTAGCGGGGGCTTTAGCCAACGGTTGAGGCAGCGAGTGAAATATGTCACCGTGTGACTATCGTGGATGTCCCATTGAGAAAATAAATAGGAAGGATGTGGCTTGACGTTGGCCTAAAACTATATCAGAAATATTACGGCGAGTGCCAAAGGGACACATGTATATTATATATAGTTTTACAGAAATGACAATGATGAATGAATCAATGTTTGGTGTTTAATGGCGCAAGGGCCATGTATGAAATGACAATTATATGACAATGATAATTGCATGGCGAGACTCGGAGCATGCTAACGAAAACCTTAACTTGGCTTGCCTAGATGGAATAAATTGACAGACACTTAAGTATTCTTACGTGATTTTAATGCGAAAGCAATAAGACTTCTCTAATTAATTGGTAACGTCCAGGATACGTGAGGTCACACATTGTCACGTGTCCTTCACAGGTCTACCGTAACCCACCTTCACCCACTTAACTCTAATTTGTACTAACCTTTATCCTCCTTGCTGTAATTTCTACCAACCTCAATCCACTTTGCTAGAATTTGTAACAACCCCAGTCCACTTTAATTCACCTTATTCCACTTTAAGTCGCATGTATTCAGTATACTTCACTTTAATTAACTTTGCTCCACCTTGAGTGAACTTAATCCAACTTTATTTCTTTGTTACCACTGACGTCAGACAATACGCTGATGACGTAACCGATGATTATTTTTGTTACCACTCGTGACGGACACGCATGTCTTTTCTACCTGATTGGACATGAAATGCTTTCGCATCAAAAGTAGATGTCACCGTCAAGCAGGGGTGTCTGCCTGCCGAGCGAACGGCAGGCACCAAGAGATGATCGCATACCGCTTCGACATGCGCATCCTGTTTTTCAGCCTCAGCTTCGCGTGTTCCTTTGTGCTGCTCATATTCTCGAATATGCTAATGGAGTCAGTTGTGTCTGTCCTTTACAAAGCACGTACTCCAGACGCGCTTTAGCTCGTAGTGTTAAATACCTTGTTACTTCCCGGTATTATTTCGGGTTTTGTTCTCATTGCAGTCGTCGTGAACGGACGCACATGCACGACCGCATGTTCTTCCGTTGCAGCATCGATGTTCAACAACTTCGCAAGAAAATCCGTTTGCTGTGAAGGCCGCGAACACACGCAAAATGCCTCGAGTGGCCAGTCGCGCGGCAATGAACACTCAGAAAAAAATTCACGCTCAGAAAAAAGCGCGTTTACGTAGTATGCATTGAGCAGCAGAAAGCTGTTTCGGGAGTTTTTCTTGTTACACTACAATTTTCTCATTGGCACTTTACACCTAACTATAATATATGATAAGTTTATTAATTAACGACTAATTTGTATTTAGCTGGAATATAAAAACATGCGCGTGAGTGTCTCCAAGTAACGGCAAACAACATTACCTTGATGCTGTCCAGCTACGGGGCGTTTGGATATATTAAAATCTCGGCCCATGATAGTAAGTACACTTCGTATGTCGAAAGCGGACTGACCGCAAGGAACATGCTCCCGGAGCCATATCTTATCACAAATTACTCGGCGCGGCGCGTTCGCTGTTTCAGGTGTTCTTTTTCTGCGTCAGTTCTGCTTTCAAAGAGCTTATTTGCAAAGTATTTGTTCGCGTGACTCTTACAGAAGCAGGTTTAACAAACATATATGCGCTCATCTAGATAATCTCTAGGACTTGCTCTAAACTACGCATTTCCTCTTGCCAGCTAAGATCAATTATTGACAAGTTCACTACCGTCGTTTTCTTTATTGTGCAAACAACTGCTCAACTTACTCCTTATCTAGAGGTTACTGATTTGAACACGCAAATGATAAAATGTCAGCAAAAGTTATAACGGTTTAATTTTTTATTTAGTGCAGTTATTAACAGCCGGCATATTGATGGTGTAGTACGCGTCTTATAAAGCAAGTGTGAAAGCTTGGGTCCGGGTTTCTTGGCGCAATTCAACCTTATGGACATAAACGCTCTTGCCCAACCATGCACTTCTGCCATTACAGTGGTCTCACCTTCATTGTACCAGACACACACACGCACACTCTCTCTCTAACTCGCACGTCTCCACTCTCGGACCCTCGCACACGCGCGTGCACAAGCACACACACACACACACACACACACACACACACACACACACACACACACACACACACACACACACACACACACACACACACACACACACACTCTCTCTCTCTCTCTCTCTCTCTCTCTCTCGATCGCGAACGCACACAATCTATCTCTCTCTTGCATGCGCACAATACGCACGCACAGATCTTCATGCGCACGCACACATTTGTTCACAAGTATGCATGCTGAAAAACGAACAGCCACGTTCGCAGACGCGCAAACCCAATGCACCGCAACCACGCACGCATGCACTAACACGCGCGTACACGCGCCCGCACACGCACATGCAAATTCATGCATGCATACACGCCGAGGACGCTCACACACGCATACACGCACTCGCGCGCATAAAAATGCAAATACGGAGGCACGAGCAGGCGCACACATTAGGAGCATTGTAGAAAACATAATCTACAACATATTTTAAATAAATATAAAGGTACATATACTTCTTCATCGAAGGAACTGCGAATGCATTTTGTAAACATGTGATCAGTGATTGTTTATCGTTGTTCAGAGATAACTGTACATGTTACTGATTTTGTAACCCAAACACATTTATTTCTATCTTCTGGTGTATAGAATGTTTCTACATTTTTTAGTCTGTATTATCTAGTGTCTATATGAGAGCGAATTGTATTAGCTTTGTTAGTAACCCTTACATAAATACTTCCATTTTTCTGATGTATCGAATATGTTCTTATCTCTTAGTCTCTATATTATTTTCAGTCTTGTTATCATGCATTTATCTAATTAATTTATTCTGAGTGTCTAACAATGTTGCGATTTTGATGCAACCACCATGTATGCCTTGTTACGGACCATACGCCTAGTCAAGCTGTTTTCCACCAGCTTTTAGCCGTTGGTATCCTCCAGAACAATTGTAATTCTGGAAATAAATTGAATTGAATGTCCTATTCATTCTGCGTCACAGTTTCACATGTGGTTATTACTTGAGCAGAGAATTTTCACTTAACTCACTTTTACTCACCCGCCTTAGATTGTTTTTCAATTTCACGAGAAATTGTGCAATGAAAGGCTCACTTAAAGGCCCTGGACATATAGGTCAATAACTATCAAGTAGTTTATTGGTAGCTTTCTCATGCTTATTTGTGAACAAAGTAATTCGGGCAAGCGCGCGAGGAAATTGGCATAGCCTGGCGTCCGTAAATGCTTCCGCGCACCTGATTAAATCTCTAAAGTAACTCGTCTTCATTAGAAGTAGGCTTTTCTCTACGGCAATTATAATTGTTCATAAAAGGCATGCCACAATATATAGCAATCAGGGCTGGCAGCGCCGAGAAGCGAAAAATCGAATTTGAAATGCATTCAAATGAATAGTCACGTAACATTTCTAAGGCTTACTTTATTAAAATAAGCCAGCATTCCAACAGAGACGAGTCATCTTTTCTGGAAACTCTTGAAAAGCAAACATTATCCCCGAGAAAATAGCACAATATGCAGGACCGAACGCAAAACAAAATAACGCGAGCACCCTGTATCCAGAGTATTGCACTATTTTATTCTTGGCAATGTACTAATTATACTGATCAGTCTTTTGCTAATTGTCGGTACATGATGAATAAACAAAAAGGAATGTTCGTCTAAATAGAAGCGCTTGTCACCATGAACTGCGTTGTATAATTTAGCAGCTCTGAACAAACGCGCAGTACTGCAGACCTATATTGAAAGTGTAAAGGGAAAGGAAGACTTAAACATAGAAGTGAGTGCGACCGCTAGACTGTACTTCTGCGCTAATTATCTTCGGTTCACCAGTCATAGAGATGGTCTCAGTCGTAGGTAAATTATTGTTCCCTCGCGTAAGAACCTTCCGCTGCCACCCCCCCCCCCCCCTCCATCATGATGCCGTCAATAATTTTGCACCAGCACAGCGACGATATTAGTACTTGTAGCGACTGAAACAATATTGGCGTCAGAATTACATGGGTGCTTGCGGGCAGTGTATAAGGAGCCCATAATTGTATTAAATCGCCACAAAGTGAATTTTAGGCGTTATCATTAAATAGAGAAAGAAAATTAAGCAGAATCCACTAACAACAAGAATCAGTGCTGTGCGAAGCATTACATTGACAGTGATTGGCCGATTATATGTCCGCGCAAGTAACCCTATTGGTAGAGCGTCCGGCTATGAGCTAACATATGCTAGTTCTAATACTGCTGCTGTATAAATTCTCGTTTCAATTGAAGAGGCCCCATACAAGGCGACACAGGAACCTACTGCAATGTTCCGCAAAGAGGCAAACAATCTGTTGCATTGGAACTCACATGTCTATAGTCACTATACCATTGATCGGCGTTCACGAAGACATCTAAAAATATTGGCGCGTGTACCTATTACCTTATATGGTGACCTTTCACCGGCTAACAAATGTTGAAAGTGATCGCCCAGCGCAAGACGCACCTTTCTTTACATGAAATTTCTCGTGTGTTATAGCTGGTTCTATCAGCTGGGTGTTGTCATGGAAACTTGTGTTATCTAATTATATTCATGACGCGAATTGTTCGGTAATTTCTGGAAGGCACACGGACAGCAGCAATTATTCCGGAACCTTCAACGAGTGACGTATAAAACCCGACGCATTGGTCGCGCACATCAGATTTCAATGACTGCGCACTGTGCTCACTGGTGTCGCTGTGCCTCAAGTCTAGTTCCTATTGCGGGCACAGGTTGGTTCAATAAAATTTACTTTCCTGATTCACAGTTTTATAGCTGAGTTCTTCATCGGCACTATAACGTGAAAATATGATGTTTTTCGAGTGAAGCATGAGACGGCGCTCAAGCGTCCGTGCAGCTATATCAGCATCCCTCGTCAGTTGGACCATAAAGAGAATGGTCCAGTTGTACCAGTTGGACAACAGGAGGGGACCCTCGGCGAAAAATGCCAACATGAAATACGTAACGTTATAGTATTGATGGCGACCGTTAGCTGCCCGGAGCGTCGGAAAAAAAGAATGTGAAATAAAGTTAGCAGTCATAGTTGTATGTTTATTCCGACAGCAATCATGTGGACACTCCAGGCGCTTTCCTGCCATCGGCATCGCCGTGATCTTCCGTATGAGCAAAAGCCTGCGAGGGTGAGCCGGCGAACGCGGTTCAATCTCGCGTGCGCGAGCGAGAAACGCGGCCCGAATGCTTGCCCTCTCCCGTCGCGCGTGAGGTAGGGTGGTCAGGCGAGGGAGGAGGGGCGGTCTTGTCCGGTGGTTGCCAGGGTCCCTTTATGTCTGCCTCGCTCGCTGCTCCGTACAGAGCGGAGACAATCACGGCATCTACTGCAGCGTTGGCCACGGAAATCGTGGGCGTTGTAGTAGACGCCTTTGGCGGCCGCCATGGGGATGCGTTGCCGGCGTCCGTGTATGTGTCTTGAAAGAGATGTGCGATGTTTGCAGAGTGCGCGTAGTGTCGGTATCTTCCTATGCGCTGTGTTTTCGACGTTTCGTTCGCGTTGAAGCGACAGATGCACGTAAGTCAATTGGCTTGCTCCTGCTGCAGCGATTCCTCACTCCAGAATTTTGAGAGCGGGTTATCGCGGTCATCGAGCGATAACATCGAGCATTTTTAAGTGTGCGCGCGTGACACCGCGGTGGGTAATTTAGGTAAAACTCGCTGTTGGGCTAGTTGGTTTTGAACTATGCTAGGATGTGTAAGTACGACTCAAGAAGGGCGTACGAAGAAGCAGACACACAAAGAAAGCGTTGTCTCTGTGTGTCTGTTTCTTTCTGCGTCCTCGCTGAGTCACGCTTATACATTTTATCATAGCTAATTTAGTTAGCAAGCAAATACAAGTTTACACGACCAATAAAACTGCCATCCGTACTTCGTACGGTAATCTATTTTATTCTTCACAAACTTCCGCGTGCAAAAAGATTGTATAACGCTCCCTGTGCCATTACAAGGAACTAGAAATCGGCAAGAATCAGATGCATGCGTTAAGAGACAAAGCCGGCAATATCATTACTAATATTGATGAGATAGTTCAAGTGGCTGAGGAGTTCTATTGAGATCTGTACATTACCAGTAGCACCCACGACGATGATGGAAGAGAGAATAATCTAGAGGAATTCGAAATCCCACAAATAACACCTGATGTAAAGAAAACCTTTGGAGCTATGCAAAGGGGTAAGGCAACTGGGGAGGATCAGGTAACAGCAGATTTGTTGAAGGATGGTGGGCAGATTGTTCTAGAAAAACTGGCCACCCTGCACACGCAATGCCTCATGACTTCGAGCGTACCGGAATCCTGGAAGAACGCTAACACAATCCTAATCCATAAGAAAGGGGACGCCAAAGACTTGAAAAATTATAGACTGATCAGCTTACTGTCCGTTGCCTACAAAGTATTTACTAAGGTAATCGCAAATAGAATCAGAAACACCTCAGACTTCTGTCAACCAAAGAACCAGGCAGGATTCCGTAAAGGCTACTCAACAATAGACCATACTGACACTATAAATCAGGTGATAGAGAAGTGTGCGCAATATAACCAACATTTATATATAGCTTCGATCGATTACGAGAAAGCGTTTGATTCAGTCGAAACCTCAGCAGTCATGGAGGCATTACGGAATCAGGGTGTAGACGACCCGTATGTAAAAATACTGAAAGATTTCTATAGCGACTCCACAGCCACCGTAGTCCTCCATAAAAAAAGCAACAAAATCACAATAAAGAAAGGCGTCAGCCAGGGAGATACGATTTATCCAATGCTATTCACAGCGTGTTTACAGGAGGTATTCAGAGACCTGGATTGGGAGGAATTGGGGATAAAACTTAATGGAGAATACCTCAGTAACTTGCGATTCGCTGATGATATTGCCTTGCTTAGTAACTCAGGGGACCAATTGCAATGTATGCTCACAGACCTGGAGAGGCAAAGCAGAAGGGTGGGTCTAAAAATTAATCTGCGGAAATCTAAAGTGATGTTTAATCGTCTCGGAAGAGAACCGCGGTTTACGATAGGTAGCGAGGCACCCGAAGTCGTAAGGGAATACATCTACTTAGGACAGGTAGTCATCGCAGATCCGGATCATGAGACTGAATTAATCAGAAGAATAAGAATGGGCTGGGGTGCGTTTGGCAGGCATTCTCAGATCATGAACAGCGGGCTGCCATTATCCCTCAAGTGAAAAGTGTATAACAGCAGTGTGTTGCCAGTACTCACGTACGGGGCAGAAACCTGGAGGTATACGAAAGGGTTCGACTTAAATTGAGGACGACGCAACGGGCTATGAAAAGAATGATAGGTGTAACGTTAAGGGATAAGAAAAGAGCAGATTGAGTGAGGGAGCAAACGCGAGTTAATTACATCTTAGTTGAAATCAAGAAAAAGAAATGGGCATGGGCAGGACATGTAATGAAGAGGGAAGATAACCGATGGTCATTAAGGGTTACGGACTGGATTGCAAGGGAAGGGAAGCGTAACAGGGGACGGTAGACATTTATGTAGGCGGATGAGATTGAGAAGCTTGCAGGGACAACATGGCCACAATTAGTACATGACCGGGGCAGTTGGAGAAGTATGGGAGAGGCCTTTGCCCTGCAGTGGGCGTAACCAGGCTGACGATGATGACGATGAACCCAAGACGGCTACAAATGTATATCACCCTATTTTTGATGTTCTTTTGCGAATGACGTAAAACACGTGGTGTCAAAATGGGGAAGGACGTTACTGCTCACAGAACTTTCTGGCTGCAGCAGCTGACACCTGAACGGTGGCGAAAAGAACGCAACTGGTTACAGCAGCACGAGCGAAGACATTTGAAAACATAGGGGAAAGATTTGACAAGGCTATACAGGGTGTTTCACGTAACTTATGCGGATATAATAGAGGTGTTTAGCGGCAGCTGAATGAAACCAACGGCGTATGGTTTGTCATTATGTGGCGCTCCTTAGAGAATTTTTTATGTCCTGCTATATTCGTTCATCAACTAAGATGATATATGCAAAATTTTTAATATTCACTTTAGGGCTAAGTGCGTTTCATTTTGTTGTAGAGGATCTTAAAACGTTTTGTGCGCAAACACAGGTTTGTAGCAAGTAAGTATGTTACTTCAAGAAAAATTGCAGGATGGCTACTAATTTGGCCAATCAAAGAGAGGGAGATTAAAGTCGCCAATATTGTGTGTGAACTCGGCTTGACAAAGCTGGGTGGCTTTAGCAATGCGGCTGTGCAGTTCATCAACGAAGCAATTACTGTAATCTCGGAGGCGGTAACAAACACCTGTCAAAACTTCTGCAAAATGGCAGCGGCATAAGGTTCTTTAATAGCCTGAAGCGTGCCACCACTTCTTCTGTCGCAGTACTGCCGGCGATAAATATTATAGGTGAGCATGATGGCAACAATTTCACTGTCGGCTAATCAATATATTTAATGATAATGATTTCTTTCTTCATTACGCCGCACAAACGTCCACTCACGGCCGGTGCTATGTGGCTGCAAATGATGTGCTGTATTAGTTAGTGCGCCGAGGTGTGCCGTGTCTGCAGCAGCGGAGATCGACACTCTCGTTAAAGGATGCCTGCGTCGGCTTCACCAAAAAAGACAATTTAACATACTTTTGAGGTTTTAACACGTCTGAAAACAGCGAAACGCTTACTTGAACAGCTTCGAAATTCGAACTGATGTCAATATAACTTACCGCACTGCAATCGAAATATCGTTTTTGAATACTGGCGTGCTTGCCCGAGGACTAAAAACGGAAAATTAAGGCACGGCACGTGACTCAGAGTAACTCGACCGAAGTCGGGTTCGCGAACACTAACTCGGCCTCAGTGACTCAACTACTCACCCACTGAGGCGCGGTCATATTCAGGCTTGTCAATGTGGCGGGTCTCGTTAGTCCGAGTGCAACAGCTGATCAGATAGCCAAATTACGTTCTATTCAGCTTAACTCATAACGCACTTAGACTCTCAGGTTGTGTCAGCTTGAGTCCGTACGGGAGAGGTGACTGACGCGTGGAAGGCACAACAAAGAAATGGGTTTTTAAGCCATCGGGCGCGTCCACAAGAAAACACATGTGTCGTTTTGTGCACAATTGTTTGTATTGGTTGACATCAATATGACGCACAAATGAAGGCAGAAGGAGCTTACCTTTCCGAAGATGTCGTTCGAGTGATAAGGATGCGGCGTGCGCTCTTCGGTGGCTCCGGCGGCTCAGTGGTTGTAACGCATACAGTGGCGCAATAAATACTTGCTCGTCAGCAGTGATTAAGATATATACCTCACCTTCTCTCACCTGCCGTCCTTGAGCCCAAGAGTAATAAGGAAATTAATGCATTGCCGCAGCTAGCCTGGCTTATTTTCACGGGCGTTGTTAACTGTTCATGAAACGCGATATCTCGATCACGGCCGTGCCTGACATTGTCAGAAAGGAAAACAGAAAGGCCATTGATTTTGTACACATCTTCCGTACGGATATCGTCAATGTACTTGGCTTGAATCATTGACCATATACGTGCATTACAAGTCGACCCATGCACATGCGTGTTTCTGTACTTGTAGCCGAGTAGAAAGCCGGTTGAGTTGAAGGACGTTCATGAACGAGAGCAAAAACTGAAACCGGCGACAGAAAACGTGAGCGGTACTCCAACAGAGTTTTAAGTCAGCTTCCCTTTTTTCTTGGAAGGGTAGATCTTCCCTATCCGCACATTTTACGCCAGCGTTTCTCGTCAAAAGAGAGTAATTGATTCTAGTAGCGCTAGCGACTCAGCCCAGAATTCATTGAAAAGCAAAAGCCAGGCTCATGAATGTCATGACTGGCAAGAAACCGGCATTTGTTAAGACAAAACTGCATTGCTTGTGAGCTCAACTAGTTATCATTATCCTATACGAAGGCCAAGAACAGAGAATTAAGAACTGAAACTGCTGTTTGTGATTGCGGGCAATGCCAAACAGCTGGGAATGTGGGCCAAGACAAAACTAGCCTATGCCAAGCCCCTATTAAGTGAAGTTGCTTTTCATAGAGACACTCAGGTCTTGCTATTACATGTACACACTTTTTTATATTAAAGAATTGCCCGCTTAAGCAGTTACCACATTAGCTCATGCTCGTGTTGGAAAAGCATGGAAGCAATTACTTAGGATAAGTACGTAACTAGTTTCTGCAGTATAGAAATATGTAGAAGTGAGCAGCACGGTTCTACGAGCTACAGACAGGGAAAAATTGCACTTTTGAGGGTGTTTTTTGTGCCTGTAATGCGTTCCCATACAGCTTTTTAAAGGGTGTTTGAGTGAATAAATCTCTACGAATACGTGATTTGTTGCAATCGCATGGCTTTCCCCAATTAGCCTCAATCAAATAGTATCCTATAACGCACTAGAATATGTTCAGTAATCCCGCATGCGCATATGAGAAAAATGTGAAACATTTTGTTCTCATTATGAAATGACTAACCCTTCGCCTACTAGAGAGTGGGGGTAAGCGAAGCTTGTCCTGCGTGCACTTGACCTTCGTCACCGTTAAATAACCCACAGGTAACAGTGCCGCATTGCTTCGGCCTCTCTCTCCTTAATCTCGGGATCTTCTCGTTGCTGTCAGATTGCCTGGGTCGCGCGGCTCTAAATGCACGTTTATAGTACGATGTTATCGGAGCGTGGGTGAGCCTTGTTAGACGCTAGGCGCGTGGAAGTGCGTTGGCCGCGTCTGGTTATGTTGGCAGCGCCAGTGCCTCAAACCATCAGTTGAACTATGGACGCTGGTATTCACACCAACGTGACAAACGTATGCACGTGTTTACGCTAAGTTGGACTATACATTTAAGCCTTAACTAGTGGATCGGCAAGCCGGCGTCGAGCCCATTCACGGGGGAGTTGTCGCTGCCACTCGTCGAAACCTGCCTTTTACTCGGAGGAACGCACTGCTCGTAGCCATCCCAACCATTTTCCGAGAATGAACTGAGCGGAAACGAAGCCCGAGAAGGGCGCCCGAGACCTTTTCTTGCTCTTTCGCACCCCGGTGGAAGTCAAACGGCTCTCCAAGATTGCTGAATCCTTGCTAATGGCTCACCCTAATACGTCAGCGCAGCTGTAAACTCATCAAACCGCCCTTTCCCGCAGCTGGTGTGCTCAGGGGGCAACTAGGTTTTTTACACGACCAATACAACGCTACTTGCGAAGCAATAGAAGCTTCGCTTGAAAATTTAATAATGGAGTTTTACGCACCAAAACCACAATCTGATTATGAGGCATTATGAGGGAATTTCCAGAATCACCCTAGCGGGTGTCTGGAAATTCAGGCCACCTGCGGCTCTTTAACGTGCACCTAAATGTAAATTCACGGGTGTTTTCGCATGTCGCGCCCATCGAAATCCGCCCTAGTGGTCGGGATTCGATTCCACAACCTTGTGCTTAGCAGCCCAACAACCTACCCACTCAGCAACCACGGCGGATGTGGTCTCATATAACTAATCCAAATTTTTTCATCTGTTTTATATACGTTTTATGAGATATTTTTGCGGGGGGTGCTTTGGTGACATGTGCACTAAGCCCTCTCTTCACAGCGATATATCTCATTCAATTATTAGCATAGTCTTCTCCGTGTATACCAAAGTGATCCCGATATAATTGCTGAGGCGTTTATAAAACGAAAAAAGAAGCGCAGTGATCACTGGCTCCCACGGGATTTGAAATGTGGACCTCCAATTTGCCAGTCGAAAGTACAGCATTGCTGCCAATCCACCAACATCCACCTGTCTGAAAAAAATCAGTAGAATATACAGTAGCGCGCACTTCCAAGAAACAAACTGAATGTGATGGTTCACGTTGCAATCACCACATTCTTGTGTCTTGCGATGATCACGTCCTCCCACTGCGGAGCTCATCGTTTCATTCTTGCGGGCTAGATTTTCCGATAGATGTGTTTGCGAAGGGAGGTTAAAAATGCGCTAAAAAGACCACGAAAAGCGAAAGATAGACACAAAAAGCGTCGAGCGCAGACTGCCAACTGTTAATCAAAGCATAGCCTATTTCAAGCAGGATCCCCGCCACATGACCACATCGTCACTCCCACTTGTGCAGCTAACGTAGGAGAATTTTGAACACAAACTGTAACACTGCCTGAACATGAACATGAACGAAAAAAACCGAACCACACTGTTCTACGTACAAACATTTATCTGTCAAAAAACGAAGACGGCACACGTAACAGTAACCGAACTGTAGGCGACAAGTGAGGGAATGAAAAAGCAGCGATGGTACCTATAACTCGTGATTAAAGCAAGGTCAACACTAGTGAGGTTAAAAGGGTCGAAAGATAATGAAGATAAAAGAATGAAAAGAGAACAACCAACCGAAGTAAAGGCAGGCAAATGTGACACTTTTAAAAACCTGAACACACGTGAAAATGGCATGAGGCAAGAGTTATAAAACACGGTAATATTTGGTGAAGCTCAGCCTGAACTCGAGAGTAAATACATGCATGGAAAAAACCAAACAAACCGCGTGTAAAAGCTACCTTTCTTTTTTTTTTCTTCACAAGTGGCTTCCAAAAAAGCAATTTCTTCGTGTAAAAGGGAAACAGATGGCCTGCTGACTCACTTATAGCTAGATTTTATAAGGTGAAATGCTTTCACAATCTCCCTTTCTGTATGGTCTCTTGATCTGAGCAAAAAGGTCGCGTTTTCCAAGACCGGCATGCACGGAGTCTTTTGCGTACCCTAACATTTATCTTTACATGCAGTTACAGTAATGTAAATGTTTACAACATAACAATAACTGTTTACAACAGTTATAGTTATGTTCACGTGCCCTTCGTTGAAACAAAGTGATCCTTCGTTGAAACACCAACCCGTTTGTTAGAGGTTCTATCACAGGTTCTACAGGGGACTTACATAAACAACCCCAACAATGCACTCAGTGAACTGCTTATCGTGTTTCGTTGTGCACTGAGGCCTACGCTCATTTTCTTGCATCACGAGAGGGCACACTCTGCCGAGTTTACATGCAGCCGAGAACACCATGACCCCGTAACGGCTCGCCACTTTTTTTATCTGAAAAACGCGATGAGTCTATAGGGCATGACCTGCAGTTTATCTTTGTTGTACGTCTCTTCATTTTTTTTTTGCAACCGTTCAGTTTCTGCAAGAGACTCTCACATGTGCTCGTGCTTTCGTGCACATGTGCTCTCACATGTGCTTCCTCTCGGCGGGATACCCGCCGAGAGGAAGCGCTGCTATTGCTCATTGAATCTAGCTTCTATGTTATGTTCGCAGGATTTTTCCAGGGCAGTCATACAGGCTAGGTCATGATAGCCTGCTTAACAAGCTTGGATTGGCTGTGTTCAAATGACAGCAGGGTTTTCTTTGTCTTCAGATTGTAAGATCAACAGATGTGTTTAGTGGCGAAATGAAGTTTTACGCCCAAGAACTGTAGGCAGTTATCACTGGCCAACTCATGGGCGAAGGTGAGACCTCCTGAGGCGGATTCAAACATTTTTAGAATGAAATTAGTGGCATCATCAAGGTTATCCTGTGCGGACAGGAGAAGTATGACTAGGTGATTGTCTACATACCGGAAAATGTGCGATGGTTGTTTACCAGAAATTCATTGTTCGACCCGCTTATCGAACACCGATAAAAATATGTCGCAGAGAATAGGTACAACCGAAGAACCTATACAAATTCCAGCCTTCTACACGTAATATTTTTCATTAAATCCGATGGCAGTGGAGTTCAGACAGAAGTTTGCCTGTTGAAGGAAGTTCTCTGTGCTCATCCTTGCCATGCTCTGAAAGCCGACGTCACCAATTTCTTGTATTTGCTGCCTTACTGCGGCAAACAAATCCTCATGTGGTATAAAAGAACTTCGATGTTGAAGGAAAACCCTGTGGTGGCTGTCGGAAGGCCTTCATTTAAGTACTTGATAACTTTATTTGAACTGTGTACGAGAAGCGGGTCCTTGCCAACTAATTTTTGCAGGTTCCACTGTAAGTAGCTCCCAATTGTCCACCAAGAAGTTTCTTTCTCAGGGGGCAGTCTGGTTTATGGGTTTTTCCCCTGAAGAACATTTCCAGGTTACTTGTCAATTTTTTCTCGACTACCTTGCTTAAGCGCTCAAGGTGCGTGCTGTTCTGTAACTTGTCTCCAAAACGTTTCTGTTTCCTTTTTTTGTAAGGAAGTAAGTCCGCTTGAAATTATTTGTTACAGCTTCGGTGGCCTTTCTGCCAAAGGCGGCGACAGGTAGGATGACAAAGCCAGCATCTTTATCTGCCTGTATTAGGACGAGAGAATTTTCCTCGAGGTAGTTCACCACTTTTCTTAAGGGAGATTTTTTTACTGGCGAACCAATTACGGTGCGTTACAGACGGTCTACTCCGTGCTTGATGGCGCCCTCCCGCTGCTTTTCAGGCAAGCGCTGGCCCACTCGTCACACCATGGCGAGAAGCTCTGAGGGCTTGGGTGCAGGCTCAAACGAAAATTTGGATCCTCTTTGAAGTATCTTCTGCACTTCTTGAGCCAGAGCGGCGTTTTCAAGAACAAAGAAAGTGCTGCCAGGTTTTTTTTTTTCGTTTCTGAGGAAGAGCCAGTCTCGCGCGTTGCCATAAGAACTCTGCAGCGTTGGCGACTAGTTTCTGGTGTTCAGCAAGGTCTGCAGTCATAACGAAGGCATCTAGATCGCCCTGAAGGGACTCACGTTGCATCTCCGCCTCTTCCCTAAGAGAAAGCTTTAGCTCAGGTGCTTCTATCTAAATAAATGCAGGAGGGGAATTCGTTTTTATCGGCAACCGCTACACCAACTTTTACGAGGTTTCTTGCATTTAAAAGGAAAACTTCAATTCTAGTGACTGCTCGTTTCGAATGTTTCATTTAGCTGTCAATTCCTTATTAAAAGCTTGCCAAAATCACAAATTTTCAGAAAGAAAAACTATCAAGTTTAGAACTCTGTAACTCAACAATAAAAAATGACATCACAATTCTGTTAATTGCATCTAATAGTACATTTACAGGGGACAAAAGTTATATGTTACATATGAATTTCAAAAAACAATGTATTATGAAAATACGACTTTTGCAGAACCCTTGTACACAACGTAACCAATTCACGTAAGATACAAATTAACATACCAAATTTGTCCACATTGACTGCTATAATACATGCCGTTTACAGAACCGCGATATCTGTTCTTAATGCAGAGCTATTAGATTGTAAACGTCGTGCTTCTATTCTTTACGAATGTTCGGTAGTCGGGCCCCTATACTAGATTTAGTGACTTTCTTGTCTGTTTAGGGACAATGTTTTCTGTTTAGCAACCAGCGACCTTTCTTTAGAGACTCGACTGAAAAATTGACATTTTAGTGTCATTGAAGTTGGAAAACTTGTTTCTGAAACAGCTTTCTAAAAGGTGGCCTCTTCTTTAAAATCTTCCTCTAAGCGGTAGAAACTAGCAGACTCCGTGGTAATAATGAAGCAACAGTTCCTTTCACATTGCTAACATTCCCTTTGTGATTGTGTTTCGTAGCGTAACGGCGATCATAGATTTCCCTTTGGGCGTACAAGATTGATGTTTGGTTATTCAAAAGAAGACCCATTTGAATTGGCTTAAGCGCAGCGGGTTCGGCGGCATACATATCCCAAATGCATGCAGTTGGCGGACGTTTGCCAGCGTAGCAGTAAACAATTTATCGAAACAAAGTGGAATGTATTTTACGTTGTGATTGTAAACACAGCAGGTAAATAAACGCGTGGATATTGGAGCAGCTGATCTCGTTCATGCGAACCTGAACACATCGCTTTCTTTTATCACCGCTTTCGGACCAACCAATACATAACGTTGGCTTTCAGGTAGAATGAGGGTGGAAGCGCAGAATTTGACCTCTATAAAACTCGCGTAATTGTCTTCGCCGTGTTTACACCATGCGGCGAAGCGCGTTCCCCGTCATTTAGTTCTCCGATCACGAATGTCAAGAGTCAGGAAAATCGGGGAAAGTCGTACGCAAACAAGAAAGCCAGTAAACTTTAGTAAAGCCCAGAAAAAAGTGCGTATTCATATCTTGGCTTCGACCAGCCATCGACACCGGCAGCTGTGGTTAGCGATGAGTTCATCATAAGAGTTTGTATGTCTCTAATGTAAGATAATAAAGAAAAGCATGTCTATGAAAAAGAGCGAGTGAACAGGATCCAAATCTTGGCCTTGACCCCAAAATCGTGACCCCGCGAAAAGATTTCGATATTTTGAGAGCCTCAGAGCGCTAAGCACGGGAAGTTTCACATGCTACTTTTCTTCGTTTGGTAGCCTTCGTCCAGCAAACTGTGTTTTAGCAGGATGAAATGACACCCACATTGTTTGCGTGTGAAGGGAACATCAAACTTTAAGTTTATGCTACACGCAGGAGGGCTTAAAAATAGCACTGAAGAAGTTGTGGCGACGACGGTATGCAAGCTGGATCAGGAAGACTGCATGTTCGGAAGATGCGACATGTGCCCAGGTACTGGCCGTACAGGGTCTGCTCCGGAACGCACTACACTCGGAAACAGTGGATCAATGTTGTACGGTGTCGGCTAGAGACAAGTATTTTAAATCTAGAAGACTTCTGTAAAAATGCACGCAGATACTCAAGCGTCTAAAAGTTCATCAGTTTGTGAACAAGGAACAAGCAAAATAATTGCGACAGTTGAAAGCAAATATCGAAAAAGACAATGCAACCGTACTCATGGAATTTGCAGATAACTACCGTTTTATTGTTCAAGACGCCCCGCAATCGAAGCATTGGGTATTAATACGCAGGCCACGTTGAATCCAATCGTCATACATTTCCGTTCATGAAAGAACAGTGCTGACATTTCAGTGAAGTCGTTTTTTTGTGATTTCAGACTGCCTAGAACCCAACACAGTTGCTGTCTGGTCATTTCAGAAAGAAGTGCTGAAGAAGTTGAAAAATGATCTACCAGATGTTAACAAAATTCATTACGTTTTCGATGGAGCGGCTTCCCAGTACAAGAATAAAAAGAACGTCATGAACCTCTGCTACCAAGAAAACGATTTTAATTTTTTACCTGAATGGAATTTTTTCGCCACCTCACACTGCAAGAGTGCTTGCGACGGCGTTGCTGCAACTTTGATGCGCTTGGCAAAAAGGTCAAGTGTCCAGAGGCCGCACGAAGATCAAAAACTTACCCCCTATGAGCTGTTTGCATGCACAGAAAAAAACTATCAAACATGTCGTAGCCCTCTGGGTTCCCCAAGAAATTATTCAGGAAAATGAAGTTGACCTCACTGGGCGGTTTTCAAGAGCGCTACCATTGAAAAAGGGGTACGCTGGTTTCACCACATCAGGCCTTTATCCCTCTAAACGGAGCATGCGGGTCATACTCAGCCACCGAAGAGTTTAAAGGGACAAAATGTGAATGAACACTACAGCGAGGTTTTCAAAAGCGGTACATAAAGGGCTTCCACTTGAAGCATGGTGCAGTTTTTCTTATGTCACTCTTTGACGTCGGCTCTCGCGTGCACAGAAGCAAGGACCTACGCTGGGATTGAACGCAAGAACTCATATTCCACAATTATTTTCTCGCTTAAAATGAAAATTGTTTCGATGAAATTCTCAGAAATAAAGGCTATTGATTGGTACTGTGTAATTTACTTTCATATTTTTACTTGGACCACTTCACTTGGCAATTGGCGGCTGAATATGCCTCAAAAAGCAAATTTTCTCAAGTTTGAAATTTCTTTTTGACCCAAGCTTTATGCTTTTTTTTTTATCTCCGAAACATATTTATTGGTTTCTTCGCCTTCTGGACCGCTTAGAGAAATAGTTGGAATGAACTACTGTGAGAACATACAATTTCATAAAATTTCCAAATGTCCACCTCTTTGTGTCTTCTTCCGTGTTTTATGTTTAAGCAAAAGTAAAAGGAGTTCAGTTCAAGTTGATATATATAAAGAAGAATCTCTTTTATATGCATGAAAATAGTTTAGTAGGAATCGGTAGAAGTCTTAATTTTGTACGAATTTTTTTGTTAGACTAGATTTTGCGACCGCTCTCAAATTTAGGGTAGCGGCTATGGCGCAAAAATTATTTTTTTGCCAAAACCAAGATAGTTTATACTTTGTCACAATAACGCAATAATCCAGGATTTTTCAAAGAAATTGGAATAGGTCCAGCGCAAAAGTCTGGATCAGTTGGCGTGGAACGACCCATTAGACAAACACGAAACATCTAGGTAAACGATCTGCGCCACGCTATCTTGCAGGATAGCAGGATGCAAGTTGGCAGGATACTTCAGAGTGGTGTACAGGTAATAAATCAGTTATGTCCGCATTAGATGTACAATTAAGTGCACTTTTCTAGAATTGTGATACCCTTTTTCACTACTGAGATACGAAGTCGTAAAGACCGCCCTTGATTTTTTCAATATCTCAATAAATATTTTCTTAATTGCCAGTGTAATAAGAAATCCGCTTGCTACAGCCACTAGATTTGACTTTGTACCCTAAATGCAGCAAATGTCAGTCAGTTAGACACAGCGTTTTTCGAGAAAACCGATTTCTGCGTTGATGGAGTTAGGTAGGAGCCCCTGAGCTAAAGTTTCCTCCAACAGCAAGCTTTAGCTCGGAATTAACTACGATATTGCCTATTTAATAACATGTAAAATGCACAAGCGTTTTAATTAGGAAACCGTCGAATCAATGCAAACAAAAGTCATTGCATTTGAGAGAAAGGTTTTAATTCTAGCGAGGCTAAGAATCAAAATTTAGATTTAGCACCTCGAATTTCTGACAAAAATTCCCGAAAATTGGTAAGTTAAACAAACAAGAAAGATGAAGTTCAGAAATCCGTAACTCTACACCAAGAACAAATATTGCCAATCTGTAAGCTGCATTAGATAATACAAAGCAGACAAACAAATTATTAAGTAATAATAATTTTTGAGAAATTAAGGTATTAATTAGGCGCTCAAGAGGCATTGTTACTAAGTTTACGAAGATTTGCGAAACTCCAGCTCCGAAATAAGCGCTGTACTTCAGCATGATGTGTTACAAATAAATTTACTCCTCCGCAAATATATTATTACGTGCAGTGTACAGAGTTGTGATCTGATTTATTATTGCTTATTTACAGGGTTTTAAACATGATAGTTTTGTTTTTGTAATGTTGCTATTTTGAAGAATGTATATGAAAAATATAGAACCTAAATAGATATTGTTCTTGCTGCACTAAATACATTTTAACCTTTTAATTTAAATCCAATAAGCCCCGTCGCATTTTGTGCACTGGCTGCTGAGAACAACAATTTCTTTGTTCCCATGTGTTTAGATAGGAGACGCCGAGATAAAACATTCTCAATGCCACTGCTACTGCACATGCACTAAACGCCTGCATAACACAAATTCAAAGTAAGTCGAAAAAAAAAAACGGAACACACAACGGTGGCCCTTTCAATTTCGAAGAATGTTTTTGAAAGCGGAATCGTAGCTCACGACTGCTCATTTGCGCCTCATTGTTCCAGCCTTGAAACACTTGCTGGACGTGTATTTCGAGTCTGATACTATAGGCAAAACACAGAAAAAGTGATGTCTGTGTGAAGTCATTGTAATAAATTTCAGAGCGGGCAGCGAAACTCGGTCGCCAACGTTGCAGCGGTAAGTCCCATTGAGGGCACACAACCTGTGACAGCAAAAATTACATAACAAAAGTAGGCGAACCGTCGTGCGTTTAGAGAGATGAGACGACAAGCGCTTGTAGGTACACAAATGCAGGGCCATGCTTCTTGCCCAACTATCGCTTATTCATCATAAAATACCCAGCTCTTCGCTAAACTACCCTGAGGCGTGAACAAACCGTACAGGCCAATTAGGGAAAACGACCCACAGCGGCTGGAGCAGATGGCAAGGGTTGTGTGAAAAAAAGACGTGAATGCAGCGCCGGCTGTTCCACCGATGGCCGCTGGTGAAACAAACGTATGTCTAGAAAGTTGCCATTTGCTTTCGTGCTCAGTGTGTGAGACATTGTTGAAAGGCGGTAACATAAACTTAAAAGATTATTTCTAATTGATGTTGGTTAAACTATTGAAAATGGGTATTATTATAACGTCTTTTTATTTTTTAATGACTTCAAATAGCAGCACTTTTGAGAAAAACTCGATGGCGTCTGTGTCATAAATATTTCAAGTAGGCAATTCCAAAATAATAAAGGTTCAAATAAGGTGCGCAAATTGATGTGCATGTGCTTTGAATTCCGCAAAGCAAAATAATGTGCAGAAAACTCTCTTTTTCTCTCTCTCAGAAAACGCATGACTGGGCGTAAAGCGCTGACAAGTTTTTTTTTTTTTTTTTTATCCTCATTGAAGCGACAGGGTGAATACAAAGCACGTGAGGTATTTCCGATCGATGTTTAACGCCAATTATGTTTCCGAAAATAAATAATCCTAACGCTGAGTAAGTAGCCCGCTCATCTAGTGATATGTTTCCGTACTGTATAACTCAATCTGATCATATCCGCTTAAATGATGACAGGAAATAGCCTGTTTACTAGCGTGTCTCATATACTATAAATGCAGTACACGAATGGTCTGCACTTTTCCTCCGAGCTTGTTAGGCATCCTAAATACCACGATAGTCTATGAGCGCTTGCCTTTTTTCAGAGAAGCTTTTGGCAACCAAACAATATTGAACACAAGCAGTGCTTCTGTTGAAGTTGAAAGTATTGCTAAAGGGACCGTTGTTGAGTTCTGAGAAAAGTAAATATCAGTGTAATTATAGTAGGTGCTGGGATGGCAGTGTCTGTCATCGCCAAAGTCGCAAAGGCACAAACGGCGCGATC
The DNA here is from genome assembly GCF_023375885.2 of Dermacentor andersoni. Classification (NCBI taxonomy): domain Eukaryota; kingdom Metazoa; phylum Arthropoda; class Arachnida; order Ixodida; family Ixodidae; genus Dermacentor; species Dermacentor andersoni. Next base: position 110,987,332 of record NC_092819.1, on the reverse strand, counting down.
TCTTCAGCGCACACGATGTTCATGCTGCCGGCCAGCCAACACTGACTGGTCAAGCCGGTCTGGCGTGAAACAGGACGTGCTCGATTCCGAGCGCTGGCCACGCCAACGCGCGCTGAACTCCCCTGGCGAAGCTGGCTGCGCGGTGACGGTAGACGGTGGGGCGCGCGTAATACGCCTGCCGATATGCGCGCCTTAATTATCATCTTAATTAAATGAACCTATATTCCAACACACAAGATAAGCGTTCTCTGGCATCTCCTACAGAACTAAAATTATAATAACACGGGCCCAAAATACGCAGAACTACGAAGGTAGCGATAAACGGGTCACTGCATTCACGAAGAAAAATACATAGACAAGGAAACAAACAATTGTATGCGCGCCAAACACTGTGGTTCTTTGCCTTAAAAGAAGTCCTGTATCCTCACTCCGGCATGGGTACTAAGTCCGCAATAACAATAGGCAACTGAATAAATACATAAACTACTAAATACAAGTCCTTTTTCCCACGGGATTTGTTAAACTTTATTTTAAAATTTTTTATAATAAGTATAAGGAGTCTTTTGTCAAAAAAGTTTACGTTCTGGTGTTTAGCATCGTACCATTCGAAGACAAAAAATATTTACTGAAACGTTTCATGCAACCCATTGCTTGGAGCAGCCTCTTTACTTTGCGCAGCAAAAATAAAATTGCTTATTAACTGGGCAACAACGACGACTGCTACAGATCAAACCCAAGTGATCAGTTCGTTAGTAAAATATTAAAAGCCAACGACAGAGCACCCGAAGTTGAACGAGTCACGCTGCCTTTAGCGGATAACGTAAATCTAGATGAAAATGATATGCGTCACCACAAATACGTCGCACATGGATTCGGTTTCCTCGTTCGGTGTGGTAGAAACATAGAAAGAAACAAAAAAAAAAAACAGCTGACGTATTCAAAAGAAAACGAGTAAAGTCAGCCTTGGCCGCCTCATGTGTGCCGATAAACAAGGACGCGGTTGGACGGGCGCCAGATGAAATAAAGCGCGTGGATCAGCCGATGTTAAGATACAACCAAAGTGGGAGTCATAAATTTTATGACTCCCGCTCCGCAAGAAGCGCTGCGGCAAGCCCTCGACCATGCGCGCATTTATAGAAGAAAAATCGTGGGGCACCAAACGTCTCGGTTAATCTCGATTCTTGTTCCATGATTAAGAGGCAAAACGTGACGCGTTTTGCTGTCACTGAGGAAAAGAACTTGCGTCACGGTGTGTTCGCTTGCCAAGGGTGGCTGCGTGACAAAATGCTCCTTCTTATTCCTTCTTCAATGATGCCTGTCCGACGTCTACTTGGCGTATGCTCGCTACCCTCACTACGTCCCTTGCTTAAGCGGGCTAGTAAATCAGTTACGCAGTGAGCAATTAGGCATTTATAGCATTCCGCATTGTCAACGCATCAGCAGCGCTAATGCTGTGGCGCCATTTGGTAACTAGAAATCAAACCAGTTTTATAGCTCGGCGCCGCGTCTCTTGCCCTAGCAGCGTGATATCAAACAGCCGACCTCAATGACTGCGGCAAAACATACGTAATACTTTCCCCTCAGCTTGAGACCAAGCTTAGGGATGAAGGATTTTGCCACTTGTTTCTTGCTGACAGAGAGCTAGTAAGGAGCTCGAATCCGAATCAAAGCCGGTGGTCGGCGCTGTATGGGCGCTGCCGTGTAGCTGTAGGTGATCACAGGTAGGGTGGCTAATACAGTAACCGGCAGTATTGCCACAGTAATTCTCAGTATACGACGTGCAAGCCCAACAGCAAAAACATGTCACCCATCGCTGTACCGTATCATGCAGCGAGCAAAAATAAAGCGCTCTAGTGCAGCCAATAATAAGCCATTTACGCTCGGAACTATATAGCACTGCGCAAACACATTGCGTATGTACGCCTCATACCTTCAACATTGCTGTAAGGTGCTTGTAGGATGCAGTGTATATTTGTCCGGAAAGGATATCTGGGCTCGTGCCGAGCTTCGGCACGTACGATCTCTCCTGCACCATCTGCGCATGCGTGAGGCACGTGGGCGTGAGCTTTCGGGCGCCGACAAGCGTACGTGTAGTTTGGCCTTTAAACGCTCCACATGTAAATAATATCGCGCAGAGGACTGGTCCCAAAATTGTCTTCTAAACGCTAGCTGGACATGGGGACTTCTAGGCAACCAGCTAGCTGATGTGAGAACCTTAGCTGCAGTTTCCAAAGTTGTTGATGCAAAGATACCGTGATTGCAAATCCACGTAAACTGTGATTGGGGCGCTCATTCCAGATTGCACAGTAAGTTGCTGGGCACCAACAGATCATCGATTGAAGCGCCTGCGGGAAGTAGAGTCCAGCAGGACTTTGCCCCTGCCGTATCGCACCAATCGAAGCCAAGCAAGTATAATTCACCCCGATTATCTATAGCCTCCACTTCCCACGACGGTGTGCCCATCATTTCGGCAGTAAGGGCTGCCTGAACTGTGAACGCTGCCAAGTGTCTGACAATGTGCAGCATCTGTTTTGCCATTTCTTTTTGTGAATATCAGAGAAGAGGCCGCTGGTTTCAACAACGTTAGGCATTGGAAGGCAAAAATCACCGGAAAGTATAATTTAGTCGCTATTTATTACCGCACAGTAGTACGAAAAGCTACAGGGGCTGGTAGGCACAACTTGAACTCTGGCCTAGACTTGAGAAACAAAGAAACAAATGTCTGACATACCTATTTTATATACGCATATACATGCATTCTTCATCGTTTTTCATCGCTCTTTTTCATCCTTCCTTTCTCGCCTGCGGATAATAGCATTTCGGAGCATACCAGCTCTTGCCGACCTCCTTGCGGTCTTTTAATAAACGATGCATATGTAGGTAGCACAAAGTTGTTTGCTCTATGTGTAAGAAAACCTGGTCAATTGCGGTCCCATGCTTTCGAACGCATAACCTTTTTCGCCTGCGTTGCAATTCAACGGCGACTTCACAACTGTGTTTGCAATACAAGTTCCTAATTTTACGGATCTGTATCGACTCGATTGTTAAGAACATTGTTTGTTTCAACAAAGGTGTATACATTGCATGGCATACTTAACAATTTTTAAGTAAATCAGCCTACTGAACGAAGCAAATAGTGGCTCGGATGCGGTTCAATGCGCCATGATTTCGTTCCATTTCAGTTCGGATAACTGAGTACAACTATAAGAAATCGCAAACTTGTTAACTCTGTATACTGTTTCACACCTCCCAGGTCGTTGGTGAACGACGTACTGCACTCCCGCCAACATATAGGTCAGCACATACTTCATATGAGAAAGCATTTTGGGTGAAGCACGCTCGGTTAGGCGGAGACATACTCTCTGGCATTCAGGAAACAGCAGCAGGTGCTTGTACACGAATATTGTCACATAGTAGTCACGGTGACGAAAGGAGCAAAACTGGGAATAACAAAATTAGTGTTTTATTGGGCGAACTTGTGTCCACAAAAACAGGCTACACTCAAAGAACGGCGACAGGGGCGAACACAATCGGCAATCGTCGAAAATGTGATCAGCTGGTTAAGCGCGTCGGCTTTTATACATCGGTCATCTAAAGTTACAGAGATATCGCTGATGCCCGCGTGTCTTCCAGGAAGTTCTACACTTTCTCGCACATACATGAAATCAGATTACGCAAGGTTCGGTCACAACAGACAGGGCATATAACCATCGATAACATTCCAGAAACTTCCAATACATGCAGGCACGTCCTGCGCTGGGCAATAACATTGGTTAGGAGGTGAAACGGGGTCACTCGATAAAGATAAACAAGTACACGTGTCAATACCCCCCTCTTAAAAAGCATAAACACGATGTCGCAAGCAAACGAAAGTAATAAGCAAAAACACCGCTACCAAACAAACAACAAAATAAGGAAGTTCGTCAGCGTGCGTAAAAGCGCTTAAGACGCACCACGGGGACCACTTCAGATCGTGCGCGGCGCCGCTGGGAATGCGAAATGCCATATGACATGACCTCATAGTCCAGTGTGCCAATACGTCGGATGAACTTGTAGGGTCTGAAATAACGTCGCAATAGTTTCTCACTGAGTCCTCGTCGGCGTGTCGGGGTCCAGGCCCAAACACGGTCGCCGAGCCGGTACTCGACGCAGCATCGTCGGAGGTTGTAGTGTAGGCTGTCGGTACTCTGATGGTTCTTAATCCGTAGGCGGGCGAGCTGTCTATCTTCTACAGCGCGCTGGAGTTAGGTCGCGACGTCAAGATTCGCATGGTTGATGACATGGGGCAGCATGGCGTCGAGAGTCGTCGTCGGGTCCCTTCCGTAAACCAGCTTGAATGGCGTTACCTGTGTTGTTTCTTGCACCACCGTGTTGTAAGCGAAGATTACGTACGGCAAAACGGCATCACAGGTCTTGCGTTCGACGTCGACGTAGATTGCTAGCATCTCGGCGAGGGTCTTATTCAGGCCCTCCGTAAGACCATCCGTCAGTGAGTGGTAGGTCGTTGTCCTCCTGTGGCTCGCCTGAGTGTTCCGCAGAATGGCTTGTTTAAGCTCCGCTGTAAAGGTCGTTCCTCTGTCGGTGACGAGGACTTCTGGGGCGCCATGTCGCGGCAGGATGTTCTCGAAGAATAATTTCACCACTTCGGCTCCGCTACCTTTCGGCAGAGCTTTCGTTTCAGCGAAGCGATTGAGGTAGTCCGTCGCCACGACGATGCACTGATTTCCGGTTCTTGACGTCCATCCCCATCTGCTCAAATGGTCGGCAAAGAGGCTCGATCGGCTGTAGTAATCCCGCTGGCCTTTTCGGTAGTGTCTTGCGTCGCTGGCAGTTTCGGCATGTCTTGACGTAACGGACGACGTCGGCGGTTAAGCGCGGCCAGTATTGCTTTTCCTGTATCCTCGATAGCGTCCGGAAGAATCCGAGGTGCTCAGAGGTCGGATCGCCATGTAAGGCGTGCAGCACTTCTGGATGCAGCGCTGAGGGAACATCTAGAAGGTAGTTGGCGCGGTCTGGTGTGAAGTTCATCTTTTCAAGTACACAGGTTGTTTTCAAGTGAGAACAAAGACCATATTTGCTTAAATGCCCTAGGGACAACGTCGATGTGCCCTTCCAATGAGGGCGCGTGATAGGCAATCGGCATCAGAGTGTTTTCGTCCAGACTTGTAGGTTACAGTGATATCATATCCTTGCAGTCTCCCCTTTTAAAAATTTCTAGCAACATTTTTTAGACTGTCTTGAGGCTTTTGTTACTACAACCTACCAACAGTCAATTGAATTCCCACCAAATGTCTTTATACATCCCAACAACGGTCTAGTAACACCCTAGAAACAATTGGCCACCAACTCTCAATAGAAACGTGTGCGTAGGATGTCTCTAACCCTCCTACCAATTTCATATGAACATTTGTCTTTATACACCCTAGTAAGATTCTTTCAAAAGAAGGATGTTCATATATCTTCTGCCAACTTCCTACCAACCACATATTAATATTTTCCAATTGAAGAATGTTTGCAAAGGGTCTGCCCACTTCCTACCAATCCCCTATTAACAGGCCTTCTTTATACACCATGTTAACATTCTTCCAATTGAACAATGTTAATATGGTGTATAAAGAACGCTTGTAAGCTTTCTGCCAACTTCGTGCCAATCCCGTATAAACATTGGTCTTTATACACCCTAATAACATCCTGTCAACAATTGGCCACCGTACTTCAGTTGAAGCATGTTCATACACGGTCTGTAACCATTCTAGTTAGCGTCAACCAACAGAAGTATCTAGGCTCTGTAGTAACATTGCGTCAATGTTTTACCAACCTGCTCTTATGTACTTGCTACTGACGTTTTACAAGCCCCGTAGTAACATTTCTCAGCATCTGTGAAATGTTGGCAAAAGGCACTATACAACCTAGAAAGCGCATGTACATGGAAAACAGATGCAAGTTTACACTAAAAGAAATTTATTCACACAAGAATATTTACACAAAATTGTGAGAAAAGTAATAGAGAAATATAATAAAAATAATAAATAAATAATGGCTTAGTTGATTACGGCATGGCAGCTGTCGCACAATCTCTAGCAAGCATCGATGATAATGTATTTTTTACATTCAGAGCTGATGCCTTTGAGAATGTTTGCAGAGTAAGCACTGCACAGAAACAAGAAGGTCAGTGTTAACATCATGTTCGGGTTATCACATCACATATATACAACAGCTTTTAACAATGTTCACGTGCGAGTTCACATTAATGCTAAAATTGTAACCATCGTCCCTGTTTACTTGCAGAGGAAATGACAAGGATGGGGCACATATTGAAATGAAGGTCCTTCGCTGCGTTGTGTTTACTACGTGTTATTAAAACTAGGAAAGTGTGCAAGGTCGTGTCCGCAACAAAGCGAACAGCCTAAAACTATTGTTGTAGCTCCGAAAGCTGGGGCATGAATAAATTAAGCTTTCCAAAATGTTTTCTTAACCAATTATCTGTATAAATAATTTTCTCACTCAAAAAGTCAATTACATGATTTATTACCCTATTGCAAAACCCAGTGCCACTGGGAGCCAGCGCGCCGGATTATGGGCCCAGCGCCGCGTGCTGGATGCTGGGGTGCTGGGCAGGCGCGGCGTACTGGGAGGCGCTGGGTACTGGTGCGAAAAACAGCTCTAGTGCGTTAAATATGCGGTGCCTGGACACCGTATATATTTTTTTGAATACAGAATGCAACAAAGAGCGTTTTAGTGCAATAAAAAAATAAAAATAAATAAAACTGCTCCGACCAGGATTCCAACGTCCGACCTGTAGATCCCAAGCCCGGCAGTCTACCGCTACGCCTCGCCAGCAGACGAACATAAACGGAAAAGTTGCCATGTCAAAACCGAGAAGCAGTTTTAGTTTCGCAGAGCTACGTCTCGCACAGACATGGTAGATGCGCTATCGCCCAGCAACTAAAACTCACGCCTGTACTAGAAAGAAAAATTTGCTGTCCGTATTCATTAACATGCTTGGAAGTGCCACAGCATCGATTTTCACCTGCGATTGGTATTTTAACTTCGAAAAAAGTCCTAAATGAACCGCCGACCCGGGACGCTGTATGGGCTGTTACTGCCGATTTCGATAGCCGTTTCTTGTTCTTGACTTGATGAATACGCAACGTTTTCTTAGTTCAGTGATGCATTTCAGTCAACACGTCTGTCTAGTCAGACGTCAGAGAAGCGCAGGCTAGTGCTTGGAGCCTTCAGCGATAGCACATATACCTGTGTTTATGACGCGTCACATAGGCGGTCATCGCTGCCGATGAGGACATCGACTGAACAATTATTGGCGCTACGGTTGCACAACACCCTCAGCGAACTGACAGAAGCCCATTACGTCTCGCAACAACAGAGACTTGCGCGGACTCGCACGGGCCGGCAGGTCCTACAAACCTTGGGGTTCCCAGTAATAACAACACGAACCCAAGAAACCTGCTTGATACCTCGTCACGTCCAGGACAGGTTTCACGTTGCCCCGATACCACGCAACATGGACCCTAACATACACTCCTGTAGGAGGAGAGCAAGGGCCCAGTACATGGAGAAAGCGTTCAGGTTCAGTACAACGGCCCGTTTTACGTACGCCGCCATGTATGGGACGAACAAGGGCGCAGTTGCAGTGACATGCCACCACCGAGGCCACGTTACCTCCGCGGCATCGACCCACCCCTGCACGATTACGGAAGCCGAAGAGCTGGCCATCGCGTTAGCCATCCGCGAGGGCCTACACGCAAACCAACCATTGACGATCCTCACGGATTCCCAGCAGGCCTGTCGCAACTTCCTACAGGGTAGAATTTGAAGACCTGCTGCAAAAGTCCTAGCCGGAATACTCAAGGAGGACTCTGAGGACTTCACCACCCAAACCATCATCTCGATACCAGGCCACACTGGCATCACGGGCAACCTGCAAGCCGACAGAGCAGCTCGAGGATTCGTACATAACCGAGCACTCATCACGCCGGCTGCAGAAGACCCGGACCCTGTCGACCTCGAGTATTCAGCCATCGTGAACTACCACAGAGGGCGTCGCTTGCGATATCCACCACCCCGTCGAAACCTAACGACAGAAGAAGCCGCTGCTTGGCGTAGGCTCCAGACAGGCACTTACACGAACCTACACATATTACATCGGATACACCCCACAGCCTACAGGGACGAATGCCCATGGTGTGGAGCCACACCAACCCTATACCACATTACGTGGGAGTGCACACTACACAACATAGAACACCCAGACACGAACATAACGAGGGAGCAATGGGAGGCACTGCTGTCCAGCTCGGCCCTCGACGACCAACTCAAGCTGATTAAGAGAGCTGAGAAGATGGCAAGAGCCAGCGGAGCCCTGGACTAAGGGCCCCGACCATTAGCGGTTCTTCTGATTATTCTTTTAATAAAGTTTATCTATCTATCTATCTTCTTGTGCTGGCACTGTAGACATGAAAAAAATGTTAATTTAAGAACACCGATGCGAGAGCTGAAATATAGAGTCATTTATCCTTGTTAGACTTTTTTATTCCTGAGCCTAGACGCGCTGATAGCGTGAAGACGGACTCGGACGGACGGACGCCAGGCCTAAGCTTCGGTGGGGACCGATCTCGGCGCGGGTAGCTGGCGAATACTAAAATGTGTGTATTTGAGCCCCGTAACTTTTTTTTAGTACAATAGGGAAAGTGGAAGCGCACGAATCCCTTCAGCTTTGTTATCGGTGCGATAATATCAGTCAGCGATAGTCTTCGAACTCGGGGTCCGTTCGCACGCGTCTGAACGACTTCTGCATTTCATGTCCACTTCACAACACTGCGACAACGACGACAACTCCCAGTCATATGTTACGCGCGAACTACTAAAAAACGCTGCGTCCTATGCGTTTGCGAGGTTTCGTTCAAGAATTTAGCTATCCGCCCAGTCAAAAGGGAAAATGAAAAAAAAAACACGAAAGTGATCTTCAGTGTCAAATGTCCATGAATAAACAGGGCAGCTCACGCACCTTTATTCCATGCTGCGACACGAAGTAGGGCTTTATGACCCCAAGATATAGCGTTATTTAGGACAAGAGACTAGTATCAAGCGATGAAATTGTATAAAGCATTTAATATTCAGCAGCGCTCGTCCTTGCGTACTGGAACCAGCGCGGCACAAACACAACCAGCGCAGTTTCCAGCACGAACCAGCGAACTGCAGTAAGAGCCAGCGCCTGCACAGCACAAACCAGTGCGCCCCAACGTCATGGCAGTGTAACCAGCGTCTCTTCCACTGTGCCCAGCTCTTATCCAGCGTTCTCACTGGTGTCCCAGTGAGTCCAAGCGAGCGCCAGCGTACCAAGTGTGACCCAGTGCCAAAAAACGCGCTGGTTTCACACTGGAAGACGCTGGTTTTTGCAATAGGGTTCATGGTGAAATTTCTAGCGTGCACAATACAGACGGACGGGGAGAAGTTGGACAGGCGTGCGTTCACTCCCAACTGTTTAATTTTGGAAAGACAGAACGTAAGAGCGACAGCTAGCTGCACCAAGCCTGTGCAAATCGAGTCATCTATTTTTATATAAACAGATTACAAAGCTTGAAGCAGTATTCAGAATACAAATTCTTTGTCAGTGATAACAACCAATGGCTGACTGACGCATTTTTAGATAGGCCTTATTATATGAAACGCTGCTGTAATTTCACGTGTTCGTTAATTTTTACTCGAAAACAAAATAACAGTGTCAAAAAATACCGGTTCACAATGACATAGGTTGCAGTGGTTAGACAAGTGCGAATGATTTTGTTTCACATACGCACTTGTCTAACCAGTGCAGTATATGTCATTGTTAACCGTGAAACTGTACGCTGAATATCTCAATACATCTCATCCTGTACAGCCAGAGTAGGAAAGAGCAAAGAATGAGTTGCAAAGAATGAGTTCATGATCGGACTATATTTACCACACATTAAGTAATCGCGACCGCTGTGAAAACGTAGTGTTCGTACGCTTCGTGTTTATAGCAACTTCAAGCGAACCGCATGATACGGCATAGGTTTAGTACGTAATAAAATCGTTCCTAAACATTTCACGTCATTACAGTTCGCGCTATAATAACCTACCAAAATACGGCATAGGAAACTGAAATCAGAGTAACATCAAAATAATATGTTTATGAAGAATGATCTAAAAGAACACAGCCTTTATTATAATTTGGAGGCAGACTAAACTTCGGCGCAGTGCTGTCTTGATGAACAGCTGTTCGCTATTTGTGCAGTGTGCAGTTTACAACACGGAGAGTGCAAATATTAAATCACTATTACTTCACACGGCACTGCATCGAAGCTGACAGAGAAGTTGCAGATGCGTTCACATCACGGACCGAAGACAGCACCGTGGGCTTCACAAGCACGTTGCCGGTTGGCTTGCATCGATCAATCAGCCACAACACAGCATAAGCATAGACAGCAGCAGAAATAGCTAGATTGCTGCTGCAATACCCGAGCAAACACCTACATCGCTCCGACCCTACCACGCCGGCGTCGCAAAGGACCTGATGACGATTGCGATGTCTTCCTCTTTGCCTCGACTCGTACCGCTGTCAAATTTGTGCGCATGCGCGAGAGGCTTGTGACATTCTTTCCATGCATTCGCTTCGCCTTGACCACCGCGGAACTAAAGCCACCTTTTACGCCGAACCATGCCCCCCTTCCCATCCCCCTACCTTGCGAGGGTTGACTGACACATAGACATTCATCGCACTCGGTGACAGGTGTGGCGGGCCTCTGTGTGGGCACCCCTTTCTGGGAACTGCATTGATAGGGAGGAATGTACCTTATGGCCGAGGTTAAAGAAGAACCTGACAATACCGCCCGCTCAATATTGTTGTGTATTTAGGGGCTGTATAGTATTATCTTTCGAGACAATTATTGTTCTGAAAACCGGCCTTTTTCTCCAAATGCAATAAAATAGAAAAATAAAATCTTAAAGGGTAAATTATGCGGTTATTTCATTTTGCGCAATAACATCCTTTAGCACTTGCCATTCTCAAAGACAAAAATTTGCTTCATGGCGCTCAGTGGAAAATAATGCTGAAGTCTGTTGTAGTATTTTTATAGTTAAATAGACGTCCAAAGCGTCGCGGCTATGACGTTACCGGTTTTCAGACACCCGAAGCAAGGTAAAAATATGGCCTTTGATATCCTGGCTCTTGGTGTCCGGAATGCCATAATTACGGCTGTCATAAGGGCACCGCGTAACACCTTGTCGGAGCTCAGAATTTTGTTGCCGTGTTATGAAGCGAAAGCACTGGATATTAAGAGTGAACAATTATCCATTTTCGATCTGTTTTCTCACACAGCAAGCTACATCGCCGTAAAGCAGATCAGTTGACATAGTTACTTTGCCTTCACTTTGATGCAACGTTCTATTAGTTTCCTTTAATGTACAGAAGCCGTCGATAGGAGGCAGGGACGAAAGCTTGCGAACAGGGACGCGAACAAAGGTACGTTTCTTTATACAGTTAGGATACTTTCATTCTTTTTTCATGGAACGGTGTCACTTTCAAAGTGTTCAGCTTTTCTTTCTATTCGACCTGTGCGCTTACTCAGGTCAACACTCGCTCTCACTCAGCAGAAGCTGTATTTTGCAGCCTTTTGGATATTTGAGCGACAACTCCAGCGCCCAGTTACCCTGAGTCTCGGCTCTTTTTCTTATTTTCAACAAATATCGTGACGCTACTGTTTACGCTACGTTCACGTGACGCTACTGCTGACACGTTCCAGCTTAAGGCGTACTATTTACATCGCGGAGTGCACTGAACTTATCTCTTTGCAAAGCTAATTGGTGGCCTTGCAATAGCAGTGCGTGGTAAGGGCTGATTTACGCTCGAACCCCACGCCACACCACCCCCCTGGCCGCATTTCGCAGACTGGTACACACATTTCGGTTTACACTGCATGTGCGAGCCCATTGTGTACGAAAATTTGGAACCAGTGTGCGAAATGTGCAGTTCGCTATGTCTCAAACCGAAAGCGCCCAACTCCACGGCCAACACTACTGTTCTCACTGCTTCTCAGAAAACCGGATTAGCTACCAAGCCATTCTAGCTCTACTTATTTCTAGTTTCGCTTTGTCAATCTGTGAAAGCCAGGAACAAGCTTTCTGTTATGAAGGAATATTTTGGGCACATTGTTCGCTTGCGCGCGAGTGCGACATCACCTTGTAAATTGAGAGAGCACCTTTTGAGGTCACACTGGCATGGTCCTCGCAGAAGCATGCTAGAAGTATTCGTTGTTAGGCTGGAAACAAGCTAAGTTTCTAAGGGTTGCCTCACGGAAATTTTTAGAACTTCTTGACTTTTATCTTTCCGCGACGTTCGCCTGTTGCCGTGGTTGAACCTTCATACAAAAGACAGGTTTTTCCATAGCTTTCTGCATCACCCCTTGTTTAAGTAACTTGTTTCTCTCATTTAGGTCAGGAAAGTGTGCTCTCGTTTCGAAGGACTAGGAATAGCAAGAATATTCCAGTATGTTGACGACCACGTAGTGTTATTAGACTCTGACACGTTTACCTTCCGTCTCAACGTCCGCTGTTCGCGCTATTTTTAATGAACGCCTAAGGCCACTCTTCTATCGACTCAAGGACCCGTTAGCGGAATTTCAGGTTCATGGACCTTACCCTCGTATTTTTTAGTAAACAGTTGCGTTGGTTTTACAAGCTGAGACGCAAAAAACCCGTCCTTGCATACTCATCAGCTCATTGAAAGCTAGTGGAGCGAGGTATTGTCAATTTGTGCTTCAAGAAGGCCAGTTTAAAGTACTGCCTGCACATGGTTCACAGAAGTGTTGAGTAGCAAGTCTCACGTCTGTTAGACGCCGGTTAACCGCCACATATATTTTCCGCCGGGGTAGGCAGCATTTTAAAGAAAAGTAAGAATGAAATTCGCAATGCCACTGACCAAGTGACGAAGTAAAAAAAAGAAAGTTCTCCTCTTGTCACACCTGCACATAATTAGTCAGAATCAGAAAAATATGGGGAAATGTGTCGGTATAGATGTCGCATCATCTGCTCCTTGAAGCCGTCTAGTTAGTGCACGAGGCTAAACGCGGATACGCAAGCCACGTGGATGCGACAAGACCAACCAAAAACCGTTTGTTTCTTGTGCTGAAGGGGTGGTTTACTGCATCCCATTGGGCTGTGGCAAAGCGTATGTGGGGCAGACAGGCAGTTTTATCAATGAGCGATTACGTGAGCAACGGAACAACGTTGAAAAAGTAGCCCTCTCTGGCCACTTTGCCGCACTTTGCGGACGCTGAGGTTGCAAGCCTCTGCTTTATCGCACTCAGTCGCTGGCCAGACACCCTGACCAGCTAATCAAAGAAATAGTAGAAGCTCCAGAGATTAGCAATAGTGACTGTGCTAGTCGCCCGTCAGGTTCCTCACCGGAGAAATGATTGTTCTGTTTGTCGCGTTAGCCGCCTGTGTCAGAAGATCTTGCTGGGTTAATTTGTGTCTTTCATCTCCCTTCCTTTCCTCAGGAGACCAGATAGAATTCGCGGAACTGTCAAAACTGATAAACAAGGCGAAAATAAGTGATATTCGAAATTATAACGTGAGAAAGACTGGGGAAGCTGTAAAAAATGGACGCAGCCTGAAATCAGTCAGAAGGAAACTTGGCATAGAACAAACAAAGATGTATACACTGAAAGATAAGCAGGGTAATATGATCAGCAATCTCGAAGGCATAATAAAGGCAGCGGAAGAATAGAATACTGACCTGTACAGTACCCAGATGACTCAGGAGAACTCCATTAGAAGCGTTAATGAACAGGTTACAGAAACTTCTCCTATAACTAGCGATGAGGTGAGAAGGGCCTTGCAAGACATGAAACGGGGAAAAGCCGCAGGAGAAGATGGAATAACAGTCGATTTAATCAAAGATGGAGGAGACCTAATGCTTGAAAAACTGGCTCCCCGAGGTCTCAGTCCCTCAGGACTCAAATAAAGTTCTTGTCATGTCATGTCATGTCTCTATACGAAATGTCTATCAACTGCAAGGGTCCCAGAAAACTGGAAGAATGCAAACAATATACTAGTCTATAAGAAAGGAGAAATTATATAACTGAAACATTAAAGGCCTATTAGCTTACTCCCAGTATTAAACGAAATATTTACCACGATAATCTCCAATAGGATAAGGGCAACACTGGACTTTAGACACCCAAGGGAACAGGCTGGCTTCAGGAAGGGATTCTCTACAATGGATCACTCCATGTCATTAGTCAGATTATCAAGAAATCCGCAGAGTACAATAAACCTCTCTATATGGCTTTCATAGATTACGAAAAAGCATTTGATTCAGTAGAAATACCAGCAGTCATAGAGGCAGTGCGCAATCAAGGAGTACAGACCGCTTATGTAAATACATTTGAAAATATCCACAGAGATTCCACAGCCACCTTAATTCTACACAAGAAAAGTAGGAAGGTACCTATAAAGAAAGGAGTCAGACAAGGAGACACAATCTCTTGAATACTATTCACTGCGTGCTTGGAAGAAATATTCAAGCTATTAAAATGGGAAGGTTTAGGAGTAAGGATCGAAGGCGAATACCTCAGCAACCTTCGGTTTGCCGATGACATTGTTCAATTCAGCAACACTGTGGATGAGTTACAACAAATGATTGAGGGCCTTAACGGGCAGAGTGTAAGAGTGGAGCTGAAGATTATTATGCAGAAGACAAAGATCATGATGAATAACCAGGCAAGGGAACAGGAATTCAGGATCGCCAGTCAGCTTCTAGAGTTTGTGAAGGAGTACGTTTACCTAGGTCACCTAATCATAGGGAACCCTAACCATGAGAAGGAAATTCACAGAAGAACAAAAACGGGTTGGATCGCATACGGCAGATATCGATAGCTCTTGACGGGAAGCTTACCGTTATAATTGAAAAGGAAGGTATACAGTCAGTGCATTTTACCGGTGCTGACATATGGGGCAGAGACTTGGAAACTACAAAGGAACTTGAGAACAAGTTAAGGACTGCGCAAAGAGTGACGCAACGAATAATGCTAGGCATAACATTAGGAGACAGAAAGAAAACGGTTTGGATCAGAGAGCAACCGGGTACAGATGACATTCTAATTGACATAAAGAGAAAAAAAATGGCGCTTGGCAGGCCATGTAATGCGTAGAGTAGATAACCGTTTGACCATTATGGTCACAGAATGAGTACTAAGAGAAGGAAAGCGCAGCATAGGACGACAGAATAGGTGGTGCGACGAAATTGTGAAATTTGCGGGTGCTGGTTGGAGTCGGTTAGTGCAGGACTGGGGAATTGGAGATCGCGGGGAGAGGCCTTCCTTCTGCAGTGGACATAAAATCATCATCATCAGCATCAGCCTGGTTATGCCCACAGTAGGGCAAAGGCCTCTCCCATACTTCTCCAACTACCCCGGTCATGTACTAATTGTGGCCATGTTGTCCCTGCAAACTTCTTAATCTCATCCGCCCACCTAACTTTCTGCCGTCCTCTGCTACGCTTTCCTTCCCTTGGAATCCATTCCGTAACTCTTAATGACCATCGGTTATCTTCCCTCTTCATTACGTGTCCTGCCCATGCCCATTTCTTTTTCTTGATTTCAACTAAGATATCATTAACTCGCGTTTGCTCCCTCACCCAATCTGCTCTTTTCTTATCCCTTAACGTTACACCTATCATTCTTCTTTCCATGACTCGTTGCGTCGTCCTCAATTTAAGTAGAACCCTTTTCGTAAGCCTCCAGGTTTCTGCCCCGTACGTGAGTACTGGTAAGACACAGCTGTTATAAACTTTTCTCTTGAGGGATAATGGCAACCTGCTGTTCCTGATCTGAGAATGCCTGCCAAACGCACCCCAGCCCATTCTTATTCTTCTGATTATTTCACTCTCATGATCCGGATCCGCAGTCACTGCCTGTCCTAAGTAGATGTATTCCCTTACAAATTCCAGTGCCTCACTATCTATTGTAAACTGCTGTTCCCTTCCGAGACTGTTAAACATTACTTTAGTTTTCTGCAGATCAATTTTTAGACCCACCCTTCGCCTTTGCCTCTCCAGGTCAGTGAGCATGCATTGCATTTGGTCCCCTGAGTTACTAAGCAAGGCAATATCATCAGCGCATCGCAAGTTACTAAGGTATTCTCCATTAACTCTTATCCCCAATTCTTCCCAATCCAGGTCTCTGAATATCTCCTGTAAACACGCTGTGAATAGCATCGGAGAGATCGTATCTCCCTGCCTGACGCCTTTCTTTATTGGGATTTTGTTGCTTTCTTTATGGAGGACTACGGTGGCTGTGGAGCCGCTGTAGATATCTTTCAGTATTTTTACATATGGCTCGTCTACATCCTGATTCCGCAAAGCCTCCATGACTGCTGAGTTTTCGAATGAATCAAACGCTTTCTCGTAATCAATGAAAGCTATATATAACTGTTGGTTATATTCAGCACGTTTCTCTATCACCTGATTGATAGTGCGAATATGGTCTATTGTTGAGCAGCCTTTACGGAATCCTGCCTGGTTCTTTGGTTGACGGAAGCCTAAGGTGTTCCTGATTCTATTTGCAATTACCCTAGTAAATACTTTGTAGGCAACGGACAGTAAACTGATGGGTCTATAATTTTACAAGTCTTTGGCGCCCCCTTTCGTATGGATTAGGATAATGTTAGCGTTTTTCCAAGATTCCGGTATGCTCGAAGTCATGAGGCATTGCGCATACAGGGTGGCCAGTTTCTCTAGAACAATCTGCCCACCATCCTTCAACAAATCTGCTGTTACCTGATCCTCCCCAGCTGCCTTCCCCCTTTGCATAGCTCCCAAGGCTTTCTTTACTTCTTCCGGTGTTACCTGTGGGATTTCGAATTCCTCTAGACTATTCTCCCTTCCATTATCGTTGTGGGTGCCACTGGTACTGTACAAATCTCTACAGAACTCTTCAGCTACTTGAACTATCTCATCCATATTAGTAACGATATTGCCCGCTTTGTCTCTTAACGCATACATCTGATTCTTGCCAATTCCTAGTTTCTTCTTCACTGCTTTTAGGCTTCCTCCGTTCCTGAGAGCATGTTAAATTCTATCCATATTATACTTTCTTATGTCAGCTGTCTTACGCTTGTTGATTAACTTCGAAAGTTCTGCCAGTTCTATTCTAGCTTTAGGGTTAGAGGCTTTGACACATTGGCGTTTCTTGAACATATCTTTCGTCCCCTGCGATAGCTAACTGGCATCCTGTCTAACGGAGTTACCACCGACTTCTATTGCACATTCCTTTATGATGCCCATAAAATTGTCGTTCATACCTTCAACACTAAGGTCCTCTTTCTGAGCTAAGGCCGAATACCTGTTCTGTAGCTTGATCCGGAATTCCTCTGTTTTCTCTCTTACCGCTAACTCCTTGATCGGCTTCTTATGTACCAGTTTCTTCCGTTCCCTCCTCAAGTCTAGGCTAATTCGAGTTCTTACCATCCTATGGTCACTGCAGCGCACCTTGCCGAGCACGTCCACATATTGTATGATGCCAGGGTTAGCGCAGAGTATGAAGTCTATTTCATTTCTAGTCTCGCCGTTCGGGCTCCTCCACGTCCACTTTCGGCTATCTCGCTTGCGGAAGAAGGTATTCATTATCTGCATATTATTCTGTTCCGCAAACTCTACTTATAACTCTCCCCTGCTATTCCTGGTGCCTATGCCATATTCCCCCACTGCCTTGTCTCCAGCCTGCTTCTTGCCTGCCTTGGCATTGAAATCGCCCATCACTATACTGTATTCTGTTTTGACTTTACCCATTGCTGATTCCACGTCTTCATAGAAGCTTTCGACGTCCTGGTCATCATGACTAGATGTAGGAGCGTAGACCTGTACAACCTTCATTTTGTACCTCTTATTAAGTTTCACAACAAGACTTGCCACCCTCTCGTTAATGCTATAGAATTCCTGCTTGTTACCAGCTATGTTCTTATTAATCAGGAATCCGACTCCTAGTTCTCGTCTCTCTGCTAAGCCCCGGTAGCATAGGACGTGCCCGCTTTTTAGCACTGTATATGCGTCTTTTGTCCTCCTAACGTCACTGAGCCCTATTTTATCCCATTTACTACCCTCTAATTCCTCCAATAGCACTGCTAGACTCGCCTCACTAGATAACGTTCTAGCGTTAAACGTTGCCAGTACTGCACCAGGGTGGCCAATCCTGCTCTGGTGAGGGAGTGCGTAGCCGGTTCTGGTCACCGGGATCAGGCCACACTCCAGGCCTGTTTATGCAATTTTATCAACACGCGGATTTCTTTTTTCGGTGGAAAGTTGCACGCGAGGCGGATGCTCTGCCTCTACGCCACCGCTGCACCTCTGGACATAAAATAGGCTGATCATGATTATATATATATATAAATATATATATATATATATATATATATATATATATATATATATATATATATATACTTTCCTATGTATACTTTCTATATATGTTTAGTCAGTTGCTAGCGCTGTGCCCCGTCTTTTTTCTTTCGTCGTCCACGTGCTTCTGCGCTAGTGTGTAAATAAGTGTATGCGGCTGCTGGTAAGTTCAGCAAGGACAATAAAGTCAACCGACTGAGTGGCCGGATCTCTAATTCTCAAGACGATGACCTCCCTAGAGCATAAGTGAAGGAAAAAAAAGAACGGGCGGTGCAGTGGTGCCCAAAAAAAGCTATTTCTGTTTATTATTAAGTGATTTGTTCTCCCCTGGTTTTGTTAACCTTCATTACCCCGTTTTATTATAATAAGTATAAGGAGTGTTTTGTCAAAGAAGTTTATGCTCTGGTGTTTAGCATCGTAGCACCCGAAGAAAAGAAATGCTTGAAAAGAGATGCAACTAATGCTTGAAGCAGGATGTTTACATTGAGCGGAAGAAATAATATATACTTGCCAACTTCAGTTGTAGCGACGACTGCTACTGATTGAAACGAGATGACCACTCCGTTAGTGAAATATTAAATGAAAATGCGATAGCACACGATGTGGAACGAGTAGAGTTGCCTTGAGTGTGTAATGATCACTTAATTCTGTAAGAGAAGGCTTGTCAGAGCCACAAATACGTTGCACACAGCTTCGGTTTCCTCATTCCTCATGTTAGAAACATAAACAGAGAGAAAAAAAAACGGCAGAAGTAATAAAAGAATGCGAGTAAAGTCAGCCTTGGACGCCTCAGGTGTGCCGATAAGCAAGGACGCGGCTAGATGGACGCCAGATTAAATGGACCGCGCGCCACGACCGATGTTTGGATACAACCACAGCCCTGGCAAAGGGACTGTTTGTGTATTTCCCAAGTCTATTTCAAGACTAGCTTTTCGAACACGTCCGCCAATTTTGCGTTAACCCCATCAACGACGTGGGGACAGCCATTTTCCTGGAGCAAGATGACCCTATTTTATTATGATTTTCCACGTCATTTGTTCTTGATTACAATACACAGCCAATACGGCGTTTCACAATATGAGAAACGATTGATAATTTCCCCATGTTTAGCAAATTCTATCAGTAATGGCTACTGACGATCGAAAGAGAAAGTCAGCAACACGTTTCCGGAGGAACGGACAGCCTTTGCTGTCTTCGGGGTGGTGAATTCGAATGCTTCCCCTGTAAGCTTTGCCATCGTGTTTGAGGCTCGTAGCAGTGGCACCAGGATTCGTTCCCGGTCACAATCATAGAAAAGTTGACCCCCTTATTGTGATACCAGATCAGATAAGTCAAGGCAGCGTTGAACTTCGTCTTCTGGCGGTGCTTCGCAATCTTGTGCATCCATTGCGCACACAAAAGCCGATATCCGAGATGTTAATAAATTATAGTGTGAACCGAACCATGGCTGATATTGACAAGCTCTTCCAGTTCATCGACGCTTAACCTCAGTTATTGTCTAATTATGTCATCAACCTTTCCAATTGTGTTGGGAGTGATTGGACGGCAGCTTCGGCCAGGTCTTGGATCGTCTTTGCAACTTTCACGTCATTCTTTGAACTCTTTGCTCCGCCACTTCACAGTGGCCAATGAAATGCAATGTTCAACGTACACGGCAGCAATACGGTGACTGATCTCTTTTGAGGAAACACCTTCAGCTGTCAAAAAGCTCATGGCACCGCGCTGTTCAACTTTTGGGGTGTCCATTATGTCACGCAACCATGTTCAGACCAGTGTATGAGAACATTAAAGAAACTTTACCCTCACACCTGCGTGTCACTTATGTAAATGAGAGATGTCTGTGTGCAACGCGCATGCTTCGCAGATAATGCGACGAGTGCGGTCGCTCACTTTGATTTGACTCGCTCTCGTACATTAGAAATGCGAAGATACAATGGAATATACAAATGCGATTATACAGCTTGACAAAGGGCAAAAAAGGGTCACTGGAAACAAAGTTTACTGCACGTGTACACAAAACGTAGCAACCAGATATTCGTATATACGTATGAGTATCCAATAAATGTACATATCAAAGAAAAGTCACCATATAATGCGTCAAACAAGACAAATAAATATGTTGGGAAATCACACGTTCACACACCACAGAATCCTAAGCCCCCCCCCTTTCCCCCTCCTTCCACTCCCCCCAATGTATCGCGCGCCGCGGAAGGAGACGTGCTTCCTGCCTGCTTTTCTCCCTTGCGCCCATAAGACTGAGCCATCATCGTCGGCACATCCATGCCCCCCCCACCTCCAAACGCTTTCACTTGCATATGCAGCATGCGGCTCGCGGTCACGATGTTATCGCCCTTGGACTTTATACGAAACATGAGGGCGATGGCGACAGCAGGAACGCGCCTGGAGTGTATTTTAATAATAAGGGCACCCGGCAAATGAGGCGTCCCGTTGCCCTTTACTTTCCGCAAAAGAAGCAATGAAATCGAAATTTCACGGAGCGGCGATTGGCTGCGCCGCAACAATGTATTTTTCCTTTGGTGAGGCCGGAGCACCGGAATGAAAAAGAAAATCGCAAAAAAAAACATGATGGCCACAATCTACTATGGGCACTTAATGTGGCTACCGAAGGAACATGAAAGAAAACCTGAGACTCTTGGTCCACAGAGAGCCATACGAATACAGCTCGGTGCCCTACACCGGCAACAAGACTTTTCAGAGAGGTTGAGCTCCAGCGAACGCGTTGCAAGACGTTCAGCCGCCCCCCCCCCCCCCCCCCTTCCACCCCCCCCGTGATGGCGGCGAGCGACCATTGTTTCTTTTCTTTTCGCGTCGAAAACTCTGTCAGGTGAAAATCCAATCGGCCAGAGAAAAACTAACGCGCACCGAAGTGCGCCGCGCGGTGATTCGGGCAACACGAGAAAAACGCATGCACTCTTAATTTCACTTCACTTTATTTCCTTATAGACCCAACAAGGGGGTGTTACCTAAGGGGTGGGTTGTAGAGAGATGTTACGAACGCCACAGGTTGTTAACAAGACAGGCACATGAATACACTTTGAATAAAACGTGATGGACAGGTGATTGAAACAATGTCGTGGGGAAGGCCATTCCATTCTGAACCTGCGCGGCAAAAAAATGATGCAGAAAAAGTTGTGGTGCCAGAACAGGATCGGGTGTCTTGAGTGGATGGCCCGTGCGGGGGGAAGTGCGCGCGGCGGGAGCGATGTGAGGTGGATGGCTGAAAGAACTGCGATAAAACTTGCGGTAAAGTGGTAGTGTGGCGATCCTGCGGCGAGACGAAAGAGAGGGCACACCAGATTCATATTTAAGGGATGACACGCTCATATTGTATGAATAAGAATAATGAATGAAGCGAACAGCACGATTTTGCACTGCTTCGGTAGCGTTGATCAAATAAACTTGGCGAGGGCTCCATATACGTTATGTGTACTCAAGTTTGGGCTGAATTAGGGATTGGTAAGCCAAAAGTCTTACGTAGTAGGATGAGTGACGCAGATGGCGTTTTAGAAATACTAATGATAGGTTAGCCGATGAAATGATATTCGTGACATACGTGCGCCAGGAAAGATCAGGGGTTTGTGTTACACCGAGGTATGTATAGGATTGACTTGTTTCAACTGGTAAGTTAGCGATTTCCTAGGGAAATTGGAGCGAATTTTTGTGGCAGTGGAAGGACACTAATTTACATTTATTAGGACTAACGCTCATTAGCCAGTGGTTACACCAGTCGAACATTTTATTAAGATCATTCTGCAGGGCTATTTGGTCAGATATGTTAGTTATTTTGCTGTAGATAACAGAGTCGTCAGCGAACATGCGGATGTTACATGATAAATTGTTAGGCAAGTCGTTGATATATATTAGAAATAAAAGTGGGCTGAGGACAGATACCTGCGGCACGCCGGACGTTACAGGGAGCGAGTTAGACTTGACATTGTTAAGGGAAACAAACTGAGAGGGATTATTCAGAAATTGGGCGTTCCAGTCAACTGTGAACATGCCTAGGCCAGCTGCGGTGTGCATGAACCGCCGGTAACAGCGAGAAATCACGAACCAATGAAATGGAAGTTTGCATGTCGCAGAATCACTTCAAGTTCACCTTAGTTCAGTTCAGCTCAGTTCAGTTTATTTTCCTTAAAGACCCCCGATATCAGGGGTATTACATAAGGGGTGGGTACAAGATTCGAATTAACACTAGTTCAAGTAAAGTTCAAGTTCAAGCAAGCATATATATACACATACATAGTATACATAATCAAGTATATTCACACATGTATTTACACATATCAAAGTATATATATGTAGACCAATATACACGTATATAAATACAAACCACACATATAAGGAAAAATCATGTACAATGTAGTTGGAGATGGTCCGTAACATGTTGTAAAAATACGGATGGGCAGATTATGTCGACAATGGCAGCGGGAAGGCCGTTCCAGTCTGCCGCCATGCGAAGAAAAAACGAGGCTAAAAATGTTGATGTTCGTGAGCGTGGTCGTGAAACTTGCAGCGAGTGGCTCGTCCGGTATGATATGCGCGCTGCGGGCGTGATATATGGTGCTTGATGAAGGATAGGACTGTAAAAGAAATTGTGGTAAAGACAGAGGGAAGCGATGCGCCGACGTAAAACGAGGTCCGGAAGCCCAGATAGTGATTTCAGTGACGTGACGCTTACGTCACATGAGTACGACGAATGGATGAATCGAGCGGCGCGGTTTTGCACCGCTTCAAGAGCGTCGATGAGATATGCTTGATGCGGATTCCAGACTGCTGAGGCGTATTCTAGTTTCGGTCGTACAAGTGATGTGTAGGCAAGTAATTTTACGTGATTTGGGGCTTTCCGTAAATGACGTTTTAGGAAACCTAAAGTTTTGTTAGAAGCTGAAATGATGGTATGCACATGCGTACGCCAGTTGAGGTCGTCTGATACAGTGACACCGAGGTATTTAAAAGTGTCAGTTGATTCAAGAGCGAAATTATTAATTGTGTACGCAAACGTCCGAGGGTTATGGCTGCGGGTGAACGACATGCTTTTGCATTTGTTAACGTTTAGTGTCATTAACCAAGTGGTACACCATTCTGAAATATTAGTAAGGTAACTTTGTAGGGTTATCTGATCCGAAGTGTTAACTACGGTGCGGTAGATAACGCAGTCATCCGCGAACATGCGCATATTACAGGATACATGCAAAGGTAAGTCGTTGATATAGATTAAGAATAGGAGCGGGCCAAGAACCGATCCCTGGGGGGCGCCTGACGTTACTGGAACCGGTGTGGATAGGTGGTTATTTATAACAACGTACTGCGATCGATTAGTAAGAAATTCTGCAATCCATCTTAAGACAGTAGGATGTAGATTTAGCGGGGAGAGTTTCGCAAGTAACCGTTGGTGAGGCACTTTATCAAACACTTTAGCATAATCAAGAAAGATCGCGTCAGTCTGTATGTTACAATCCAGGTTAGTGTGGATGTCATGTAGAAAAGCTGCAAGCTGTGTTTCACATGACAACCCCTTGCGGAAGCCATGCTGTGAAGGATGGAAAAAGTGATTACTGTCAAGGAAATTTATTATGTGGGAGTAGATCACATGCTCCATGATTTTACAGGGGACGCTTGTTAGAGACATAGGGCAGTAATTTAGTGGGGAATTTCTGCTACCTGACTTGAAAACAGGAACGACCTTCCCTGTCCTCCAGTCGTCTGGAATGACTCCTGAAGAAAGTGACTGTGAAAAAATTAGGGTGAGATAAAGTGAGACGTTGTGTTTGGTGTTTTTCAAGATTTTTGTATTAATTTCGTCCATTCCAGCAGAAGATGACAATTTAATATTTTCTATTATGGATGAAATTCCATTTTCACAAAAATTTATCGCTGGCATGTCACAATGAAAGTCAAGCAAAGGTAAACATGAGGGTGCGGTCCCTTCATCAGAAAAGACAGTAGCGAACGTGGTGTTGAACAAGTTCGCACAGTCCACGTCCGTAATCCTTTCATTCAGGTCACTGGTGAGTACGATTTCTCGCGGTTCGTCGTCTTTCAGTGTTTTCCAAAACTGTTTGGGATTAGTTTTTAGTAGCTTGGGCAATTCTAAGTGGTAAAAAGAGTGCTTTGCTTGATGTAGAGTAGAAAGGTAGTTCTTATCTGCTTCATAATATTTCTCCCATGCTTTTGGTTGATCTCTAACCTTTGCAACCCGGAATAGACGTTTCTTTTTATTTTCAAGCCTTTTAAATGTTTTCGTAAACCATGGTTTGTGACGACTGGCTCTGAAACTTACTTTAGGTACAAATTTATCGGTTAATTCTTTCAGTTTTTCTTTAAAACGTGTCCAATTGTCGTCAACATTATGGTGGTTGAAAGTTGTCTCAAATGTGGGAAAAAATGTGCAAAGGCCCTCATTTATCACTTCATAATCGCCTTTGTCATACAACTGTATCGTTTTCTTGTACATTTCGCACATTGTTGGTCGAAAAGAAAAGCCAGTATGAATTACTTTGTGGTCACTTATTTCCTTGAGATAATGGATGTACGAAAGTTTCCAGGGTTGTTGGTTAATATTAGATCTAAGATATTGGATGTATCCTGTGAAACACGTGTTGCTTCAGAAACCAACTGGGTCATGTTAAAATTGAGGCAGATATCGAGGAAGTTCCTGGCTGCGGTTAGTCCTGTCGAAGAACACAAATTGTCAGTGTGCCAGTCTATTTGCGGGAAGTTAAAATCGCCAAATTGTAGTATGTGTGCATTTGGGTGAGCAGCAATAAGCTGACACATGGTTTGGTTAAGCTGGCTGCAAAATTCGGAAGTAGTGTGGGGAGGTCTGCAACAAACGCCTAGTAGTACGGTGTGTGGGCGTGATTGGATAGTTACCCATAATATTTCCAGCTGTGACCGAATATTGATGACTGCACAAGACAATCGTTCGTGGAATGCAATCAGTACACCACCACCGCGCGTAGATACACGGTCATTACGGTACACACGAAAGTTCGGTAGGTCCGATAGCACTTCAGTATCGCTCACGTCGTCAGTGAGCCACGTCTCGGTAAGTATTAGTAGATTACTGCTAGAGGACAATACAATGCTAGATATACGTTCACGTTTTTGAAGAAAACTGCGGATGCTAGTGTGAATTACAGAAAGTGAAAGAGCATCGCTAGAGACAGCATATGCTCGGTTCTTTTCTTTCTTTTTTTGGTGCTTCATCTGCTATGATAATTCTTTGATGCTGTTAGTACTGTCATCGAAGACGTAACGCTTTTGGTTCATATACAGAGTTTTGAAACGGACGGAAAATGGCTTGTTCTTACTTTTCGCAAAAGCAATTAGTTGTTTACGGGCATTTTGGACAAGGCGCGAGAAATCCTCACCGATGCCATAACTTGTCCCTTTAAGCATCCGGCCATTTGACAATATTGCAGCTTTGGTCTTGTGTGATGCAAGCTTTACTATTATGGGCCGGCAGCGACCAGCTGAGGGACGGCCGAGGCGATGCGCACGCTCTATATCCCTTGGTTCCAAGGTTAACTGTAAATTATCCCGGCAAAGGTTTGCGACCAACTGCTCTGTCTCTGCGAATGTTTCCGAGGAGGAGGGGTCGGGGATGCCGTAGAAGATTAGGTTATTTCGCCTCGAACGGTTCTCGGCGTCATCCACACGGGCTTCCTGCTCCGAAATTCGAGAGGCAGTGCGCTCTGTGCCAATGCGCATGATTTCAATTTCTTTCCGCAGTGGTACCATTGCCTGATAATGATTTTCGAGATCTGTTAGTCTTTCGTTCAATATCCCTATTGTTTTGTCAGTATTGCCGAGTTGAGCTTTCAGGCCTTGTATTTCTGTGATTACCTGCGCTTGGCCGTTAGTCAGTTTACGCAATTCCGCGAGAAGGGCTTCAGTAGAAGGGCCAGGGTTAGATTCAATATCTCAAGCTTGGAGTAGTAGCGAGTGCATTACATCAACACATTCGGCAATAATAGTAACACAGTACTGTGGGCTCGGTAGCTGTACCAGGCAATAATCACTGGTTTTTTTTGCAAACATAACGTAAGGTTCACCAACCTGCATAGCGAGAGTGAACTGATTAGTGGTCCGTGCACTGGCACAGTCACCAAGCCCACAGGATTGTGCCGAAGGTGCTTGTTCCTTTATAGCTGGTAGACTCATTGCTGTCGATGATGATGCGGCAGCCCAAGCTTTAGAGAGTTGCGCTGTCCAGCGTGCCCCATGCGGCTTAGGCAGGAACTGCAGCCTGCCGACAGGTAGGAGCCTGGCAGTGGGTCCGTAGCTTCCAGGATCGGTGATTCCGCAGTCCGATGTGGTTTGCGATGCCACATGCGCAAGTGCAGGCAGCAGCAGGCGCACAACGCAGTAAACCATCTGCATAGCGAGAGTGAACTGATTAGTGGTCCGTGCACTGGCACAGTCACCAAGCCCACCTGAAAGGCTGCTTTCTCGACACTAACACCATCGCTCGTGTTCACTTAAAGCAAAGGGCCCAAGCTCCCCCAACTCTAGATATCTCACTACTATAGACACGTATTTTCCTCTGGTTTTGCGTATACCGCCACCCCTGCAGTGCTACTGTAGACACTACAAGGACCAATGGTACACCTTGAAATATATGGGGTATTGAAGAAGCCGCGTGCCTGTTGCGCTTGCCTCCAGAAACCCACGGCAGGTTGTACATTTTCAAGCGCTTTAGGATGGCTATCTGAAATATACACCGACGAATTCGTGGCTTCATGCGCCTTGACTAAGGCTTTCGTGGCCTCTATGCTGGGCACAGCTGACGAAGTTATTGCGAGAATGGTAACTGTCCGTTTTGTTTCCTGCCTGACACCGCGTAAACAGACAATATTTTCTGACGCTAAATCAGCCCTTCAAGACGTTCATACTTTATCGAGAAGAGTGAGTTGTTAGTTCTTAGTAAGCAGGCTAAACTACACCTACACCTGCCGGCGCGCGATAGCTCGTGCCCACGCTCCTTCGATTTATCGCGCCTTGGAAACAATGGCGCTTTGAACCTACAAGACGCGCACGAGCGCGCGCCCACTTGGCCCTGGAGTTGTGCTCATCCGCCCCACGTCGTCTGCTCAGCGTCTGCTTCCAACTCTTTCGTTTACTGGGATGCGATATTGTAGGGATTCTACAACTTTTTTGTGCCTTTGCCGCCGTCACCCCGATGCCGTTGGTCGGAAATGACCGGGCTGCGCCCATTTTGTCTGTCAATCACGCGACGCCAGGACCCCGCAAGAACCTGAAGTGTCAAAGTTACGTTGACGCACTCATTATGCGGAGCTTAAGGCAGTAATATTTGGCACGACCGGAGGCAAGGTCGTTTGAAAAGGCATAAAAAAATGGCTGCCCCCCTCATCGCTATGGCGGTGGCTGACATGGCGGTGATTTGACATGTCGTATGACTATTTGCGACGCCATTTTCACCTCTCGAAGAAAAAGGTGCGGTTGTTGTGCGAGGAGATGGCGGGGGAACAATTAATGGAGCGAGCGACGGGACTGTTTCTGGAAGGGAAGCTATTGTGTGAGCTGAGCTTCGTCGCCATCGGGACCTTCCAAGCGATCTGTATGTCACCGTTTACTGTGAGCGAGCGCGTGCGACTCGTGGTAGAGGTTGCCGTGAACGCGGGGGCCCGCAGCAAGTGGGTCCACTTTCCGAAGACGGCGGAGAAAAAGGCAGCCGTGGAGGGCTTCCTTCGGCGTGGTGCTATTCCTAGCGTCATCGGAAGCGTGGACGGCAGCCTCATAGGCATTATCGCACCCAAGGATTAGTGCAAGGCTGCATTCATGTGCCGCAAGGAATATTACGCCCTAAACTGCATGTTCATAAGTAAACTTCCCGTCCACGAGCAGTCATGTGCGGCATTGTAAAACCGGCATTCCTTACAGTAAGGCTCACAGCTTCAAGCGATTGTTTTCCGATCGATAAGATTTCGTTTCTACTTGTGAACAACACAAAAGTGCTCTCGGTAAAGGTAAGTAAACGTAAAATTTAATTGATGACGCCATATGCCGAGCAGATTAATTAAACAGAGACGATATTCTTAGCGAAAACCGGTAACCCGAAAAACGCAACAGCACCAATCTTGTACTAACATGCTCGGCATCAGCGCCAAAACTCTGTTCTATATTGAAACGTTACCACAGTCTACTTTCCCAAAGTGAACACCTTAATTCTCGATATCTTTCTTGAACCCCCTCGTGTCGTGTACCGACGGTGTAAGAACCTCCGCGATATGTTAATATCATCAAAATTAGGTGAGCACAATACGGCTGGCTGCGCCCCATGCAACAAAGCACGTTGGAAGGTGTGTGTGCATATGCAAACCAGAGAGAGATTGATTAGTACGTCCTCAGACTTTACCGTAAAACTTCGTGGGTCTTTAGTTGCAATGCCTCGAATGTTGTATACATGCTTGAGTGCACAGTCTGCAGAAAACAGTATATTGGCCATACAGAAACATCGCTTCGAACACGCTTTAATAACCACCGATCGCATGCTAACACGCTTCCTAACCTACCATTATCAAGACATATTCGCTTGCCACAGAATTCTCTCGAAAAATTCAGAGCCACTATACTTGAATCAGGCTTTCATTTCCATCACGATCCCGAAGTCTACGAGTTTGACCTAATCTATAAGTTCAACACCGTGTCATCCGGCAT
This sequence comes from Dermacentor andersoni, assembly GCF_023375885.2. Taxonomy (NCBI): domain Eukaryota; kingdom Metazoa; phylum Arthropoda; class Arachnida; order Ixodida; family Ixodidae; genus Dermacentor; species Dermacentor andersoni. The sequence continues at coordinate 110,958,189 of NC_092819.1, read as the reverse complement.
TAACGAAAGCACAGACACACTAACCAGCGTGCCTACTAAGTATCCTTAACAACAGGCGTCACTCCTTATGTATGCCATGATACGCAGCTTTCTTTCAAGAACCCTCCATTATTCCTTCCCTCTTTTTTCACTGTTGCGTCAATTCTGTGTCACATAATTTCCGTAGTGTGCACACGACGCTGTATTCCACCGTACACATGCCAATAAAAGTCCTGATCATTCATCCTGCTCGCTATGGCGACTACTGAGCAGTGCGCTTCACCTGCGCCCTGAATGTACTGTCGTGCGGGGCCTTATTACCTCTATAAGTTTCTTTTTATATTATTTTTTTATTTTTTGTTGACTTCAAGTGGTTTACATTGTAGTATTGAGTAAACGAACGATTCATTTCTGCACTGTGCCACGTCTGTGGTATCGCTATCACCACTGGCATCGCTATCTTTATGTTGTTTTTCTTGTTGTTATTATGGCGCACAACTTTATCTCGCGTATCGGGGGCTTATAAGGACGCCCAAAAGCATGTACATGTTACTTTGACAAAGGCTGGTGCACCAACCGAAACGTCAGTGAAATATACTGTGCTAATACAACGTACATCGTACACTCTTTTTCTTCATGATGCACTCAACTAATTTGGACGAAGGGTTTCAAGTGCATTCCATGACTGTCTATTTTACTATAACGATCTGGAATGTAAGATTACGATTGTGTATTCATTAACATATTCTTACTAATCCATAATTATGTATCCTAATATGATTAATTGCACCTTTTCTTCTCAGTAGGACAGTACCATGCGCAAAATTTCCTTTTCTTGTATTTTATTGTAGGCAGCACACTATAATTAAGCTCCAACTACGCAGTCAAAAAAGGCTTTTTTTCGGTTGGCACTTTGTGCAGCTAGTCCAATTAATTCCAGTGCATAATAGGCCGTATTTGATTACCCTTAGTAATCATGGGCAAATTGAATTGTATATGTCATCTTATATTGCTAGCCGACCACCAGCCCTGCGATACATTATTTCAGAGAGTTTGAAAATGACGTCTAGTCTCGACGGAAGAAGCGTAGACTTAGAGTAAAGCGTGTCTTCGACGCTTCAAGTGAAGAGGACAGTGAGTGCGATGTTCCTTCAGAGGTATTTTATCTATTCTGGCAAGTGAGTGATCAAGTCTAACTGTAAATAAACTGCAGAAGAGGACGAATTTGGGCTAGTTGATTGATGATTACGAGCAGTAAGCAGCGCTGAACAACAGGACGAAGAAAGGGACACACACCGCAGCGCTTACTGTCAACGAACTGTCTTTATTCTTTCAGCCAGCATATATGTACTCTACCACTATCTCAAAGGACAAGAGCAACATAAATCCTGCATGCGCAGGGGCAATAAATTGCAATCAATGAGATTGTAAGGCTATCTCCTTCTGAACGATAGAAATAGAGGGGAGGATTACACATGCTTCGCCGCTATTATAAATGTGAAAGGCTTGGGAAATAAGACGTGCGCTGTCATCGCGGTATTTTGACAAATAGGTTACATCTTTAAAAGACGGCTTGCAGCCGCATTCATTGCAATGCAGTGATAATTGACTATGTCTAGCTTGTTTTTGAACCTTGTTTAAGTTTTCGCGCATGCGGTCATTGATGCACCGCCTCGTTTGACCGATATAGAAACGCTGGAATGAAAGAGAATTAAATACAATAAGCCACACAATCACAAGAGTCAACAACAAACTTCTGCCTGTGCTGCTTTTTACATCTTTTTTTCTTGTTCTCGGTCACCCGATTGACTTGGCGGCACAGGCTTCCTAACTTATTTCTCAAAAAGGTTGTCAGCAGGGCAGGCGTTAGGTCTTTGTTAGGCCTGCGGGTGCCAGCAGTCGAATGCAAGCTCGTGTAAAAGATTCCATGTTTCGCAGGCCGTCAAAAGAAGGAGCCATTGACAACATGGAAAGTGTCTGTCATGCAAGGTGACCACACATCAATTATCATATGTCCCACTTATTCAGTGTGCCTACGCATGTGTAGTGCTCTGATACAGCAACGACTGTGAGCACCGTATGTAATGCCCAGAATTGATCTTCAGGGTATGGTAATAAACAAAATCACCAAGTTCCCTCACTTTCCACTCAGTCTACAAGGTGAACCCCCTCCTTCCTCCCTACATATTGCCCTCCGTATGCGAAGGTTGTGAGATCGTTCCCCACTTGCGGCAAGTTGTTTCTTCATCCACTTTCATTTCCATTAATTTATCTTTTGTTTATTTCCTTTATTAAGCAAAAGTTATTTCCCCTGTGTTGTCCTTGGTGCCAGTGTTTGTTGACTTCTTATGATATGACTAATAAAAATTGGGCCCCTTGGTTAACCGCCTTTCATCTCGCACTGAAGTTGTTCTTCTGTCACTAAGTTGCTGATAACTTGTCTTAAGTGCTTTAAAAAGTTAATTCTCGGAATTTTGTGAATGCCAGCCCGCAAAGTAATGCAATGATACAAAATAGTGACAATTAATTCGTTTTACGTTAACTAGCCTCAGACTGAACTATGAAAAGTGCAAAAATATTACAGGAGATCGGCCCACGCAAGCGGCCCAGTTTCTTCAGAAAGGTCACTTTCGTGAATAGATTTCGCCGCCAGCGTTTTCTTGTAAACATTGCGGTTACGTATAAGCACAGTTGCCCGCAAGCACGAGAAGCAGTCGGGGATCTTTGAATGCTCTCGTGTGCCACTCTTGAAGGCGAAGCTTAAGCGTCTTCCAATTTTTTCGACATACAGCTCCTCTCTCTCTTTTTATTTATTTATTTATTTATTTATTTATTTATTTATTTATTTATTTATTTATTTATACATACTGCAGCCCGTTAGGGCTATGGCAGGAGTGGGTGTACATGCGAAGAAAACTGATTATGATATGCAGAAACATAGAAATATAAAAATGTGAAGGAACTATACATCAGCAATAGCATTTAAAAATTGAGAAATGGGTAACAAACGAACTTCGGCAGGTAACAATTCCACTGTTCAATCAAGCGGGGAAAAACTGTTTTTTAAAATGTTAGTGCGTGGATGGAGTGGTCTGATATTAGAGGCATGATAAGCTCTAGTTGAAGTCGGGCAAGCAGGCATTACAAGGGAGGGATCTGATAGGCGACAAAGAGAGTTCTTATAAGAATAGAAAATCTTCATAGATTCTATGTGTCGCCGTCTAGAAAGAAACTGGAGGTTTAATTCCGTACGAGCAGCTGACGGTGAAAAGTCTCGGTCGAAGCGACGGTAAACAAAAGAATAGCCTTCCTTTGGACCGGCTCAATACAATTAATTTCGGTTTATATGGGTTCCATACGGAGGAAGCATATTCTAAAATTGGGCGAATCAGTGTTTTGTATGCTACTAATTTAGTGTCCGTCGGAGCAGGGGACAACGTCCGGCGGATGTAACCAAGCTTTTTTAACGCTGTACTACAAATGCAATCTATATGTTTAGACCAAGACAAGGTGGGTGTAAAAATGACGCCTAAATATTTGTATTGAAAAGCTCGTGTTAGTGGTACACCGTTGAATATATAATCATAACATACGGGTATGTGTCTGTTACTAAAAGACATTATAGCAGTTTTATCAAAATTTATGCTCGTTTTCCAAGTAGCACACCAGTCACAAAATGAAACAAAGGCATCTTTAGGGCGCTGATGATCAGCGAATGAGTCAACTGGGCTGTACATAACACAATCTGCATAGAGGCGTATATTTGAAGTAACATGGTCTGGAAGGTCGTTAATAAACAATAAGAATAGTAGAGGGCCAAGTACGGCTCCCTGTGGGACTCCTGAGGTGACGTCGGCTACAGATGAATCCGCAGAATCATAGCATAGAAATTGGGAACGCAAAGAAAGGAAACTGGAAATCCAAGACACTAACTGAGGGTTATTTAGAATATTATGGAGTTTCAAAAGCAATTTAGAGTGTAGTACTGTGTCAAAAGCTTTGCTAAAGTCAATGAAAATGGTGTCAATTTGATTACCTAAGTCGATGTAATGGGAAAGCTAATGAGTGAACTCCGTAAGTTGTGTTACAGTACTAAAACCGCACCTGAAGCCATGCTGGAAGCTGTCCAATAGGTTATTATTTTCAAGGAACAGTATTATATGCTTATAGATTATGTGTTGTAGTATTTTACATGAGGTTGCAATTAAAGAAATAGGCCTATAGTTTGATAAAAACTGCCTGTCACCAGAATTATATAAGGGCAGTACTTTAGCTCTTTCCCAGGAAGAAGGCACAACGCCACTGTTAAGAGACTTCTGACATATAATGAACAGATATTTAAATGTCCATAGCGAGAATCATACTAAAAAGAAATTCAGAATTCCATAAGGGCCGGCTGGTTTTTTAGTCTCTAAGTTTAGTGTGAGATTCAAGACACCTTCTAGGCTAATGTTGAGATCATCAATTGCATATGAATCGCTAGTTGCAAATGTTGAACGACTGGAATCATCCGAGGCGAATACTGACTGAAAATATGTATTAAATGCTTCTGAAATCTTTAATGGATCGTTGACAACACTGTTGTTGATTTTAAAAGATGTGGAAGAAGAATAGACAGGAGATATGAAAGACCAGAATTTACGGGGGTTAGACTAGAGCAGTTTTTGGCCGAGGTGGCTTTTTTCTGGAGTTCATTTTTTACCTGAGCGTACAAAACGCATGCTTCAGGATTATTCGAGCGTTTAGTGCGAAGTCTACCAGCACGTCGCGATAAGTGCAGCAGTTCTCGGTTCATCCAGGGAAGGTTATTGTTTTTTTTTTCCTAGTTTTCAAAGGAACGAATCGATATATACATGATTTCAAAGCACGCCACGAGCACATCAACGTCACTAGATAGTCCAAGTGAAAGAAATGCGTCGAAATTATTGGATAGTTCATCTATGATACGGACGTCATCAGCTCTGGAAAAGTCTCGAAACGTGGACAGCGTAAAACTTTGGTTATGGATCGGCCGGTTTACAGATAGAAAAACAGCGTTGTGATCCGAGATACCATCAATTATTTCGTACTTGTAACCCGTCTTGGCAAAATCAGTGCTGAAAAAAATCAAATCCAGTACTGCGTCACCACGGTTGGGACTGTGAACGACCTGCTTTAAGTCAAGAGATAACGAGAATTCAACAAATTTCCTGTTTAATGCATTACCATGATCAGATAATGAGAGAGACGTCCAGTAGATTCCGGGAGCAATAAAATCACCCAGTAAGACGAAATTTGAGGAAGCTAAATTCCCTTGCAGTAAAAGTTTAATTGATTCTAGAGACGTCCCAGCCAAAGGATTGGCAAGTTTGCTGTTCCATGTGGCATTGCAAAGGACTAAAAACAGGAAATGACAAACAAAAAAGAAAAAGTCCATGGACATACACGTGCACGCGTGCGAAATACCTTTGTTTGCACAGCTCAGATCTCTGCAGTGCGGTATTGGGCATTTCTCAAATGGCACAGCAGAGTGTGTGTCGTGTAGCTACTGAATTCCAAAGGACAGCCCTCGCTTTTACAGAGCGTCTGCAAATACATATAAATGGTCCCTGTCCTAGTCAACACAACACGACAATACATGTACGGCATGCTAGACAAATAATTCTAAATAAATCTCTCTTGAGCGCATGGCTGCTAACAATACATTTAACAGTTTGAAATGTGTGTTTGGACCGAAATCATTGTGTTTAGCTATCAGTGAAATCACAAGAATTGGATTCGATTATCTATACACGGAGGCAGGACACAGCTGCACGTGAACTTTTAACTCTGAGCTTGTTAAACTGGTGAGCGGCGGTTGGGCTAACCTTTTCTTGACTCTGCTGCGTGTAAAACACGATCATGATTGCTGATGGTTAAATCTTCCCAATTGCAATCAGCAGAGACCTACCTACACAGCTGTATATTCTGAAGTGCTTAGAGCCCATATTCAACATTCACCATCTCGCTTGACCGCCATCTTGTTTGCTCGAAACTGGTGAGCTCCCAGGCAACATTTTCAAGAGCCATTCTTACTCACCAGCGTTCACTTCCTAAGATATTTGCAGCTGCTGCGACAACGCCATCTCCCGTTCGTGGTGAAAGAAAGCTCCATTAGAACTGTTTATAATATCTGGGTCCTTTTTTGTAACCCCTGGAATTTAGAAGCATACTTGATTAAGTATGCCTCTAAATACAAGGCGTTACAAAGAAGGTCCAGATGCCATCAACAGATATAATGGAGCTTTCTTTATCTCTTTTACAGAAAGTATAGGCAAACCTCATTCACATTTAAACGGATCTTGCGTCCACTGATTGGACAGTCGCTATCGCTGTTGTGGCCCGATCACAGCTAAATTCCAAATAATTCCCATGACCACGTTTACACGATCAGAACTTGGTGCCCTTGTGACTGCCTAATATATTGAACAGAAACTCCCCTTGTATATGGACAGAGGTCCGCAATTCCAGAACAGCTGTTCAAAGCCTGCAAGATGCCTCTTAACCATGGGGATTCACCCAACATCCCTGTAACAAAATGAACAGTTTATTGTACCAGAAAACGACTATAACAACGTTGAAAAAAGACGTGATGGTATTATCCAGTGGATTCCTGGCCACTGCAGCATTTTCAGCCAGCATCTTATTGATATGCTGCCAGATCATGCTACACAATAATAAACAGGCCATGCCCATTCCACTATCAAGAATGGAACACTCAGGGAACGTCAATGAATTGCTAGTGACATCATGCTAGCTCTATGGAAGACTCAGGAGTGTTTAAGCATCGTTCGTGCAAGCTTGGTCTATCGCTGCAGCTGAGATTACTATATCAAACCTCTCTTGACGTAACAATACACTGCGCGGCCGCATACCACTGGATATAACTTCCCCAATTCTCAGTCCTTCCTTATTAAATGAGACCGCTGTAACTTTGAAAAGGCCACCGAGCACTTCCTCTGGCAGTGAGCCCACTTTGATGTCAAAGGTGAACGGTCCAGCCAACTGGACAGTTGAAATTTTAAAGAGGCTGAAGCCTTAGGTGCTGGGCCATGTGAATGAAGAAAGCTATACATGCTCTAAGGAATTTCTTGAATAAACGAATGTGAAAACGCACTGATAGACACTCTCTGTCATTTATGGGAGTGAACTCTCTCCCCTTGCCTCTTTTTTTCTTTTAACCTTTCATAACCTCTCCCTCGTACAGGGTAGCCAAATGCACGTCCATTTGGTTGACCTCCATGGCTTTCCTTGTTTCTTTCTCTCTCTCTGAAACGTGAGCCCCCACACTCTAAAACTTTTAACACCCTTAAGGGTGTAAATGACTTGTCCCATGGGTGACACCCTTTTGGGTGTATTGCTACACCCCAAGGAAAGGGGTGCAAATTAACACCCCACAAAAGAAGGGGTGTTAATATGACGTCACCTTGCCTACGGGTGTAAAATAAACAACACCCTTTCTATATGGGGTGTAACACAGACACCACCTTTTCAATACGGGTGTAGCATGGACAACACCCTTCCAAGAAGGTGTTATCCCTGCAAGTACTTTAGCGTTCACTGCAGTCATGTAGCTAATGGGCAGACTAGCTGTTGTGAATGCTGCCTCGCCTTAGCTATGGTACTACCTTGTTCAGTATGAGCCAGAATCTGTGAGGCGTCGTCATATTGCGCTTCTGGTCCGTCATGTGGTAGCATAACGTGCGACCTTTTCAGGCAAAAAATTTAAGTTTCATGATCGCAGCAATGGACACGTCCTATGCTTTTCGTAATCTTGCTCTGCAGTGATAGTACACTGCTGGCAGGATGCAGAGCGCAATAACAACACGCGCTGCACTAAGGACACAGGATCTCCCACACCTTGGTGCACCAGTACTTATCACTCTGTGGAAACAGCACACAGCCAAAAGCATGGTTGCATGCATTTCAGAAATAATTAAAAACCTCCACTTTTCTTGGTCAAAAATTTTTGCAACACCAGCTCGAACAGGAGGGAAAGACAGCACAGCTCGTTGTTGTAGCTCATATTGAATGCAACAGAGCGCAAGCAATGCATGGATTGGCGACGGTAACAAGTGCAGCACTACAGAAGCATACGTTTGCCTGTGAAGCAGTTTTTTGCCGTTTTAAGCACACATTTTATACCTCTATTCATCAAAGTTGTCATTTAGCTCCACGGGATAGCTTCTACTAGTACTTTCACATATATGACTTAAAGGTAGCACTGAAAGCCAAAGAACAAAGTGCAACAAAGCGCTTCCACTTCGAATATTGTTTTAGCATTTACGAACAAAACAGCATGAGTAGCTGTGCATGCTGTTCAATATATAAGCATGCACTATTTCCTGAAATATATGTATGCTCCATTTACTGCCAGTGACCTGCTTATACCCAATAATTTAGTTTATTTTTCACCATGTGCTTGCATTGAATATCCCACAGGCATTGTAAGTTAAGCTACCAGAATAACAATCAGCTAGTCCAAGGTTACCTAAGTTAAAAAAAAATCATTGTAAAATTTGTGACGAAATGTCAGAAGTATTTAATATTTCCTTAAAGAGAAATGGTTACATAATAATGTTTGCACATTTTAATAGTAAAAAGGAAGATAAGGAGTAAAACCATACCAATGCATAGACATAAGCACCGAATAATGGCACAGGCTTGCTCAATTAAATTTTAAGCAGAACAGTTTTTTTAAATAACCTCACTACGAACTATCACATGTTTTCATTCGAAAAGCACTGCATCTTATTATAAAGTACAAAAATAACCGGTCACATAAGTAAGAACAAGTCTGAGTGTGTCTATGTTAACACAAGGATAGAAAGTTGGGCGAGTTGGTACAGTAACATGATCTTGGATTGTATCGCGAAGTGACACGGACACAGACTAGAAGCAGACCAGGATGAGCGCTAACTCTCAACTAAATTTTTATTGAAACGAAGAACATATATATATAGGTGACTGCAAAAAACCGCAGCGTAAGAACATGACAAGGTATGAAAACATCAGTTAAACATATCAGGAAGTAAGGAAGTAAAAAAAGGAAACAACAAAAAGACTACTTCAGATTAACACACGTGTTGTGAAGATACTGAAATTCGCATCCTAACAGAGACAAAGATGCATGCCTAACGCAAGTCTCTCCCAATCTTTTAATGTGGAATGCCTCTCTATTTGTTATGAAAAACTTTCTTTCATATTGTGTGGACATGATCAGTAATGGCAAACTTAAGAGCTTAGTAAGCTAGTCATGTCCACACAATATGAAACAGTTTTTCACAACAAATAGGCTCGAGAAGGCTAGTTATCCTGTGCATTTATTATCACTAACCTGCGAAAAGATTTTAAAATGGGTAAAAGGCCAGGCTAAGAAACAAGAAAAACAGAAGAAGGTTTGCTGTGGTGCCCTATGTATATAGATTATCCCATGGTTTATGGGACGTGGCCAATAGATATGATGTGGATAAAGTTTTCTCGGCCCCGCAAGTTGTCTATCATGTGCCTATGATAAATAGGAAACTTGAACAGGGTGGCAAAACAGAAAAAATGATTGCGGCGTTAGACATGTGTCCCTTTTTGTGCCTTGTAACAGTGGTATAGTTTATCAGATTCCTCTCAAGTGCGGGGAGACTTACATTGTACAGAGCGGCAGGTGCATTAATATTAGACTAAAAGAAAACAAACATTCACTTTACAACCCTAATGCTTCACATCTAGCATCACATTGTTTCAATTGCGGTTGTAAACGTTTGTTTGAAGACACAAAAATTCTTTCGAGACACAACTGTCAAACCACACGGGAAATAATCAAGGCATTCCACATTAAAAGATTAGGAGACTTGCGTTAGCCATGCATCTTTGTCTGTTAGAATGCGAATTTCAGTATCTTCACAACACGTGTGTTAATCTGAAGTAGTGTCTTTTTGTTGTTTCCTTTTTTGACTTCCCTACTTCCTGATATGTTTAACTGATGTCTTCATACCTTGTCATGTTCTTATGCTGCGGTTTTCTGCAATCACTATATATATATATATATATATATATAATGTTCTTGGTTTCAATAAAAATTTTGTTGAGAGTTAGCGTTCGTCCTGTCTGCTTGTAGTCTGTGTCCGTGTCACTTCGCGCAACAATCCAAGAGCATGTGTGAACAAAACATGGCTAGTAATAACTAGTGAGCACTGCACAAAAGTTGAACATGAACACTAGTAATAGTAAAGACATATACTTGCATAGACAATATATAATAGTATAGAGAATATTTTGCAGCTGAACTGCAAGATACTGCAAATATCACGAAGACAGCATAAGAACTGGGCAGGACAGAGCACTGACTGTTAGTTATAGTTGCAATATGCACACCAAATCTAGACATAAAAAGTCAAAACTAAACTGCCGGAAATGGTCATCTCTCCAAGAGACCACTGAGGAACAAAAGGTATACTTTTTATAATTTCATCTCATAGATTACTGATCTAATTAAACTTGACACATGACCCCTTGTGTGTAACAAATGCCCTGTTCTCATTACATATGCATGATTACCAGCCTTGGGGAAAGAATGACTTGCACTAATATTTTGAACACCGGTAAAAATGCTGCTTGTTCTCAACTTTCCGTTCTGACAGCACACTTGTGGGCAGATGTGAACGTAGTTGCCTATAGCGCTCAAACACCATGTTTTGGCTGCACAGGTACTGTCTACCGAACACCTGGTTCAAGATAGCTTGCATCTCGGAATGTGCAGCCACACTGGTGGCACAGCATTATTTTTTCAACTTGCCAGTTGATAAAGACTCAGCAGCTGCAATCACCTGCGATTGCTCGTAAAGGTGCCATAAGGTCAGGCAGCAAACACAGATACCACGTAGCAAAACTTTCAGAGAGCATTGTGTGAGTCGAGGTGTGTAATTTGTGCTTTAGTTTGGCAGCACTGCCACATTCACAACTATTCATTGCAGCTCCTAAATTTCAACATCAACAAAATTAGGACAGTTCCTTCAGTATGGTGGCAGATGCTCAGCTGCAGGCTTTCTAGAACCATGCATTATCTTCAGACAGTGCCAGTACAGCCCGTAGCACATCTTTCAAGCACTCCAGACAAGTACACCGATTACACTGTACACAGAGCATCTGGTGTCCATTTACCTATAGAGGCAAGGTAGCCCCTAGAACACGTTTTGTGACAGGCATGCTGGGCACTTTGTCCCCTGAAATGCAAGTGCCATTTGGTACTTCAGTGCCTGTAGTGTCCTTTACATCTAAATGAATATCGAATACATAGTAGTAACATGAAGACGACAAACAAAAGCCATCAGCCATCAACTGTGTGGCAAATCTGGGTGCAAGCTATTCTCTTATCAAGTATACCTGCAGGCATTGCTACCAATGTGCTCCCAAGATGTATGAGGCATTAGCATTGCAGAGTTGTAAGGACATGACAATCCTAGGATGATTATGTTCTTGAGGCTTTTTTCCCCACTTTCCATCTTTTGAAACGTGTATACTGTAGTCATGAAAACAAAAATGCTACAACTGGCGTGTGATAAGTTTTGCGTCTTATTTCCTAGCAGCTCATTGAAACGAGCCACGATGACAAATTAAAATGCTGTTACCTCATCAGACATTCAAATTTCTTAAACACTAACAAAACCAGATAGGCATTAGAGTGAGCATCACTTAAATACATTACACTGGTTTAAAGTTATTGCACCACTTTGTGCCAGGTAAAAATGTTAGAAACATCAAAAATGTTAAGATTCCACGGCCAACCATGAAAACTAAATTAAAAAATCATTAAGCTTTCTTGAACGGGTACAGGAGCTTTACAACTGGCCGTCTTGGTGATGGACACGCAGATAGATGAGCAGCCATTCCACTGAGACGAGAATGTTGAGGGCTTTGCATGGAAGTCTGTGAGACACTGCAGAGTAGTTCTTGGTCCACATGAAGGAGGTTGCTTGCATACACGTCTGGGCCACCATACTGAATGCATGGTGTTATCGGAACCTTTTCCCCCTGCATTGTGGTAAAAAAGCATGGTTAAGTTTATACGATATTTAATATGCAAAAAAGGAGGTGAGGCATGCAGACAGGACACGAGAGTAGAGAAGTGAACACGAACGCGAAAAACATGAAAAATTTCATTAAGTTGTTTTATTAGATAAAATTTTTATACTATGTGTCATTCATTATGAGGGTTCACAACCGCAACACATTTAATATATAAGCAGGTAGAATTATCAGCTTGGTCAGTTTGTACAAGCTGGTTTGTGGCAAGAAATCGAGTTTCACAAACACAACCTCAACATTCTTGATTTAAAAAGGAACACCTCAGATGACATGCAGTCCTGTGAGTGGGAATTGCACAGTTCAAGAAAAACAAATTAAAACTCACACACCAATCCTGAAAAAGGAATAAGCACCTGCTACTGCAAAAAGCTAATTAATTGATAGGTATTAGGAGCACAAGGGCATCTTTGGCCAAAGAGAGCCAAGTCTATACTGCAAAAGATAAACTTAGCGCATCCTTACAAAGCAAATATATCAAGATGACTAATGCCTCTCTGCGCTACAGTTGCTTTGCTCTAGCGTGAAGTCATTTTAATGCATGCACACGTACATACACCCGCTACACCCAAGTGTAACAGCTGCAGAATTAAAATTGGGCAGCAACGAAGTTGCAACCTTTAACCCTTGATCCCAAGCTGTACTAGTGACTAGAGGTAGTACCAATATCGCGAATGACGAGTCGCACTCTTTCTGCCCGATGTTATGCTGCTCTTATTGTCAAAGATGAGTTACAGTCGGCATTGAGGGAAAGCTGCCCTCAAGAGCAGCTCTTATTTTTGTGTTACTTCTAACCAGAGACCAATGAAGTAATATATTTTTAGAATGAGAATGACACCGAAAAATTGAGTACGTAAGAAATTTGGAAAATTTGGTACATTTTTCCGGAATTAACTTGGGGGTTAACGGTTAAAGCGGCAATCCAGAAACTAGAACAAGTTTTGACATGTTTGCTACCAGTGAATGCTAGAAAATATGTTGGCATTCTGTAGTTCTGTCCAACAATGCAAAAGGGATTCTTAATAACTGAGGAAATAAATGGAAAAGTATCATGAAGTATATTTCTTGAATGTAATGCAGAATCACTCAACTTCTGTTACTATATAATCTCCACTTGATTAACCTGCACTTCCTGAACTAGTTCAGGAGGTGCTGCATTTCACTACTCATTCCACCAGTTCAACATGGCAGCAACTGCACGTTGTGATTTGTTTTACTTAGTGCAGGCTTTGTACAGGGCGAGTTCACAGCATTCCCTGCACTTGGCCGAAAGGAAGTACATGTTTACGCAACAGGTATGGCACCGCTTCTGCAAGAGCGAGGTGCAGAAATCAGTTTCATACAATAATTACTCGAGGGAACTCTGACATTAGTGTCTACAGGAGATCAAACAAGAACGGCTGTACCAGCATGGAAATTATGGGAAGTACATGGATTTGCCTAAACTTCGTCTGTTTGGCTTCAAACGGCTTTGTGACTTTGTAAACTAGTCATTTTCAACAATATACTGTGTAATAAATAAATAAACATTAAAATCGTCGGACGACAGGATTCAAACACAGGAACTCTAGAACACAAATCTGATATTGAAACCATTAAGCCACGGAGGCATGTAACGACAAGCGAGTGCAACGCCCTGATGAATTTATCGCGGGCATACCAGTGCCTTGAGACGCTTGGCACCTTTCGATTTGGCCACCTGGACAAACTCAATTGTTGCAATTAATAGCAATTGTGCGTGTTGACGCCGTCTTCTGCACTTCGAAGAGTATAGACTGCGCTGAAATTTACGACAATAAGATTTATATAGCGTATAATATACGAAGCCACACGAACGTCTGAATTCACAAGCACGAATATCAGAAAATCCATGTGCTTCCCATCATTCCCATGGTGGTACGACTGGAGCGCCAGAGTTCCCTCTAGTAATTACTGTAAGAAACTCTATGGCAGAAATAACCGAAGTGCCTGGCATTTTGTTCTAGAGTAATAAACAATGTTTTGCTGTGCCATAAATCTTACTGGTCATTAATTCCAAGTTTTAGTGCAGTCACATGTCTAGTAGGCAATTGTGGTATTTTGCATAGACATTGCAAAGCCAGCTGTGATGAATGTTCACTCTGGTAAATTGTTTATGATCGAGTAGCATAGACTACTGAAGCAATCTCTGGAAGGCAAGTGAAGTAATTTTCTTATTAGCAGCCTTTAAACAGCATTCGAGCATATGGCACATGCACCTCAGATATGCGGATGATATTTCCTTGACTCAGCAAGAAGCGATGCTTCATGTTCCACGAGGCTACTTCAATCAAAGCAGTATTGGTGCTCTCTAAAAACAATACCAATGCAGATGATCCAAATATTTTTTCAGGGGCAACAGTTATACCTGAAATCATGCTAGATTAGTTTTTTTAAACGCATGATCAGACCATGTTAGAAGTGCTTCTTAAAATCCTCCTATTTATTAGACTAGTCATATATCTGTACACAAAGACTACTAATTAGGTCCCATGCTATATCATCATCCTAACGAAAACTTCACTTAGTAATACACATGCTGTGATAAGATTTGAGACCACATTGAGATGCTGAACAAAGTGAACTCATTATTTTTAAAATGAAGCTCCTGTTCTTCCAAACGAGAAGAAAGGATACTGAGGGTCAAAATTTTTCTGAATCACAGCTGGAAGATGCAGCTAAGGCACGTGGAAACTTGTTTGTAATTTTCTATTTAAACGCAGAAATGATAAAGGGAAAAGAAAATGGTAAAAAAAACAGACATGGGGGGAGAACGAACCTACAGCATTTGCATTAGGCATGCGATGCACTAACCACTGTGCCACCGAGGCAGCATTCAACCGTCCACAATGGCCCCTCAGATTGTCGACGCTCGAACACGGCCGTAGTACCACAGTGGTTAGTATATCACATGCGTAATGTGAAGGTTATGGGTCCGTTCTTCACCCTCAGGTGGATATCTTTTAATCCACTTTCATTTACCTAGAATTTATCATTTCTATACTTCATATAAAAAACTTAAAACATGTTCCTGTATGCTTTCCTTGGCCTCATTATCTGCTGGCTTCTTCCAGTTCTGTTACTTCCAACACTTATACATATTTTAATCTGCTAAGTAAACAGCTTTTGCATGATGCTGGAATGCAATATAAAACATTATTGCAGGGCCGTGTTATGTAATAATGCCTTACATTGCCCAGGCAAGGTGTATTAATGTCAATCTGAAAAAAAAAATTCCCACTCTAAGCAGAAATGCTGTGTACTGCTGTGTGCAACAGGGTTTAACGAAAACAACTTGTTCAGAAATAAAGCCACCAAACAACGAGGAAATATGAAAACTAGATGAAAATTTGTGCAGTTGCATGTTAAAAATTTAGCACAGCAACAGATGAAGACATAATGAAGGAAGCGCGAGAATGGTTTAATTTGGACACACGAGGCAATATACTTGAAAGATGCATATGAGCTTACACGTGGAGAAATATTGTTTATGTAGCAGCTAAACTACGAACAGGCCTAGAACACACTGATACAAGGTGTCAAGCATGTAAATCTTATCATTCCCTTAAGTGAAACAAACATGGCCGTTTCGCATGATTCGCTGCACATGGCTGGCTCACACAACTTAGCCACTGCTATATATGCCTTGTAATTACCAGGTCGTCTGTCTGACATGTGCAAGCTATAAATATGTACAAGTGCCACGTAGCTGGACAGCACCAAGGTAATGTCGTTTGCCATTGTTTTGAGGAAGTGAAACCAATTCTTGCATTTTTCCTAATTAGGTAATTAGTTATTAACGATTATTTAACTGCTCAAATATTATATTCAAAGCAAAGGTGTCAGTGCGAAAATTGTAGAGCATCCTGAAAAATTCCCAATCCAGCTTTCTACTGCTCAATAGGTGCAACAAGTTTTTTTTTTCAAGCTTGAAAGAAGCCAGTGAATACATGCAAGAAGTGCTGTGCAACTAACCACTCGTGCACCTGAAGACAATTTGGCTCCTCCTTTCATGCTTGAAAAAAATTTTGAAAAGAATATTTTAGAAATTGATTATTATTATTGACTTTGTTTTAGGCAAAATGCATGAAATAGTGTGACTGCCATCTCCATTTTCGGCGACATGAATTGACTCCATTTTCATGTCCAAATCCAGCTATACATGGTGCGTGTTTTGAGCTGGTTCTGTAATTTAGGCTGGTTTTGACTAATTCAAGCTTCGCACCCTAATAACGGAGTTAGCTTAAAAAGAAATTGGTACATAAATGGTCGCTGTCAGTACTCCATACTCCTTAAACTTAGTGCAAAGTGCTTGTGAGCCAAGAAGTTGGTAGTTCTAAGCAGTATTTCTCATTTTGGCCCACTTACTATGATGCCATGCTGCTCAGTCATGCTGGTCCTAGCTTGTATGTAGGCCATGGCAGCTGCCCTCCTATGAGGGTAAAATGCAATAACGCTTATGCACTTAGATTCAGGTGTACATTAAAGAAGGCCAGGTTCCCAAAACTTCAGGTTGTGACTTTGGAATGTAAAAGCCCATAATTTAATTTTAAAATCTAAAGGTGCTTTATTAGGAGCAGGGGCATCATTTTGAGCTTTTACTGCACTGCCATGGCACCAAGAAGCTCCGAGTAAGTAAAAACAATTTCTTAGACGATGTACATATCTTGCAAACATTTACAAACACTTCTCTGCATGCACCTCTGTTGCTGTTATATTTAGATCCGTATGCCAAGGCGGGTTATGATGTTAGAACATGTTTCAAACTTGTTTTTTTTTACCGCTTTAAAGTTATTTGTTATTTTGCATCTCATTGTGTGTCGTACGGACATTTCAGTGCATCAATTTCTTCAGAAAGTACACTCCTCTTTATTTATTTGTGCATGCAAAAAGGGTTCATAAGAACTGCTTTCTGAAGATCTGTATAACAAGCAAAAAACAATTCTATGTAGGCTGCACAAAGAGAAAGGATGGGTTTGTAAATATGTTATTTAGTTCTTAAAGAATGAGGCAGCTGTCAGTATTGTTCCAAAGTAAAAATTGCCCCTACCTGGCTCTGTTTCATTTTCCGATGTTGATGGTCCATTCGGGGGCACTCAACTGATAGTCTGCACTTTGGCCATGTCGGGTGTGCTGTCACCAGGCCCAAGGTCGATCGACATCCTCACCAAAAGTCGAGTCCAAACGCTATAAGAGAAACATCTCATCATTTTGCTATCAGTTTTGTCATCTTGCGTGTTTCACACACGGCCGTAAGTGAAATATTTCGTCACTTGGATACTGAAAAAAATTCAAGCACTTTCTGGCAGCCAAGCTGAATACACATAAATGGAGAACATTAAAGAACAAATGCAGTTGTCACATTAGATTGATCATGTACAGCAGAAATGGAAATAAATCAGTGACACTGTGTCTGTTGGCTTTGAATGCAAGAAGCGTAAAAACAGGAACTTGCAGCCACGCCACATTGAATTTCCCGCGTTTGCTACACCTCACAACAAGTTTGGCATCGTCCGGTACTCGGGGATAGTAATCGCTTAAAATCAAGATGAACGAGCGTCGGCATAAATTAACAGGATACTTAACCGGGCAATATTGGCGCATAAAACAACTCACGTAGCGAAGCTACTGTCAATTGCCCGATGACGCATCTGCGGGCGGTGCGATTTGGGCGAACAATTCAAAAAGGAATGAGAGTTTCACTTGTTTCACGCCTACTAAGCTAAGACAGAATTTGAGTTTCTTACTGAACTATACTGGATATTTACGCTCCGAATAAAACGCTCGAAATTTTGTTACGTCACATTGCATACGTATGAAAGTGAGGAAATTGCTTTTATTGTATTCTGCCCAGGCGGCATGTAGCAGCTACCACTCTCATGCACCAAAAGCATGAAAGTGGTACTCGCGTCACCGAAAACAAACACATACAGCGCCAACGTTACGCCTCTTGGAGTTAGAACTAAGCACGATCAAGCCAGTTTTCTAGCCTTCATGACGCCATGAACACGACCAAACATCGAGCGAAACAACTGTCTGCGCTCGAAAATTATTACCGCTTCCATTTATATACCTATCGCTGCCACAAGCAAAAGTCAATGGGCTAGCTGTCCACAAGCCGCAGATTAGACTGACAGCAACATATTACGGTAACGTAAAACAATTTCCACGCTGACTTAGCAGCCGCGGTGTGCTCTATGTGCCACAGTTCTCGTTTGCCGCTCGAAATTCACACCATTATGACGGGAACAGCATCTTTCACATGAACTATTGCACGCTTTGCTTCGGAGCTCAATAGGCGGGCGAAACGCATTTGCACGTATCTGAAATCCGCATGCCGGAAACCCGTCGACGCTTCCGAGAACGGGGCACACAGCCATACACCCGTACGGCCACTTGACTTGGACGTGAGGTACTTCTATCAAATATTTCACATGCGACATGTTTCACACCGATTGCGCGAACACGAGAAAATGCCGCAGGTCGCAATGCGACGCCGTGCACCCGTGCATCTTCCGATGAGCTGCGTGCGCGGACTTGCAGAAAAACAAAACGATGACAAAACGGCCGGCGCGAAAGGATGGCGGCTCTCGTTGCGGAGACGAAGCGGACAATGAAGCGCGAATGAATGTTGCCAACTGTTGGTTCCGCGTTATGCCGGCGGTGGTGGCTTTAGTGGCGTGTGTTGCGGCTGTCTAATTTTTTATTTCTTTTCCCCAAACAGTATAGCTACGATCAGTTCATTGTGTGAATTTTTAACTGTGTCGTTTGGCATTATCTTTTTGTCTTTTTATGCTATTAAGCGGCCAATTGTGGCCTCCCAGGTTCGCGCGTTCCAGCTTCGCGCGCAAATCTCGGAGGCCATAAGACTACGCGTGAGGAAATGCCGTTCTCGTCGTTGTTAAAGTTTCATCATCGTTTCTTCAACTGAGATAGAGGGGTAGTGTCCCTTTTCCCGGGGTTGGGAGGGGGCGATCAAGACGGCATCGCTCAGCGGGGGGCGGGGGAATAGGTTGGTGTTGGTTGTTATCGCGAAATTCGCGAACCCTGCGATATTTTTTATAACGTAAGCATTTCTATACTTACCCAACAAGAAAAACCATCCGTCCGCCAGTCCGTACCGCACGATATCTTTCAAAATAGAACCCGCAGCAGCGAGTGAATTCACCTTCGTGCTAGCTCTCGCTTTAACGCGACCGAAGCGGCGAGAACACTGCGCTGACGAAGCTTTCAGCTCATGCCGCACTATGCGCTTTCCGCAGATCACTTTCAAGATAGGTGTACGCGCGTCTGTTTTCAAAGCGAAGTAAACGGCGAGAACACAGCGCGTGAAGTTTTCAGCAGTGGGCACACTCTGTCCGCAATGCAGTTCGCTTTCAATATACGGTTCGCGCGGCCGTGCCACAAGCAGCCGCCGCCGGAGAACAGTTGATAATGGTTCGACGCGGATGAGAAGTGCTAAAGAGCGATAACGGCTCAAAACGAACGTAACGTCACCAGCGCACCTGGCCCCGCCACCTGCAGTACTTTGCTTGCGCCATTCACTTGGCGCCGCCGACCACAGCAGCTCGTGTCGCCGCAGCGCTGTCTCTTATACTCGTCGGATCAAGTCTCATAACATTGATAACGACATGGACTGCGTGTAGATGAGGAAGAGTCACAATGCTTACGCATACTTAGACAAATCCGAGAGGAGTTCCTGTGTCATTTTTTTTAGCGGAAATGTGGAGTCAGCGGTGACCCAGAGTTGACAATGCATGTAAGAGGGGTGCCAAGCTTTTTCTTTTTGATGAGAGTCTTGGCCAGCTCCCAAAGATCTGCTCAAGCTAAGACTTGCTGATGGCTGTATGCGTTTTTTTTTATTGTCGCATGGGGGCCCTCGAATCGCCACGAATCCTACAGTGTAATGACATTAGAGCAGTATTCACGTCCAAAGGGAAATGCAGCCGGTAATCGGGCTGCCTAAGGTTTGCGGCCCGGTGGCAGCTGCCCAACCCTCCCCCGTTTCCGTTGACAAGTTAGGGGGAGGGGTCTGGAGCAATCTTACACCCCCCTCCCCACAGTGGTGTAGCCAGAAAATTTTTTCGTGTGAGGGGGGTGGGGTCCCACTTGACCGTGGAGGGGGAAGGAGAGGGGCCATTGCCATAGTAGCAAAAAATTTACTGTTAGTGAGCGTTACAAGTGCCCAGCGTGCCCCACTTGGCTACGCCGCTACTAGCCCCCCTCCCACCCCGCAGTCGACGCAAATCGAGCTATCAGAACGTGCATGACACGCATGCATGTCATAACATGAATGACATGCCGCGAAGCTGGCATGGATGTCGTAACATCGTCATCATCCTAATCAGCTTATTTTGATGTCCATCGCAGGACGAAAGCTTCTCCAGCGATCTCCAATACCCCTGTCTTGTGCTAACTGGTTCCATGTGTCTTCAAGTTTCCCAATTCCATCACGTCCACATTATTCTCTGCCGTCCTCGACTGTGCTTCCCTTCCCTTAGCACCCATTCTGCAACTCCAATAGACCAGCAATTCTCTCCCTTACGCATTGCAATGTCTGCCCAGCACGACTTCTTCCTCTTAATGTCAACCAGAATATCAGCTATCCCCGTTCACTCTCTAATCCACATCGCTGTCCTCCAGTCTATTATCGTCATGCCTAATAATTTTCATTCCATCGCTCGTTGCGAGGTCCTCAACGTCTTCCCAAGCTTCTTTGGTAACTTCCAAGTTTCGGCCCCATACGTTAGTAACGGTAGAAAGCAATGATTAGCAGTAAGCTCCATGGTCATGATTTAGTAATGCCTGCCGTAAGCGCTCCAGCTAATTTTTTATTTTTGTTAATTTCGTTGATCAGAGGCCCCTGCGAGTAATTAACCTCAATAAACGTATTTCTGCGCAGGTTCTAGAGGCTGACTGCCGACCATGACATTCGTTCTCTCGCCAGGCTGCGGAACATTACTTTTCTCTTCTGCATACTAACTCTCAATCAGACTCTTACACTTTCTTCGCCAAGGTCCTCAAACGTTTGTTGCAAATAGTCTGCAGCTTTGCTGAGTATGCCAATGTCATCTACAAACCGTAAGTTGGTGAGCTATTTACCGTTAGCCCTCACTCCTAACAATTCCCAGTCTAACTGGTTGCACACCTTTAAGTATTCCGTGATAGCCCTGTAAATATTTTGCCATTGATCATATGAAACCTTTTGCAGATATCTGGCTATGCAAAGTCAGCGCGTTATTGGCATCCGTTCGATATTAACATTCCTGGGAAACTTCATTTTTGACCGCTGTTCGGAGCCAGTGCGCTGCTGCCTAGATTCCCCGATCTAATCATTCCAGTTACCTGATTCAAGCGCAGGTAGCGCGCGTTTCATGTAAAGCCAATATCAACGCCTTAACTGGCAATGTTCATTTATCATATACTGTAAGCTTGTTCACTTACTCCCTTATAATTAGGGTGTAAATTAGAAAGACTGGGGTGTTCCAAGGGTGTTTTCTTGTTGAACACCCTTTTCCATTAAAAAAGGGTGTTTCAAGGGTGTTTACAAGGGTGAAAAGATGAATGCACCCGCATTACACCCATAAGGGTGTGAAAATTTTTAGAGTGCCCGCAGGAAAACTAAAGTCTACTAAAGGTCTAGTCAGCCATACGTGTTTAAATTAAGATGCGACATGCGTAAATAATTTCAGGCATGTAAATGCATGTAAATGTAAATGCAATGATGGAACAAAGAATAAGACACACGTAGTGCATGCTACGTGTGTCGCATACTACGTGTGTCGCATACTGCTTGTGCCATGTCCTTTCTTTTTTCCTTTAATCCTGGGCGCATTTACAAGCCTGCAATGTTGATCAGCTCGCCCAACTAGCTACATTGCTCAACCAATTAATCTTTTCGTTAATGTATACTCAGAAATTCGTGCTATTAGGCAGATTTTTCTCTTGCAGAGCTTCATCTGACCAAACGCCAGAGAAAGGAGCGACGCTCATGTGTCATGGACACACAAGTTTTGTTGGCACAAGAATACGTTACCTGGGCAAACCGCGGCAAGTGTTGCATAGCGACATGCATTGAAGCTGGTGAGCAAGCTGAAGTGTGGGAACTATAAATTTTCTGCCCATTATTTGCATTGTGAAACACCTGTAACCGCGGTGAAGAAAGGACTGCTGGTATCTGGACTAGGATTTTGCTGAGTTTGTAGCACAAGCAACTGCTATTTTATTGGACAATATAAAGCACCCACTGTGCCACCGGAATCATTAGTCTTGCTTGTTGCTAATCCACCAAGCACAGCAAAAGAGTGGAGAATATTAACTTCCAAGGCTCAATTACAAGCAATGTAACAGCAACCTTGGAAATAGGATCAACTGCATCCTTATTGGGCAGAAATTAGAGAAGCAAAAAGACATGACACGCAAGGGTTCAGAAATGTATACATATTTGCCCAGCACATCGGAATTTTATATTATTGCTGAATGTGAAGGAAGCCATACCAAAGACGTAGCAGCAGGGTTTGAAGCTGAAGAACTGCATGCCCTAGTCCTAATGAAATCAACTATTGCCGTGACTAACAGACATGTGAATATGAGCAAGCATCAATGACCAGCAAATTAAGCTCCACCAGAAAGGAAATGCATAAACGATACATATGACTGAGCTATGGCAGTGTATCATCAAACGTTTCTGATTTCACGGCTTCAGTATTGAAATAAAATGTCATAAGTAAAAGATTTTGCTTATGCTGTTGCGTGCTTTTTATTGTGTACTAGCTTGTGTTAGTATATGATTTTTGATGCACTTTTGTAGATGTAACAAAGCGCACAAATCTTTTTCTTATACTGTGTATTGACAGATTTGAATAGTTGGGGATGGTGCTCTCATAATGTTTTTATGCCAACCCAGCAGCCCAAGTTGTATATTAGCTTGTGCCACTAGTGGTTATGTTTATGATACGGTCGCGGTCGTTACATTGTCGTTATTCCAGTTTTGTCATGAAACTTGCAACTCTTACGCTACCTGCGCTCGAAGTAGGTGGCTCACATGAAATGATCCAGTTGTCTCAGCAGCAGCACATCCACCGGTTGTTTGTCCCTTCCGTTTGAACAGCGATTCAAAAGCAAACTTGACGCAAGTGTTTACTTCGTAACGCCCGACAGCAACACTTCACTTTTGCCTAGCCAGATAATGTAAAATATTTCGCACAACATCAATTCCCTAATTGCCTGGGATTTACTCACTTTTGTGCCATACTTCTCATGTAGAGCGTTCTGGACTTTCAAGTTGGGGATAGTTAAATGGGTTTTTATGTCTATCTCCTCTGAAATATATATATATATATATATATATATATATAGACAGCTTACATGCTAACATGTAGTTCTTAGATTTTCAACTGGCATCAAGAAATACAGCACGAAAACTTGATACTGCGTTGGACAAATCAATTTCCAAAGTTTCTGTTGCATTCTTGTTCTCTTTTTCACTGTTACTTTAAGAAGCTGCTGTGAAAGGACATTTACAAAGCTAACATATGTGAAGATCAAGCTTAGAAGCTTTATGTCAGAAGAACGGCTTAGTTGGCTAATGATGCCTTTGGGAGAGCAATGAATTGCAGTTACATCCTTTTTGATGATATTATGAGGACAAATAACACTATAGCATGCAGACTTATGCTGCAGCTTTCTTTTTTGCCATGCAACATCAAGAAACCAAGTGAGCAACAACAAAGTAATCTGAATATTGTATCCCAGCTGTAATATGTCGTCCACATTAACAGAGAATCCTGCCCATTTTTAGTTCTCCTTTCCGGTGCAACATGTCTTTAAAAAGCCATGCCTCTACATTGGTACAATATATGTATGTATACCTTTACACCTTGATGTGAGCCTTGCTCTGTCAACAGCAGATACACTAAGCACGCACACTCTTTCTACCTACTTGGAATTTTGTAAATGAAGAAAAAAAAACTAGGTTTTGAGAAATATTTTAACGAGTATTTAAATGCTTGTGTAACCTTCTTTGCTGGAACACCATCTGGTGCGTACTGGTTTGAAGATGTGGCTTGGCAAGTAAGAAACTGATGTGCTTTTATCTATAAATAAAATTCATGTTTGTGTGACAAGGTTCCTAGTGTCTCAATGAGCACCCTTTATGGCTGAGAATATTTTCGCCATTCGGTCAGCTTTGAAATCTTGTGAGAATATTTAATCTTCGCACATTAGAAAAAGCTTTGACGCGAAATAAACGTGACCCTTAATCTCAGTGAAGGAGACATGCTAAAAAAGATTTTGGAGAATACAGCGGAATGAAATGCAGGACTTACAAGTGAAATCAGGTAATTACCAAGCACCATATGTTGTATGCAAGAGGCTGACGCTTAACAAAATAAGAAATCCCTGGAGCAGGTCTCTCGCTTGCATTACGAGACACGTGCACACCTATCATGATAACGCGGTATTTGTAATAGAGGCAGGACTGTTCAACCTTGTAAACTGTAACAGTCGTGTAATAAGGAGCTAACTGCGCTATAAAAACACGGCCAACAGAAGTAGAAGTGCACAGGCCGCGCGTAGACTCAAAACTGAATTTTTTTTGGTGAAAGATGATAGATAATGCACTGCCCACTTCTACTTCTGCTGTCCGTGTGTTTATAGCGCCGTAACCACCTTATTACGAGATGCACCTCCGCCAACTATCCCAACTTGTCACTGTCCTGCAACACTCAGTGCATACCTTTCCGATTCTTTTGCTCCAACATTTAAAATTGCCTGTTGCAAACAATAATGGAAATGCCATTGTCCTACAGAAAATTTTCCTCTCTATTGGCTTCTCAATTTTAAAAGCCGACTTTTAACTTCCAGACTGCGAGCGCGGCGACTTGGTGCATTTTCGAAAATCTAGAAGCAGTGCGCAAAGCATGAAGCACAGTGAAAACACAACAGGAGTACTGACATGCAGCTGAATGTTTTATTCAAGTACATATACAAGGACAAAGCACACGTACCAGGCAATTTGAAAAAAGGAAGCAAATGAAGTGCAGGCTATTAATCACCATTGACAGTGCTAGAAATGTTAGAAAACACAAGCACGAGTGAGGGCCTGAGTGTATTCATAAAGTGCGAGATGGTACTAAATCCATGCAGAAAGCGATGTTAAAACTTTGACATTATGGGATTCAATGAATTCATCAATATGCTTAAAACTAAGTATTCTAGCATTTTACTTAATAATTGCTAAAAAGATCAATCTATGTTAAGTTAGAAATACGTCTTGCTGCTACATTTAAAAAGGGGGAATACTTTCGCGCGTTTCCAAGATGAAGGAACAATAACGGTTGGGAGAAAACGCTGAATATTACCAGCGATACGGAGGAGTCCACTGGGAACAATGTACCAAAACCCATTAGCAATTATATCCTGTTTTTTCCATCACATGCACATGCCTGCTAGCACATGCCTGCTGCTAGCACATGCCTGCTAGTAACAGCGCAAAATGTAGACAAGGGACGAGACAAGAAGACACTACAAGCGCTGCCTATCAGGGACTCTACATTTTTAGATGTGCCTTCATTGAAGTGCATATCTTAAATTCGCGGACTTACTTCTTTATTGTAACTATACTGTTAGGACGTACAGCTTGAAAACCGCTATGTTAGTGTTTGCTATAGGAAATGAACCGCTGGGGGTGCATGCACAATGGCCCCCAATCGAAAGTTGCACCAGCAGAAGAACTCCACCACATGAGTTTGAACCCTGTTGATTGTTTCAAGTCCAGTTAAGTCGCACAAGCCTGTTTCCTTAGTGAATGAAACTTAGTGAGAGAAACTTGGCCTTCTTTGTAGAGCAAAGACAGTTGCCAAACAAGAAACATGCAAAGGTAGAGAGCTTTTGATATAGCCTGTACAGTGAGAAATGCAACTGAAGGTCCAGGGGCTGCACCATATTTCAGAAGACAAAGCTTTTATATACATACGTGCGCAGGGAGGAAATGATTGCCTTTGCATGCGTAGACCACATAATAACAGTCACCACAAGAACACGTGGCATTACTTACTTTCACATTGAATTTTAATTGCTGCTGTACAACAATATACAGCAATCTGTACACTGGGCATTTCAAGGGGTTCATGAAAGCGGCACGGGTACTAGCCAGACTGAAGATGCGGCTCTTTAGACATTGTTCAACGCCCAGCCGCGTGTGGGTCACTTAAAAACTCGTCACGTACACTTGCTGACATTGTTTTCAGATGGGAATAGGTCTTTCTGTAGGATTCACGTCTCACGTCCAGGTTTTCGTGTTCGTGTTCTTAGACATTACTTTGCCCGAATGAGAAGGCTTTCGCGCGCGAAAAGGGACCCAAAATGTGCGAATGGAATTTGGTGATCAACAAATGGCGCCCTCATTTTGCAGTGATTTGGAAATGTCTATGCACCCTACATCGGTCGTCAATGCCGGTGCGCATCACTTCTGCGTTTACGAGCTCGTGAGTAGTAGCTCGACGTGATCTCCAAGGTTAAACAGGCATCCGGCATAAAAAGAAGACATAGCTCTAAAAGGAGTTACATATACATTATCCGTGCCGGCACCTGCAATACACATTATCCGTGCCGGCACCCTATTGTCACGTAGTAATGACGGTGAAGAAAGCAGTAGAACTGGATATGACAACACTAGCATTTTATTGGGCGAACCTCTGCCCTCAAAAACAGGTTACACTAAAAAAAAACGGTGATAGGGCGAACCAATTCGCCGATCGTCGAACATTTGATCTGAGGGGCAAGTGCGTCGGCTTTTATACATGAGTCGTTGAAGGTTCCAGAATATTTGCGGGCGCCCGCGTGTCATTGAAAAAGTGCTACACAATCCGCGTCGCGCATACATGCAACCAGATTACAAAAGGTTCCATGATAAGAGACAGCGGATAGAACCATCAGTGACATTCGATAGGTGCAGGCACGACCTGCGCTGAGCGATAACATTTATTAGACGGTGAATCGTGGTCACCCGTTGAAAGATAAACAAGTACATGTGCCAATACAAACTTTTAAAAGACATCGTCCCGATGCTACAAACACGAAAGCGAAAACAAAACCACAAAATAATAAATAAACCGAGTTCCTAAGTTACCCAGAGGGTGCAGAAAGGCTTAGGACGCACCACGTGGACGACTTCAGGTCGTGCGCGGCGCCCCTGAGATTGAGAAATGCCGTCTAGCATGTACAGTGCGCCGATGCGTCATGTGATCTTGTAGGGTCCGAAATAGCATCGCAATAGTTTCTAAGTCTTCGTCGGCGTATCGGAGTCCAAACCCAAACGCGGTCGCCAGGCTCGTACGTATTTCGCGTATCGTTGTCGAAGACTGTAGTGCTGGCTATCAGTCCTCCGCTGGCTCTTGATGCGTAGATGGGCTAGTTGTCGGGCGTCTGCGTGCTTGAGATAAGCGGCGACGTCGAGGTTGTCCTCTTCGGTGACGTGCGGTAGCATGGCCTCGAGAGTCGTCGTCGGGTTCTTTCGTACACCAGCGTTAAAGCAGTCATTTCAGTTGTTTATTGCACTGCCTTGTTATAGGCGAAGGTTACGTACCGCAAGACCGCATCCTACGTCCTGTGCTCGGTGTCGACGTACATTGCTAGCATGTCGGCGAGGGTCTTGCTCAGGCGTTCCGGTAGGACATTCGCCTGCACATGGTAGGTACTGGTCCGCCGGTGAATTGTCTAGCTGTACTGCAGAGTGGCTCGAGTAAGCTCAGCTCTAAATGCGTTCCTCTGTCAGTAATGAGAACTTCTGGTGTGTCGCGTCTGAGTAGCACGTTTTCGACGAAACATTTGGCTACT
The DNA here is from genome assembly GCF_023375885.2 of Dermacentor andersoni. NCBI lineage: Eukaryota > Metazoa > Arthropoda > Arachnida > Ixodida > Ixodidae > Dermacentor > Dermacentor andersoni. The sequence goes on along the minus strand of NC_092819.1, from coordinate 110,930,262 downwards.
TTCGCCGCACTACCTTTAGGCAGGGCTATCTTTCCGGCGCCGCGGGAAGGTAGTCGGTTGCCACGACGATCTACTTGTTTCCAGATGTTGACGTCGGGAAGCGTCCCAACAAATCCATCCCGACCTGCTGAAACGGTCGGCACGGAGACTCGATCGACTGTAGTAATCCCGTCGGTCTTGTCGGGTGTGTCTTGCGTCGTTGGTAGACTCGACATGTTTTGACGGAACGGGCGACATCGGCACTTAGGAGCGGCCGATAGTACTTTTCTTGTATTCTTGCGAGCGTACGAGAAAATGGGAGGTGCCCGGCTGTCTTATCATCGTGCAGGGCGTGCAGGACTTCTGACCGGAGTGCTGCGGGCATAACGAGAGGGTAGTTTGGGGGGCGGTGAAAAGTTCTTCTCCAGGACATTGTTTCTAAAAAAATATGAAGACAATCTGCGCCTAAATACCCTCGGGACAAAGTCGGGTCTTGCCTTGCAAGTACTCAGCAAGGCTTCTGAGCTCCTGGTCCGCTCAATGCTGCTCGGCAAAGTCGTCCGCACTTATTGTACCTGAGAAGGTGTCCTCGTCCTAGTCATCTTGGGGCGGCGGGTCCACGGGAGCGCTAGACAGGCAGTCGGCATCAGAGTGTTTTGGCCCAGAATTGTAGTTTACAGGGATGTCATATACTGGTAGTCTTAGGCTCCACCGCGCCAGGCGTCCTGAAGGGTCCTTCAAATTTGCTAGCCAACACAGCACCTCATGGTCGCTTGCGAGTTTAAACGGCATGCCGATAGGTAGAAGTGGAATTTTTCTGTAGTCCAAATGATGGCAAGGCATCCTTCTTGGTCGTAGAATAATTGGCTGCCGCTTTTAACAGCCACCACCTACACACTCTTAGGCAAAGTTACACCCTTTGGCTTGCCCCTTCTGCCACACAACAATAATCGTTATCTGCCTTGATGCGCTTCCTTTCTTTAACGATGCGAGCCCGGTACTTTCCAGTAACGAACGGCACGCGTGTTATCAGCATAGAACAGTTTACACCGTTCGGAGTGCCCCTTCTGATCACGCGCGTGCCGTTCGTTACTAGAAAGTTCCGGGCTCGCAGCGTTAAAGAAAGGAAACGCATGAAGGCTGATAACGATTATTGTTGTGTGGCAGAAGGGGCAAGCCAAAGGGTGTAACTTTGCCTAAGAGTGCACTCTAAGAAAAGTTTACACCCTTTGGAGTACCCCTTCTGCAACACAACAATAATCGTCATCTGCCTTGATGCGTTTCCTTTCTTGAAAACGCCGTGCCTGCTGCTTTCCTGTCTGGAATGCTGTCATGCTGATAACGCGCATGCCGTTCGTTACTGGAAAGTACCGGGCTCGCAGCGGTAAAGAAAGGAAAGGCATCAGGGCAGATGACGATTATCGTTGAGTGGCCGAAGGGGCTCTCCAAGGGGTGTAAACTTTTGTTACAGTGTAGCCTAAGCTATCACCCATTCAAGTCCGTTTTTCCTCTGAACTAGGACGGCGCCATGGCCTAGGCTACTGGCGTCAGTATGGATTTCAGCATCGGCGTCCTCGTCAAAGTGCACAAGTACCGGTGGCAACTGCATGCGTCGTTTGTGTTCTTGAAATGTTTCGGCCTGCCACGTATGCCACTTGAACTCGACGTAACATTCACATGCGTCAGCGGCTCAGTGATGCGTGAAAAGCCTTTGACAAAGCTCCTGTAGTAAGTACACATGCTAAGGAATCTACGCACTGCCTCAATGTTGATAGGCTGCCGCAACTTTGCGATGGCTGCTGTCTTCTGCGGGCAAGGGCGGACTCCAGGTTAGCTGGTTTTGTGACCTAGGAACTGATGCTCGTTGTAAACGAAGCAAAACTTTTCCGGCTTCAGAGTGAGCCCTGATTACTTGATGTCTTCAGGTACTGTCACAGGTCGCCTTCGGTGCCGACATAAATAATATTAGAGCGACGCGTGATAATCACTTGAACTTCGAGCACACTGAAGGCGTGGTGAATACGAAGGCTCTGCGGTGGTGTCGCTTGATTTCAGACAGCGTTATCGACTTCGACTACAGGTCGATGATGGCGCCATGTTGGTTCAGGAAGTCCATGCCAAGAATGATGTCTCGTAAACACTGTTAGAGGATAACGAAGGTGGCAGGGTAAGTGCGGTGATGAACGGTAATTCTTGCCGTGCAGATTCCAGTAGGAGCATTAGGTGCACTCCACCTGTCCGAATTTGAAGGCCTTTCCATGCAGTCCTAATTTTATTCTATTGGCGGCGATGGTTCGACTCATGATGAAGTACTCGGCTGCTGTGTACACGAGGCGGTGACTGCGTTGCCGCCGGGAAGCACGTCGAGGTTGGTGGTTCTTTGTCGGGCGTTGCAGTTTGGTGGTAGTGCCCTTGCATCGTGTTAGTCTGTGGCTGGAACGTTGCGTCATCAGCTCTTCTGTTCTCGGTGTATTTTTTACTTGCAGGCTTCGTCGAACTGGCAATGTCTCGTGGATATGTGGTAGAGATAGTGTTTTCGAAGTATTCGGTGGTGGCAGAGGATCTTTGTCAGTTGGACGAAGAGCAACCGAACCTCCATCAGTTGCTGGTTTTAGTTTTCCGGATATGGGCTGACGGCCCGGCACCGAGCTGGCCCAGTGTATGGTCGGGGCTGCGGTGACAGGTAGCGGCCTGGTGACGGCGAACAGGACGGCCGTGAGGGCTCCACTGAGTGGCGGCGATGTAGTCGGCGATATCAAGTGGTCGCGCATATAGTTTTGGGCGCCCCGCGTTGACGGCTAACCCTCTAGTCCCATTTTGCGGTATGGGCACCAGCGGTATACGTGGCTCGCGTCTCCACAGCGATAACAAAGACGGTTGTCGGGGGCGCGCCAAACGTCAGTCTTCCTTGGCATACTGCGAGGGGCGACGGTTTGGCGTTTTGGTGGCGGCAGCGGTGGACGACGGAGCTGCCGCGTTACCGGGCACCAGCGCAGCCTCCAAGGGGGAACGGGATGCCGGGCGACGGCAGTGTAGGTCATCGCTTCAAGCTGAGGCTCTGGTGATCCCGGCTGTGCTTCTGGAACTCCCAATGACCACTCGATTTATTCTGGAACTACGTCAGCAATTGAATTACCTTGGAACTGCGACGCTGGGAACATCTTCTCGAGTTCTTCACGCCCAACTGGAACTTCTGTAGAGTCGGGCATTGAGCGGCGAGTGAATGTCTTCGCAATCTTCGTTGCTTCTGAGAGAAATTATGCAACGGTGGTGGGCGGTTCGCGCGTCAGTCTGGCGAAGAGCTGTCATTTTACACCGCACATAAGAAGACGTACTTTCCTCTCCTCAGACATTTGGGGATCAGTGTGACAGAAAAGACGAGTCATTTCATCCGCGAATGCCGCGACGTCCTCGTTAGGGAGCTGGAATCGGACTTGTAGTAGAAGTTCGGCCCTTTCTCTTCTGACCACACTGGTGAAAGTCTTCATGAACTCGCTGCAGAACAGGTGCCATGTTGTTAACGAGGACTCTAATGATAAATAGACGTGACACAACTTGTTTCCAGGGTTCCAGGTGTAGGCTGACACCCTCTCGAATGTCTCCAGCCAGGTCTCCGGGTCTTCCAATAAAGCTCCGCGGAAGGTTATTGTCTCCCTGGGTTGTTGAAGCTCTATACCAATCATAGCGACACTGTTGTCATCGTTGCTGCTGACTTGGTGTTGGTCCTTTTGCTCAGCTTCGGTAGAAGACGGCGCTCCGGAGACAAGTTTTGTAGTATGCGGCTTGCTCGATGATCCAGGGTTGGTGCTTTCTTCCGGATTCAGAATTGGATCACTGCTTTTCAGGGGCATCCGGTGCATAAACGTGCCCAGACCTCCACCAGATGTCACGTAGTAGTGACGGTGAAGAAAGCAGTGGAACTGGAAATAACGAAAAAATCGTTTTTTTTTTTTTTGGGTGTACCTGTGCCCTAAAACACGCACTACACTCAAAGAACGGCGATAGCGGCGAACAATGTCGGCGATCGTCGAAAATTTGATCTGCGGAGCAAGTGTGTCGGCTTGTATACAAGAGTGATCGAAGGTTTGAGAATAATCGCTGGTGCCTGCGTGTATTCCAAAAAGTACTACATAATTTGCGTGACCCATACATGCAATCAGATTACACAAGGTCCCCTGGCAACAGGCAGCAGATAGAAGCATCGACAGCATTCGAGAAAGTTCCGATACATGCAGGCGCCTTCTGCGCTGAGCGATAACATTTGCTACAGGGCGAAACGTGGTCACCCGATTAAAGATAAACAAGGACACGTGTCAATCTGCTGTCGGCGCAGTGTTGCCACCACTCCTCGAAACTCCCAGTCCAAACCAGGCGACAGGTGTTAGTTTTGTGGATGCAGTACAGTTCCTTCGAAGCTTCGGAAGCTTCGTAAAGGCAACGTTAATCGTGCTCGCCGATAGTGTGCAGTACTCCAGAACTGCGGTATGGACTACACAGCCACAAGGAATCACAGCGATACTTCCCCTGCGTGTGCGAGCGTGTAGGCATCGACAGCCATTTTGGATTGTAAAAGGCGGAATCAAATAAAGGGCTTTGCCTATTGAAACGCAGTCTATTTAACAGCAAAACGATATTAGCATTTCATGTGTTCATTAAAACATCTTTTGGTTACATCACGATGTGTGGCAGGAGCGTACTCCGCTTCGGGTCATCTGCTACCAAGTGCGACCATTTAGCTACGGCTTAAATTTTAGGGCTCCGGCTCGGTGAGCAGCGCTGGCGCCGAGCCCGTTAACATGTGCCCATGGATTGAAAACCAACACGCACCATACGACGCAGCGATACTCGATTCTTGTTCCGTTATATTGACTGGCTTGCCGGAGTTTTCGCTTGCCAAGGCTGGCTGCATGACGTAATGCTCCCTCCTAAGTTTTTCCTTCCTCCATAACGTCTGTTCAGAGTTTACTTGGCGTTTTCTAGTTACCATTTCTACGTACGGTTGCTTGAGCGGGGCACTACACTAATTTTGTAGTGAGAAATTAGGCCTTTGTAGCCTTTCGCGTCGTCAACGCATCACCAGCGTTAATGGTGTGGCGCCGTCTGGTAACTAGAAATCAAACATGTTTTAAGGCTCGGTGCCGTGTCGGTTGCCCTAGCAGCGTGACAACAAACGACCGATCTCAATGACTAGTGCTAAACATACCTAATGCTTTGACCTCAGCTTGATACCAGACTTAGGGATGATGGATTTTACTATTGGTTTTCTGGTGACACGTCGGAGCACTACTAACAAATGCGAATTTGGATCGAAGCGGGTGGTCGCCGCTGTATGGGCACTGCCATGTTGGTAACGGCGATCCCTTTCCTGATCTTTGATTTGCCTTCTATGCCCCTTAGGCCTTTACGGTGGTGCGGGCTTGCCACCGCAATTTTATTCCCTTTTTTTCTGCATCGGGACAGAAGACTAGGCTAGGCGATGTTGCTACAGGTGATCACGGATAGGGTGGCTATTACGGTTACCGGCAGTAAAAGCCACAGCAATTCTGAGTATACGACGTGCAAGCGCAAAGGCAATAACATGTCACACGGTATCACGCTGTAACATCGCTGTATCGTATCATACAGCGAGCAAAAATAAAGCGCTCTACTGCAGCCAATAATCAGCCATATACACCCGGAACTATATACCACTGCGGAAACATTGCTGTAAGGTGCTGGTGGGAAGCAGTGTATATTTGCCTCGAGAAAATACCTGGGCTCGCGCCATGGTTGGACGCGTACGATGACGCACGTGGGCGCGAGCCTTTGCGTGCCGGTAAGCGTACTTGTACTTCAGCCTTTACACGTTGCCCATGTATTCAATATCGCGCGGAGCATTGGTCACAATATTGTCTTCTGAACGGCACCAAGATACTGGGCACCTAGATAAACGAACCAGCTAGCTGATGTGGAAACCAGAGCTGTGGGTTCCAAAGTTGTCGATGCGAAGACGCCGCGATTGAAAATCAATGCAAAGTCTTTGTTTGCTGCGCTCATTCGAGAATGCACAGTAACTTTCTAAGATCAACAACATCATTGATACAAGCGCCAGCGGGAGGTACACTCTGGCAGGTGCTTTCACCTGCCTGCCAGAGTATACCTCACGCTGGCAGGTGTTTTCACCTGCCGTATGAAAACAAGTGAATCCAAGCAAGGATGCTTTACCCGGAGTAGCCTCGACTTCACTCGACGCTACGCCCATGATTTCGGCCGTGCGGACTGCCTGAACTGTGAACTCTAACAAGTGCCTAACCATGCGCATCACCTGTTTTGCCATTTTTATTTGTACATGTCGGATAGGAAGCCTCTGGTTTAAATGCCATTAGGTATTGGAAGGCAAAAATTGTCGGGAACCATTATTTAGGCCGCAGCGTGTGACCAGGCAGTAGCAGCAAGAGTTACTATGGCTGGTATGGACAATTTAAAGTGCTCTGGCCTAGTGCCGAAACCTAAACAAACGACTGTGTGACACTGTTATTTTATATACGCATATTCATGTCCACTTCGTCATTTTTCCCCTTTCCTCTTTTGCCTGTGCAGAATAGCATTTAAGAGCATGCCGACATCTTTCCTTTTCTTCTAATAAAATATGTATCTCTATCTAATACAAATTTTTTTGCTCTGTGTATACGAATGCTTTGTCCATTACCGCTTCAAGCTTTTTCTTATGTCAGCACCTAGGTAAACAATGGCACTTGCTTTCGAATGCATAATCTCTTTCTCCTGCGTTGCAAGCCAACGGCGACTTCATCGATGTTTTTTGTAATCCAAATTCCTTATTTTACGGATCTCTCTTGGCTCGACTATTCGGAACACTGTTCGTTTGAGCAAGGATCTATATATTTCAGGCTATCCACTACAGCTTTGCGTAAAACAACCTACTGACGAAAAAAATATTGGTTTGGTTCCGCTTCAATGTGTCGCGACTTTGTCCCATCTCAGTTTTGGTAGGAATAACTAAGTACTATTGTAAGAAATCGCAAATTCTGTAACTTTTAGTACTGTTTATTTCACCTCGCAGGTTGTTGGGAAACGGTGTACTTCATTCCTGCTAACATATAGGCAGCACATACTTCATATGAGAAAGAATTCTGGTGAAAGCTCGCCCGGTTAGGCAGAGACATACAGGTTGTTTCAGCGAACACTTCCAAAGATCTTTAAAAGTTGCTTGTGGCAGATATCACAATTCTGGTTGATGAGCTGATCTACTCGAAGCGGCGGATAATATTTGCACAAAAAATTTAGATGCAAAATTGACTAAACAAAAATTCTATAATAAAGTTTTTAACTAATTACAGTATAGCCCATATTGCAATTTACAAATTGTAGCCGTGGAGTTCTCAAGGCCGATCCACTTGGAACGAATTTTCATTATGACACCAGTTTTGAGATATAATTTCCCGACATTTGCGGAGAAATGCATTGACGTTCCAGTTAATTTGTTAACAAAACATCGTTTCATGCCCTCAAGTGCAAAAGTAACTGGAACGCCAATGCATTTCTCCGCAAAATTCGGGAATTATATCGCGAAACTGGTGTCGTCCTGAGAATTCGTTCCATGTGGATCCTTCTTGCGAAGTCTACTGCTACAATTAGCAAATTGCAATATGGGTCATAAGATAATTAGTTAAAACGCCAATTAGTGAATTCTTGTTAATTAGTCAATATTTAATTTCATCTTTTTGTGGATGTAGTGTCCGTCGCTTCAAGTAGACCGGCTCATAAACTAGAACGGAGCTGTCTACCACAGCCAACTTTTAAAAAATTTTGAAAGTGTTTGCTGAAGCACCCTATATATTGACACACGTACTTATATTTATCGGGGGTTAACCGAGGGGCCCGATTTTTATTAATCATATCATAAGACTCCAACAAATACTCACACCGAGGACTGCATAGGGTAAATTACTTGTGCTTAATAAATGAAATAAGGAAACGATAAAGTAATGGAAATGAAAGTGGATGAAAAAACAACTTGCCACAGGTGCGGCATGATCCCACAACCTTCGCATTTCGCGTGTGATGCTCTACCAATTGAGCTACTGCGGCGGCGTTTCCCCATCCACTTTCTTGGGTATTTATGTTTTGCAGTAGAACCCTGGGAGTCTTAGCTAGCGCCACCACTCACAGACCTTGGCGGCGGACGTGCAACAATGGTGTATATATAAATATATATATATACCATTGTAGTGAGCTCATTGGGATGCTAGCTTGGTAAGTATCCGCAATTTTTTTTACAAATGTTCGAAAAATAGCTTCGTTTAGAGCCGCGCGACGCCCTTCCTTGTCGTCGTCGGCTAGAGCTGGCACACGATTAGTCTCCTTAGCTCGCAGCCATGGCCGTGCCACGGACTAGTCGCACGCTCCCTACAGGCACTCTGGAGATGTAACTTGAGCACCGACGAGGAAGCCTCTAGCGGCAGTGCTAGCATGCTACCAGCGCAGCAGTAGCAGTGGTTGCATCGTTATACGGGTTTCAGACGTGCTCATTGGTTTGTATTTTCCCGTTCTATGTTTACATTTCAACCGCAAGCTTACCTTCTCGACGCTGACTGCAGTGGGTGCGCGTCCAAACCGCGCAACCTGCAGCGCTGTGGGGTGCAACAGTGTTTAGAGCAGTGCTCAAGGTACTAAGCGTTCTGCCGGGTCGGATACCAGAGGCGCAACGTCATGAAAGCTGGACCCAGCTGGTTTTTCTAAGAAACTCAGCTGCATGCTCGCTATCTTACTTCAACTTTTCTAAAAGTTGCATTGTGGAGTTACTTTAACAGTTTTCTTTTCCAGTCAGACTCGCTGGCATTGTTTCCTAGGCCTGGTGCAATGAGGACAAAGTTCATGAAGTAAATTCAAATATCAGCGGCTGCTAAGTGGCATTCGGCTGAAAGAACCACGATTTAGGCCAGCAGGTATACTTCCGCCACGTGGTAAAACTGCCATAGGCCAGCGTTGAGCATTTTGCAACAACTTGAAGCAAGCAAACTCCCGAATGCGTCTTTGTGCTGACAGCGATGCGGCGATGTCATGGACGCTGGTGCCCCGTTCTAGACATTCTTCTTTAAACATCGCTTATACAACAAACCGAGTTGTCATTCTGAAATATGTGGCCTCGGTCACTAGGCGAGACACTCACACATGCCAACTATGGCATTTTGCGAAGAAGCATAAAATGTTTTGGAATGGCCGAAGCGGTGCTTTAAAGAATAACCCATATAATCTCACCTTAGTACAGGTATATTGTAAAGTGAAGCATATTGTTGTGACAAAGGGAACACTGGCACGTTGGGTTCCGCATGAGAACTGTTGTGAAAGCGCCATCCTGGAGAGGAAATCGGTCTAGTCATATGAACTGCTCCGATGCACATAAGACGATTCGCTTTGCCTTTATTTCTACTTAGACGATAAACTGCGAAACAGTGTTCTTTCTTCATTCCATTAAAAAAGCACCGCTTTCTCATTGTTGACAGAGTTAGAATGTGCTAGTTGTCTTGAAAAGTTGTGCCTTTCTGGACGGAGCACATCAACTAGCATCTTCATCATCATCGACAGCCTGTTTTATGTCCACTGCAGGACGAATGCCCCTTCCTGCGATCTCCAATTACCCCTGTCCTGCGCCTACCGATTCCAGCTAGCGACCGCGAATTTCCTAATTTCATCACTGCACCTAGTCTTCTGCCGTCCTCGACTGCGTTTCCCTTCTCTTGGTACCCGTTCTGTAACCCTAATGGTCCAACGGTTATCTAAGTGGCGCATTCCATGACCTGCGCAGCAGCATCTTTTTCTCTTGATGTTAATTAGAATATCGTCTATACCTGTTTGATCTCTGATCCAAACCGCTCTCTTTCTTTCTCTTAAGGTTATGCCTAGCAATCTTCGTTCCATCATTCTTTGCGCGGTCCTTAACTTGTTCTCAAGCTTCTTTTTCAGTTTCCAAGTCTGCCCCATATGTCAGCACTGGTAAAATGCACTGATTGTACACCTTCCTTTTCAATGATAATGTTCAGCTTCCAGTCAGGAGCTGAAAATATCTGCCGTATGCGATCCAACCCTTTTTTATTCTTCTGTGAATTACCGTCTCATGATCGACTGACAGGCATTCAGTATCTCTCAAAGCGAAAGCGCATAACAGCATGGCGAAGGCTACGGTTCTTAGAAAGCGGGGCTAGCCACCAAGTCGTTCTTGCTTTATTTATTTCTAGTTTCGGCTCACGAGCCTTACAAAGCCTGGAACACGTTTTCGGTAACGAAAGAATACTTTGGGCACATCATTGTCGGGTGCTTAAGTCCAGTTTCACCTTGAGAACCTGCAGACCAACTGTTCCCGTTAAACTATCGTGGCCATCGCAGGAGCATGCTTGTAATATTGGCTTACTAAGCTGGAAACAAGCTTCGTGTATGCGGCTGCTGGCGAAAGTTCTGCAATAAAAATAAGGACCAGATTGTTGCTACTGAGTGGCCGGATCTGAAGTTTAGAAGACGTTGGCCTTCCTAGAGTACAATTGAAGTAAAAAAAAAAAAAACGGCGGTGCAGTGGTTGCCGGGAAACACTATTTCTTTTTTCACATGTATTTAAACGCACAAAATGCGTCTGCTTCCTTGCAATTTGTGTCATTCTCCTAAATTTTATGCTGCCTGCAATAAGGGAGGAAAGCATGTTGTCTTTGTGATGTTGCTTTGAATCTGACATTGTTTATAGAGATGTATTGCAATGAAAACGTGCCAGGATGTGAATCACTGATCTGCTGACTTCATCCCCCTTGTCACATGGTTGGTTCTGTCACTGCAGGTGATGTATAATCTAAGGACTGTATGTATAAGGATGCGCAGTCATGCCATATGCTATAGCCTCATGCGACAGACGAACAAATGGCGAGGCTGACGCTAGCCTTTGATTTTACGTGACATCTGCAAAAGCACCGGAAGCGATAAATAGAGTGAGTGCAATGACACATCTTTCTTCTTGCTGATAAACCGACAACGTGAGTACCGCTCACATTGCCTTTAAATGCACAAAACTTGGCTGACATGTGCTTTTATACGTCCAAAAGCTACTGTCAAAGAAACGGTGAATTATGCTCAACAGCTGCCAATATATAATTGTGTAACCATGTGGGGAGCATGAGCAACTTTTTCACTGAAAGTGTGTTGCCAAAACGTTCCTGGGACTTTTATTTGGTTGAGGTGCCAGATGCCCCGCCAGGAGATTTGTGGCACAGTTCCAGGAGATAAGTGGTTTATTGGTACATGCTCAGGTTTAGCGCCTTAAAAGTCCTGTGTTTCATGAGAGATTCTGGGGAATGCTTGTAATGAGACCGTGAATAAAAAAGGTTTGTGACTGGGATTCTACAAAGAGCTTCGAGGGCACTGATAATTTATAAGGCATATAAATAATAGACACGAAAAGATATTTGCAGGGAAAATCGTTTTCCGTCATTTTCACCACCTCGCAATAATCTAAAGTGCGCTATGTGTGAAAGGTATGTCACTGTGTGGAATATTTCCGCGCCTTACAAGCAAACCCGGATACAATCTTCTCACTGACAAGAGGAGCACAAGCATGAGAATTTCATAATTGATGCACGTGAAGGCCGAAAAATATAGTCCAGACTGTCTGGTAAACCTATATTAGCGCAGCATCTTAACTTGCCGAAAAAAGCTTCGTCTTTCAAGTATAAGCAATTTCATCAACATGGCAAATTACAACCCCACATTTGCACGAAATTTAAGGCAAGGGTTGTCATGAATACCAGAGCGAATAATTATTATCTTGGCTATAAGAAGCAAAATTCTGTGGAACCAAATTAGCCTAAAGTTTACGATTCTTGCGCAACGAAAAATGGCACGGTGAGTTTAGAATGCATTTGCTTCTGGAGAAGAAATAATGAGAGCCCGCGGTGAATTAATGCGCATGACTGCACGACATTTCAGTCTAGCGTACTTTTCCGTATAGCACGCTACGACGTATTGAGCAGGTTTGAGAAAGTCTTCCTCAAGGTATGGTTCTTTCTGCAGACAACGTCATAGCTGCCTGTTTCCATATCGAAGAGCACGGCTCCAACAACTTCGCCTGCGTTCAGAAGAAAGAAAATTGTTCTCAATATTACGACGCGAGTTTATTATTGCTATTAAGTGCGGATAACATGCTGCCCATAAAGAGCACTATGTAATTTTTCTTTATTTTTAGAGTATGAACATGTATATTGTGTACACACGTTGTACGCCCGGAGAAATAAGCCCACACATCGGTTCAACTGCAGTAACACAAGCACGATGCACACTTTTACACTCGACTAACCACTTCCAAACGTGCTAGTGTGCTCCGTCAGCGCGTTTACATGCGAATGACTGAAATGGCGCACCCCGACCAAATTTGAATTGTTTATGTCATCTTTCATCTTTATTCGTACAACCCGCGCAAAGGCTGAGGAAGCCTTCCGTAGTGCCCGCCCCCAACCTTCCCCGTTTTCCCCATTTACACAAAACTCAACAGTGACTAAAGCGAAGCAGAGTTTTTTCGCGCTTCGTGAAGCAAGTGTGCAGTTTTAGTAGAAACCTTGTGGCCTGGCCCGTCTCACGATGAGTATCGACGATAATGGGATAGCATCAAAATATTATAGCGAGATGACGTATTCCCACCGTCGAAACCAGGTATCTAAAAACATGTGCTGCAGCGGATGACTCCTGCGCGTTCCTTTAAGAACGTTCGGCGGCATCGAGCACCATAACAGCAAAACCTGGCGTGGTCTCCGAAGTCCATGGAGTGCGGGCGCATGAGAATCATCAGAAACACGAAATGCGGTAAGCGGGCTCGTTTGTCGTGCTGCTTGATGATAATTACTATTTGTTTGCATCCCTTTGAAATTACGCGGTCACAAGTAGTCAGCTAGCCTGCTTGAGGGACTCTGCTATGCTATGCATGCTTCCTATTCTAGCATTCTCCTATATATCTCCCAAATAATTTTTATCTTCCTCAAAACTTCTCTATCTACATTGCACCACTACCTATGCGTGTGATGGATGTGGCCATATCACTCTATCCCCAACTTTTTCTTTTCGCCAATACTCTAACTGTCTCTTCCTTATCTCTACTGTCGACCGGTCGATGCTTGCCTCCGCATTACACAAACGCTTCTGGAAGGTGTGCGTTACTTACAGGTCTTCCTTTGTGAATGCCTTCGCATTCCATAAGGATGTGGTAAATGGTCTCCATATTTTTACTGCAGCCTGCACATGCCTTATTAATTTATGAATCAGCCACTCGATCTTCAAAGTGTCCTTTCCTCCAACTCTCCTCCGCCATCAAATGACGGCGCTAAGAGCGAGGGACTTCCCTTCGTATTATCGTACAGATTTTTCCTGATACCCTGATACCTGATACACCTGGTAACCACTTACGCACTGAGCAGGATAACCTATGTCACCCCGTAACTTAGCCTCAGTACAACTGACATGCTTAAACTCAATACCATGATCAAGATGGCCTATTGACACGTGGACTTATCTTTTACGGGTGAGCGTTTTTCACCATTTAACGAATGTTATCGCTCTGTGCGGGACGCGCCCGCTGAATCCTAATTTTCTCGAATGTTATTGATAATTCTATCTGCTATCTGTTGTCACCGAAGCTTGTGTAATCTGATTTTATGTATGCGCGCCGCGAATGGTGTGGAACTTTCTGGACGACATGCAGGCACCAGCGATTACTCTGGAACCTTCGATGACTGATGCATAAAAGCCAACGCGCTTGATCCGCTGAGCAGATTTTCGACGCTCGCCGACCGTGTTCGCCGCTATAGCTGTGTTTTAAGTGTAACTATCGTTTGTGAGCACAGCTTTGCCCAATAAAATGTTAGTTTCGTCATTCACAGCTTTACCGCATTATTATTCACCGCCACTACGATGTGTCATCTGGTGGAGATGCTAGTGTGTTCATGTACCGAATGCTCCCGCCAAGCCGCGACCAAAGAACGAAGCAAGAGGAGAACGCCAACGTCGACAAGGACCAGCGAGCTAGCCGTAAACAGCGAGGATTGCTGTGGCGAAACGGATAACTTCTCGAGAAGACCAGAGAGATTGAGCTCAAGTCAGCAACCCCAATGGCTGCCCTAGCGTCCCCTATTCTGCTGCAATATCAGGGCCCACCGACCTTCCATAGATCATCATCCGAAGACCCAGAAACCTGGCCGGAGGCCTATAGATGAATCCCGACTTTCAACAGCTCGGACTGCGGCGACAAGCTGCGACATGCATACTTCGCCGTAGAAGACGCCACCAGAACGTAGTTTGAGAACCGGGAGTCGACCCTGACAACGGGGGACCTGCTCCATAGCTGCTTCCTGTGGACCTTTACGAGCGCCGTGCGCAAGGAAAGGGCCGAAACTATGCTAGAAACCCGAATACAGCTACCCAAAGAGAAGATAGCGACCTTTGCCGAGGAGATGATGCGCCTGTTCCGCCAGCCGACCCGGATATGCCTAAGAAGAAGAAAATTTGATTCCTCATGCGCGGGGTAAAGCCAGCGGTCTTCGCCGGATTTATGCGCAAGTAGCCCAGGACTGCTGCTGGATTTGTTTCCGAAGCAACAACAATGGCGAAGACGCTCGATATGCGGGCAAAACTATATATCCACCGAACCCACACCGATATTCAGGCATTCGGCAGTGACGACATGCGAGAGACCATCAGAGCGGTCGTTCGCGAGGAAATGCAGAATGGCCCACTATAGAGATGCTCTTCTTCGCAACACCGTATACAGCTTTGCAGTTCTGTCCTATAACATAAATTCATTATATTCATTAACTGCTCCTAAATGTAGTGCAGCTGTATACAGGTATACTGGTGACAGCTTGCATTAAGTACAGCTTTTGGAACTTTAATTGCAACTGACTTATGTCTACCGGCTAGTACACAGGCGTCGGCAGCAGCAATCGTTAAGGTATGTACACTAGTTTCTTCTGCTCTGGAGTATGCATCCTCCACAAAATTGAAATGTTAAATGAGGTGGGAATGTAGAGTATAC
Organism: Dermacentor andersoni; assembly: GCF_023375885.2. NCBI lineage: Eukaryota > Metazoa > Arthropoda > Arachnida > Ixodida > Ixodidae > Dermacentor > Dermacentor andersoni. The sequence continues at coordinate 110,915,228 of NC_092819.1, read as the reverse complement.
GCCTGCGTAACTTTCAAAAGCATATCTGTCGTCTGCGCCACAGATGATTGTCGCCAATACTGTTAAAGCAGTGTGTCTGTCTACAGCAACCATAGAAAACAAAGTTATTATTTCGTAACAAGTAAACACACTAAATTATCTGATAACATTTAGTATTTTTCAATAAATTTAACACATTTTGCCTTCCACTGTGGTGTTTGTCAAATCCTAAATTTGGCACGTCTGCATAAGGTTTGACTGCAGGATGTCACTAAACATGAAAGAGTGCATTTAGGTACATTATGCCTTCTCGGCCTCGGGAACCCGTCTAGCTGCCCAGAATGTCATGAGTTTTCTTAAGCATCGGTTGCCATCTCACAAACTGCTCATTTTGCATTCGGAATGCGACAATTATGCACAGCGCCTTTGATATAGCAAAAATAATTCAGCCCTTTGATCCCCGTTTACTCCTCACTTGATGCCTAGTGCCATAATAGCGTGATTGACACCGCAAGCGTCATTGTTGAATATAATTATTGTGTGGATGTGGGGGTGCAATAATTTAAGCAGCTCTTCTGGATCACTTGAATCAGTATTGTAGAAAGCTGCTTGTTTATTTCACTAATTGTTGCCAAACATCCCTTTTGATTGTTACAAGTATATTGTAATTTGCTACCACTCTTGCCAACCTAATTATGTGAACGAATCTCTGTTGAAAAACAAGCAGCTAATGGTTTGCCAGGAAATAACGTCAATTTAGATAATTAAATTTTAGCCTTACGCCTCTCGATGGCACTGCTAAATAAATCCTCACTCATTATGACTGTCCATAACATTGGCTTCTATAAAAATAAAATTGAAGCTTTGAAGAGGATCTGAAGTTACACTTATTGAAAAAATAACCTATTTCGTTGGTAAAGTAAGACAGAGCTTCAGGAAGACAGCAACGTGTAGCTCTCAATTGGGGCATGAATATAAATAGTGCATGCTATTGCTACGGAACACTACTTGCGATCACGAAGAGGCGAGCAGTGTGAAGACGACGACGACGATTAAAGATTAGCGCGGGCTGTTGCCTCTTAGCCAAGTGCGGCGTATTTTCTTGTAAATATAGTTGTATATAGCTTTTCGTCTACATCTTCCTACGTAACATATCTGGTGGAGGTGAGGGGTATCGATCCCCGCACCAGCAGTTTGCCCGTCTGCCCAACACCTCAGCGACATCTTCCTGTGCCGACGCTCCTCGTCCCAAGAATCCTGGCGATGTTACCAGGATCGTCACGCGTGAGATCGAGGCCGCCTATCCGGCTGCCTTCGACTCCAGCCCCACCAACGCATCTGCAGTCACGGTTTCCCTGATCCAGGCTGTTGACCGCCAGGAGTTCTAAAACATGGGTCTTCACACCATTTGCTCGGCCCATCACCCTGATACCCGCCCGGCTTCTTCGATTCCGCCCTGTCCCGTATCTTCTCACCCAGAACGTTTCCGCAACCCATCTGAATGGCGCACTGCTGACGACTAGCACATTTGTTTTCACTGCCATCGAATCGGGCACATTTCTCGGCACTGTCGCAATCGCTGGAGTTTCCTGACCCGGTGTACTTGTACTGCCTATTCGCGTCCACCAGGTGGCCCTACTCGTCCCTATGCCGCACGCTCCGATAATGCCACCGCTGATTCTCCTGCGCCGAATCGCCCTTATTCTCGTTCGCCTTCGCCCCAACGACGACAATCTAGCTCTCCCCAGCCCCATCGCTCCTATTCGCCGGCTCCCTTCGGACGCCGCTCCCAGCCGGAAAAGTAGACGATGCCGCACCTCGACGTGACGCTGCATTGCTCCCTACGCCGCAAAATCCTTTTTCTGACGTTACCCACTCATCTGACCCTTCTTGACATGCAAGTCGACGGTGTTTCTGTGTCTGTTCTTATAGACAATGGGGCGCATTTGTCGATAATGAGCGCTGCCCTTCGTAACCGGCTCAAGAAAATAATGACGCCCGCCACGACGCCTATTGTTGGTGTTGCCGATGGCGGAACAGCCTCCGTAATTGGTATGTGTCCCGCCCGCGTTTCCTTCGCCGATCGCTCCACTATCGTGCTATTCACAGTCATCGCCCAGTGTCCCCAGGACATAATCCTCGGCTTAGACTTCCTCTCCGCACATTCTTCTCTCATCGATTGTTCCGCCAGTACTCTCCGCCTTGGCGTGCCTGTTCTGGATGCCGCTTAACCGCACCCCACTCGCCTCAGTTCCGTCGACTTCGTTCGCTTGCCACCTTCGGCACTAACTTACGTTGACTTAGTTCCATCCCCACCAGTCCCCGACGGTCACTACATCGCGGCTCCTATTCAAGTCGTCCTCCTTACACACGGGATCACGGTACCTCATACAGTTTTATCTATTACGGCGAAATGCGTCTGCCTGCCAGTGGTCAATTTTAGCTTCACGACACAAGTGCTGCCACGCGGGATGTCTCTGTCCCAGCTTTGCTCATACGAGGGTCACTCAGTAGCATCTATTGCAGTAGACGACAATTCATCCGATCCTCCTGTATTATCGCAGCCGTCAACTTGTACCATCGCCGACTTACAGAAGATGATTGCGCCCGACTAGCCGTCCGAGCACGCTCGTGAGCTCTACCGCGTTTTGTTTTCCTACCACGATATTTTTTTACTTTAACGATCGTCCTTTGGCCCAAACTACAGCTGTTAAACATCGCATTAATACCGGCGATGCCCGTCCTATTTATCGCCGCCCGTATCGAGTGTCACCGGCTGAGCGTCAAGTTGTTCGCGCAGAAGTTCGCAAAATGCTTGCAAAGAACATTGTCGAACCGTCATGTAGTCCATGGACGGTCACCTGTTGTACTGGTCAAAAAGAAGGATGGCTCATGGCGCTTTTGCGTGGATTATTGGCACCTTAACAGGGTTACCAAAAAGGACGTGTATCCCCTACCTCTGATTGATGACTCCCTTCACTGCCTCCACGGTGCTCCCTATTTCTCCTCCATTGACCTTCGCTCCGGCTACTGGCAGGTTGCCGTGGATGATGTCGATTGCGAGAAGAGTGCTTTTGTAACACCCGATGGTCTTTATCAATTCAAAGTGATGCCGTTTGGTCTATGTAACGTCCCTGCCATTTTGAACGCATGATGGACTCCCTTCTTCACGTTTTCAAATGGTTTACGTGCCTGTGCTACTTGGACGACGTTATATTTTTCTTATTTGTTTTTATTTCTTCATACTGTCAACCCTCTGCTGAGGTTTCATACAGGGAGGGTTTAAATACAGGCAGACCATATATACAGGTGCATCAAGTGGCAGCGGAATCACAGAAATACATTTTTAACAATTTTTCAAATTCACCAACATCACTGGCATTTGCCACGAAGCTTGGTATCGCGTTCCACAGTTCAATCACGGCAGGGAAAAAAGAAAAGCGGAACACATCACTGTGAGCAAAATATGGGCGTAAAACATATTGATGATTAACACGACTGCTTCGTTTTCCTAGAAGCTGCACATGCTCATCTTTGTTGATTTTTATATGTCCATGTAGTATCCTAAAAAAAAGCTTTCAGACGATTTCTTTGCCTTCGTACTTCTAGTGTTTCCAGTTCACAAGACTGCAACATCAGTGTGACGGAATCTAAACGGCGGTACTTTGAGCATATGAAGCGCGCGGAAAGACGTTGAACGTTTTCTAACCTTGTAGTCATTTCTTTCTGATGACGGCTCCAGGTGACTAAGGCATATTCAAGTAAAGGTCTAACAAAAGTTTTATAAGCTATCAGCTTTCCATCTCGCGAAGCTTGACCTAGTTTTTGCCTTAAGAAACCTAGGGCCCTATAACGTAAAACTATTCCAATATGTTTCTATTCCAATCTCCTGACGTCAAATTTGCGTAACCACCAACGTAAGCACCAGGCGGTCACCCGCAGGGTTGTCTGAACAGACTAATCAAACGTTCTCCTTGTTCACACGAGGTAACTTTTGTTTGCTTGAAAAACGTATAACATTGCCTACACTGAGCGGCTTGTCGTATCTAATTGGCTGACAAGAGGCGAGGAGAACGCTCAAGTGGAGAGGGATTCGATGGGGTCGAGCCACTGCACTTAAGGTCGATAACCGGATGAAGAGGGTAGTGCCGGCGTCTACGATTGGTCGGCTTTCCCTTAATTAGCTTGCGGTGGCTGGTCGACAATCGCGGCGGCATGCAACGGAAGCTCAAGAATGACGCTAAAACGGACCCTCAGCAAAGAAGAGTTGGCAGAATGAGGAGGTAAACGCGCCGAAAGTTATCGAAAACGTTACACGGACACGCAAGAAGTTTTATTATACGCAAATACACCCATGCACTCCGGCAGGTGCGAGTAGCCAGCGTCTGAGCGATCGGCAGCAGCCATCTTTTATTCCTTTCGGAACGGGGCAGCCTGCGGCTACTCCGAAGAAAATTCAGATTTGTTCGGCATATTAATGCATTTTTATCGCGTACACGTCACTTTGACGCGTGAGTTCTTGCGGTTTTGTGACATCGCGTGACAGGCAGGTGAAGTGGGTGCAGCCCGAAAACTTTTTACCAATAGCCGAGGGCTAATGGCGAAAAGGGGTCGAATCAGAAATAACTGTTTTTCTTTTTTCTTTCAAATCATGCATAATCAGTGCGTACACATCATATCAGATGGGGAGGTATCGCGGTTTTCGTGACACCGCGTGACAGACGGCTGAAGTGGGGGTGGTCGAAAAAAGTTTTGACCAATCGGGGAGGGCTGATAGCAGAATTGGAATAGAAAAGTTTGGAATAGTTTTACGTTATAGCGCCCCTAGTCTGATTCACCTTCGAGCACACATTTTCTATGTACGTATGCCATGTCAGATTATGCGTGACTGTAACACCTAAATACTTAAACTGGTTAGCACGAACTAACAAATTACCATCGATGTAATAGTTAAAAGGCTTTCCTAAATTTACTTTCCTAGTCATATGTGTGTATGTTGATTTATAGCAGTTTATACTCATACCCCATAATTTACACCATTGGCTGAAATTTTCTACATAACGACTAATTCTGAGTTGATCCTGAACATTGGTTACGGTAGAATAAATTAGGCAATCATCTCCTAAAAGCTTCATTCTTACCGGTTCTGCAACAACAGAGGAGATATCGTTTATATATCTAAGAAATAACAGTGGGCCCAAGACTGACCCCTGAGGAACACCTGAAAGCACTTGGAGTTGACTCGACAGGCTGCCATATAAATTTACGGTCTGTTTACGATCACTTAAATATTCTTCTATTCATAGCACTAATCTTTCATCGATACCTATTTCTACCCGCCGTGGTTGCTCAGTGGCTATGGTGTTAGGCTGCTGAGCACGAGGTCGCGGGATCGAATCCCGACCATGGCGGCCGCATTTCGATGGTGGCGAAATGCGAAAACACCCGTGTGCTTAGATTTAGGTGCACGTTAAAGATCCCCAGGTGGTCGAAATTTCCGGAGTCCTCCACTACGGCTTGCCTCATAATCAGAAAGTGGTTTTGGCACGTTAAACCCCATAATTAAATTTTTTTTAAATACCTATTCCTCTCAGTTGAAAGATCAGCTTATTATGCGGAACTTTATCAAAGGCTTTCGCAAAATCTACACAAATGACGTCAATCTGGTGCTTCTCATCAAAGACTGCATCGAGATCATGAACTACTTCAATTAATTGTGTAACGGTAGATAGTCCAGCACGCGAGCCATGCTGGGATGAGTAAAGTAAACTATTCACTTCTAGAAATTGTAAAATATGTTTTTCACTGATGTTTTCTAGAAGTTTACAACTGATACATGTGAGTGAAATGGGACGGTAATTATTTACAAGTGTGCGATCACCGCCTTTGTACACTGGTATAACTACGGCCCTGCGCCAGTCTGTGGGTAGAGAATGCGTATGTAATGATTTCTCGAAAATTATTGTGAAGTAGTAGGACAGCCATTCAGCATAGCGTTTCAGAAATTCAGGACAAATTCTGTCAGCTCCAATAGATTTTTTTCCATCTAAATCCAGCAGCAATTTGAACACCCCTTCTTGTTTGATTTCGAGATTTTCCATTGGGTAACGTGTAATAAAAGGGTAAATGCTAGTCTGTATTCATGTTTGTATTATTAGTAAACACAGATTGGAAGTAATTAAAATGTTCGGCAATGTCCGCAGACTTTGGTAACTTCATGTTGTCTTTTACAATTTCTTCAATTTGATCTTCTTACTGCTGAGATATCGCCAGAATTTTTGTGGAGAACTTTTATGGAACCCTGTCAGTGTTTGTTCAAAGAATTGCTTTTTGAATAGTGTCAGAGTACGCCTCAACTCTGCGCGAAGACTCGGTATTTCGTTCCAACCCTTTTTTTTTTACGCAGTCGCTATAGTTTTCTTTACATGTGAATGATGCCGCGGTTAATGCAAGGTCGGCGTTGTTTAGACTGTTTTTTTTTTCGAGTTGGGACAAATCGGTCCACACAATGGTTTGCTATATCCTTAAATTCATTCCAAAGCTCATCTACAGTTTTTTTTCCTTTGCATGGTGCTCAAATTGGCCAAACGATAATTCCACGAAATCTAATATTGAGTTGTCATCAGCACGTTTGTAGTCCTTTATCGTAATTACAGGGGATCATTTCATACAGGACGTACTGTTAGTAGTCATATTCGCTACAATCATTCGGTGATCGGAAATACCGTCTTCAATTGTCAACAAATGATGTTCTATATTATTGGATAGGAACACTAGGTCCCATAATGACCGCGACCTAGAAGTTATTCTTGTGTCCTCTTGAACGATTTGATTTAGATTAAAAGAAAACATTATATCTAGTAGTTTATCAGCGCTGGATGCTTCAGCGCCGCTGCAGAATAGGTCCTGCCAGTTAATGTGCGGTAAATTGAAGTCTCCAGCCATAATTAACCGTGTGTTTCTATGTACATTGTTGCACAAGAATGTGTTCAATCGGATTAGGAAGTCCAGCGAAGTCGAAGGTGGCCGATATATTGCACCGACTAGATAAATGACACTTTGAAAGGAAATTCTGCCCCAAACTGTTTCGGGGATGTCATTATCAATTAGAGCCGCGTGGACAGAATTCCTTATTATGATACACACCCCTCCTCCACGTGAATCGCGGTGTTTCCTAAACATTTTGTATCCAAGGGGAATAATTACGTCATGTTGTATACCACAGTGAAGCCAAGCTTCCGTTATCAAAACCATAGAAGGGCTCTGTGAAAGCAGCAGAAATTCTAGGTCAGTTGTTTTGTTAACTATGCTGCGTGCATTTAAAACAAGAAAACGTAGCTAGGACGTATGTGACGAGCCGGGCGTCACCATCGAACTTGTTGAATCGTCTGGGTCAGGCGGGCAGCCTGCCACTTCAAACTGTTTTTGCTTTTCTTTACCGAATGCTCTTTTTTTGTCCATATGGTATGCGCTTATCGTGGGTTACGTCCCAAGTGTACATTTTGGCTTTTTTTATGTTTACCGTAGATAAGCTTGACGTTCGTGCCTTTTGACCGATCCGATGCTGCACTTTCCCAAAGCTTTCTTCTTATTTCCGCTGTTTCTTTAGCATAGTCTTGGCTGACGCGAATATTAGTGCCCTTCAGTTTAAAACAGTTCTTCAGAACACTGTCCTTTTTCTTGGAATCAAGGAACTTCATAATAATTGGTCTTGGTCTATCCGGTTTCGCTTTTCCAATACGGTGAATCCTCTCTACTGTCCTGACGGGCACCCCCAAAGTATTGTCAAAAATACCGTCCAGGCACTGTTCTCTGAGTTTGGTTTCTGTTTCATCAGCACTTTCGTTGATTCCAAATACTAGAAGGTTGTTTCGCCTACTTCTGTTTTCGTACTCAATTAACTTCAATGCTTGCTGTTGGACAACCGATTCCAATTTATCAATTATGTTGCTCATTTCCGCTAACATTGTGAAAATTCCTTGTAGCTTATCAGTTTTAACATTAACAGCAGCAATTTCCTCTGTTATGCGGTCCATCTCGCGGTCACTTTCTTCCAGTCTATCGATAATGACCTGCAACATTTCATTAGCCTTGGGCCCAGGGCTCTGTTCTATGTCACCTGACACAGGCAATAACATGAGCATCGACCAGCAATCAGACAAAATAGCAAAACACTTTTGAGGGCACGGCAGGACCAACAGAAACCTATCATCGCCATGATAAGCGGGCAAATTGCCCAGCTGACTAACCTGCACAAACAGTAATGGCACTTTAGGCATGTTGTCCGCCGATAAGCTGCCGTGCCCTCTGAAGAAATTGATGCCGGGCTTGGCCTTTTCTAGGTTGTCCAGCGATGACGTCATTCCTGTAGGGTGGGCGTTGAAAAGTAGACGGCCCACAGTGTCATTGCCACGTTGCGGCACATCGAAGAATCCTGGTTGAGTCCTGTCGTTTGCTGTAGACACGACGGCGAAAAACCATGGCAAAACCTGCACAAGCAGTAATGGCGCTTTAGGCATGTTGTCCGCCGGCAAGCTGCCAACGTTCCCAACGTTGCAAAGCTCCCAACGTTCCCAAGCTCTCAACGTTCGCTACGCACCTCGAGCGCCTCTTAGCAGTCCTGGACGTTTTTCGTCCAGCCGGTCTGCAACTCAACGCATCGAAGTGCCAATTTGGCCGTCGCCAGATTACCGTCCTTGGACATCTCGTTGACGCGAACGGAGTGCAACCGGACCCAAGCAAGATCTATGCTGTTACACACTTCCCTGTTCCGAAGTGCGTCAAGGATGTGCGCACCTTCATCGGCCTTTTTTCGTACTTCCGCCGCTTCGTGAAAAATTTCGCCGCCATAGCACGACCACTAACCGAGCTTTTGGAAAAAGACGCCCCTTTCCAGTGGGGCGATAACGAGGCCGCTGCATTCTCGCTTCTAATTGACCTCCTTACAACACCTCCCGTTCTGGCCCATTTCGATCCTTCTACGCCTACCGAAGTCCATACTGATGCCAGTGGTTACAGAATTGGTGCAGTACTTTCACAACGCTAGCGCGGCCACGCCCGTGTTATCGCTTACGCCAGCAGGCTCCTCTCACCCGCGGAGCGCAACTATTCCATTACTGAGCGTGAGTGTCTGGCCCTAGTTTGGGCGGTTGCGAAGTTCCGCCCATACTTATATGGCCGACCCTTTTCCGTTGTCACAGACCATCCCGCGCTTTGCTGGTTATGCTCACTGAAAGATCCTACAGGAAGACTTGGTCGCTGGGTCTTACGCCTCCAAGAATATTCGTATACTGTCACCTATAAATCTGGCCGACTACACAAGGACACTGACTGCCTGTCTCGCTACCCGGTCGACGAGCCTGACGACGCCGACAGTAGTAGCGCCAACGGCATTTTCTCTGTGTTTTTCACATTCCTTCATTTTCCTTTCGCTAACATCGCCGATGAGCAGTACCAAGATCTATCACTGCGAGCACTCATCGAGCGTCTGCGCTCTACACCTACCGACGCATCCGTTCGCCGATATGCCCTCCATGGCGACATTCTGTATCGAAGGAACTTCCTCCCTGACGGCTCTGATCTTCTTTTCGTGCCAAAACATCTACGACAGACTGCGCTCTTTGAGATGCATGACGCACCCACTGCAGGACATCTTGGGGTAACTCGCACGTACGACAGCGTCAGCCGCCGCTTCTATTGGCCTGGTCTCGCTCGCTCCGTCCGACGCTATGTTGCTGCCTGTGATCCCTGCCAGCGTCGGAAAACACCTCAGGTGCTACCTGCCGGTCATCTCCAGCCGATCACCGTCCCTGTGGAATCGTTCTTTCGTGTTGGATTAGACCTCCTCGGTCCCTTTCCCACGTCATCCTCTGGGAACAAATGGGTAGCCGTCGCTACTGATTACGCCACCCGATATGCTATCACGCGGGCTCTCCCTACCAGTTGCGCCACTGACGTCGCGGACTTTCTCTTGCGTGACATTACCTTGCTTCGTGGCGCCCCGCAACAGCTGCTTACTGACCGTGGTCGAAACTTCCTCTCGAAAGTTGTAGCAGACATTGTACGTTCCTGCTTCATTGAACACAAGCTGACTACCGCATACCATCCTCAAACCAATGGTCTGACAGAGCGGCTAAACCGTACTCTTATCGATATGCTGTCCAAGTACGTTTCCGAGGACTACAACGACTGGGACATTGCCCTTCCTTACGTCACATTTGCGTACAATTATTCCAGGCACGACACCGCCGGATTTTCTCCCTTTTATCTACTGTACGGCCGCGCACCTACCTTGCCCCTAGACACGGCCCTTCCTGCTTCTGCGATCTCAACAAGCGAGTATGCGCGCGACGCCATCGCCCTCGCCGACCACGCACGCCAGCTTGCCCGTGCTCGACTGACGGCCTCACGAACCACTCAGCAGTGTCAGTACAACGCCCGCCATCGTGACGTACAGTTTTCGCCTGGTGCGCTCGTGCTCCTGTGGTCGCCCTCTCGTCACGTCGGACTTTTAGAGAAGCTCCTTTCGCGATACACAGGGCCCTACCGCGTGCTGCGCCAGGTGACGCCTGTGACGTACGAAATTTCTCCTGTGGGTTCAACCTCGTCCTCTCCTCTGGCATCTAGTGATGTCGTGTATGTCAGTAGGCTCAAGGACTACTACAGTGCTTCCAAGTCCGGCCTTTAGTCGCTCCGGGAGGGCGCTTTTGCCGCGGGGGGTAGTGCAACAACAATGGCGAAGACGCTCGATATGCGGGCAAAACTATATACCCACCGAAACCACACCGATATTCAAGCATTCGGCACTGACGACATGCGAGAGACCATCAGAGCGGTCGTTCGCGAGGAACTGCAGAATGGCCCACTATAGAGATGCTCTTCTTCGCAACACCGTATATAGCTTTGCAGTTCTGTCCTATAACATTAATTCATTATATTCATTAACTGCTCCTAAATGTAGTGCAGCTGTGTACAGGTATACTGGCGACAGCTTGCATTAAGTACAGCTTTTGGAAATTTAATTGCAACTGGCTTATGTGTACCGGCTAGTACACCGGCGTCGGCAGCAGCAATCGTTAAGGTACGGAACACTAGTTACTTCTACTCTGGAGTATGCATCCTCCACAAAATTGAAATGTTAAACACCTGCGTAACTTCCATAAGCATATCTGTCGTCTGCGCCACAGATGATTGTTGCCAATACTGTTAAAGCAGTGTGTCTGTCTACAGCAACCATAGAAAACAAAGTTATTATTTCGTAACAAGTAAACACACTAAATTATCTAATAACATTTAGTATTTTTCAACAAATTTAGCACATTTTGCCTTCCGCTGTGGTGTTTGTCAAATCCTAAATTTGGCACGTCTGCACAAGGTTTGACTGCAGGATGTCACTAAACATGAAAGAGTGCATTTAGGTACATTATGCCTTCTCGGCCTCGGGAACCCGTCTAGCTGCCCAGAATGTCATGAGCTTTCTTAAGCATCGGTTGCCATCTCACAAACTGCTCATTTTGCATTCGGAATGCGATAATTATGCACAGCGCCTTTGATATAGCAAAAATAATTCAGCCCTTTGATCCCCGTTTACTCCTCACTTGATGCCTAGTGCCATAATAGCGTGATTGACACCGCAAGCGTCATTGTTGAATATAATTATTGTGTGGATGTGGGGGTGCAATAATTTAAGCAGCTCTTCTGGATCACTTGAATCAGTATTGTAGAAAGCTGCTTGTTTATTTCACTAATTGTTGCCAAACATCCCTTTTGATTGTTACAAGTATATTGTAATTTGCTACCACTCTTGCCAAGCTAATTATGTGAACGAATCTCTGTTGAAAAAAAAAGAAAGCAGCAAATTTTTGCCAGGAAATAACGTCAATTTAGATAATTAAAATTTGCCATTACGCCTCTCGATGGTACTGCTAAATAAATCCTGACTCATTATGACTGTCCATAACATTGGCTTCTATAAAAATAAAATTGAAGCTTTGAAGAGGATCTGAAGTTACACTTTTTGAAAAAATAGCCTATTTCGTTGGTAAAGTAAGACAGAGCTTCAGGAAGACAGAAACGTGTAGCTCTCAATTGGGGCATGAATATAAATAGTGCATGCCATTGCTACGGAACAGTATTTGCGATCACGAAGAGGCGAGCAGTGTGAAGACTACGACGACGATTAGAGGCTAGCGCGGGCTGTTGCCGCTTGGCCAAGTGCGGCGTATTTTCTTGTAAATATACTTGTATATAGCTTTTCGTCTGCGTCTTCCTACGTAACACTATAAAGAGTAATATGCACTTCGGGAAACACCTGTATTTTAATGGCTAGACTGTATAGCACAGATTCAGAAAAACGCACCTTCTGTTTGCTGCATACAGCCAGCACCTGTATTTTAACGGTTCAACCGTATAACGCAGATTTAGCATATAGGATCTTCCATTTCCACGTGCGGGAGCACCTGCATTTGAACGAACCAACCGCATAGTAGAGAGCAAGCATCCAGAGTCATCCGTTTTCTGAATGCGAGAAGCACCTGTATTTTAACAGCTGAGTCATATAGTAGAGATACAGCATACAGTCTCGCGTTTTCTATATACGAAAGCAATCCCATTTTGTATTACGGTCTCTATTTTATGGCTCTCGGTTCTATGAAAATTAGAGTTGTTTATTAACGGAAAAGTGTTCGGCCACAAGTTACCAGCAGATTTTGCCGTGAAACCAAGTCAGTTTTTTTACAGTGCACATATCACGTGTACTTTTTCACAAGAACACAAAGAACAGACATATACCAAGAATAACAGCGAGCACCTCGATCGCGAAATTTAGCTCCCAGATAAAGAACGAGTCGTTTTGCCGATGAGCAGGAGGGGTCAGTGTTGGTTGCTGGCGACGGCGACAATACGATGACGGCAGATTGCAAACACGCTCGTGTGTCGAGTGCCCCTTAAACGGTCTCTGGTAGTGAAAATTAAGCCGGAATCCTCTAGGCCACGTTCTTCTTACTGTGCAGTTTCTGGGCGTTGAACCAATCAAATGACATTTTACTCAAATACGTTAACTCTTTATACGCCTATTCGGGACACCTCGGCTAGTCGGGATACCTTGTGGAATATAACAAAACAGCAATGCAAAGTTTCTGCTTATCGAAGCTATGCGGCACACACGTGAAATGGCACAATACCATGGTAATGATGATCCTGATGACTTAATGGCGTCCCAATTGAAACGGGACAGTGACAAACAATCACCTAGCCTGCTTGAATGAATCACATACGCAATACATCTATTTCATCGCTTCAATATTAATACATCTCTATAACCTACTTTTTCTTCAAGACTTCTATATCTACCTTGTACCGCTACCTATGCAAGTGCTACAAGTACACCAGCAAGATACACAAGGTATACAATATATATACATATACATATACATATATATATATATTTATATATATATATATATATATATATATATATATATATATATATATATATATATATATTTTCTGGCATCTTTTTATACACCTCATTAAGGTTCTTTTTCTTCCTTAAGCCACATTTAGCTACTTTGCAGCGCTAGATGTGCATCTGCTACATGGCTTATACCTGTTGTAACAATATTCAACTGGAATGCAAAATTTGCCCGTATCAACGCTACGTGGCACGCATGTCACATCGCGTGTCTGCCCGCGCGCTAGGACATGTTTGAAGGCATTTTTCCGCTACATGCTGGCAGGCGCTGGTGTGGCTCATTGGTAGAGTAGCTGACTGCCACGCAGCGGGTCCTGGTTCCATTCCGGCGCGAAGTGGCTATTTTATTTCTCATTCTCCGGCGATAGCTGCTAGGAGCACCGACGGTGGAGCGGCGGACGCGACACCAACCGAAACGGCTATCGGAGTCAGCCCATAGCAGCTTGCGCTGTAAAATTATTTGGTCTTCGCACTTGTGCATACTGTCACGTTAGTGAACGCCGATTCTATTGTGTCCATCTGCCTGCTTTGCGATTTTTATTACGTGGATTACATTATGCACGTTTATTTAATTAAATTTTGGGGTTTTACGTTCCAAAACCACGATCTGATTATTATGCACGCCGTAGTGGGGGAGTCTGGAAACTTCAACCACCTGGGGTTCTTTAACGTGCACCTAAATCTAAGTACACGGCTGTTTTCGCATTTCGCCCCTACGGAAAGGCGGCCGCCATGGCCGTCTCTCAATCCCGCGACCTCGTACTTAGCAGCCCAACGCCATAGCCAATAATCAACCAAGGCGGGTTATTGACATTAATATGTAGCATTGATCGTTTATTGTGACAGCAACTATATAAACACTTAAGGCCCATTTCTGCCGTCACCGTCGCCGTGAGGTTTTGTATAAAATCAGGTTCAGTTTCAGTTTCAGTTTATTTCTTTAATAAGTGGATACGTGCTTACATGAGTATAAAGGAGGTCCCAGAGCATGTGGCTGAAAGGAGCCCTGAGAAATGGACTGGTTAATCTTTCGAAACACCCTCATTGCTTTACATTTGTTATAGTTTAGTTTCATAAGCCATGTATCACACCAAGAAGAAATTTTATCTAGGTCTGATTGAAGAACAGAGAAGTCAGACTCATTAGAAATTGCGCGGTACAGAACGCATTCGTATGCAGAGAGCCTTATGGTAGAAGTAACAGAATCATACAGGTCATTAATATAAATTAGAAAAAGAAGACGCCCAAGGACTGACCCCCGAGGAACACCGGATGTTACATAGCATGATTTAGAGTCATGATCATTAACAGAAACATACTGTGTTCTATCCTGCAAGAAACATTCAATCCACTTAAGCAAGCCACAATCAAGATGGAATGCGCTAAGTTTCAGTAAAAGTAGTCGATGCGAGACGGTATCGAAAGCTTTCGCGAAGTTAAGGAAGATGCAGTCAATAACTGAAGCTCGATCTAACGCGGCAGACAAATCATTAGTAAAGACTAATAATTGAGTCTCACAAGTATAATTTTTGCTAAAACCATGCTGCCGTGACGCAAAAAAAATTTATTAGACTTGAGAAAACAAATCAGGTTGCAGTAGATTATGTGCTTTAATAACTTGCATGAAATAGAAGTTAAGCAGATCGGCTGGTAGTTTAAGGGGTTATGTATATCACTAGACTTGTGGACTGGAATCACCTTCGCCGTCTTCCAGTCGTCCGTAAGACAGCGGAAAAATATATGACAAGAAAGCAGATGAATACGCTACAGTACTCTTAAGGAATTTGTAATGTATGGTATCGACACCTGCCGTTGAGGAAAGTTTAGCTTTTTAATCAAATTGTAGATGCCATCAACGTCGCTGAAAATCGGCTCCATCTCAATGTACGTAAAGGCACGGTGAGGCGGACGGTGATCTATTACAGCGTCAGAAAAAGATAGAGAAAATGTGTTGTTAAAAACCTTTGAGCAAAGCTCACGGGGGACAGGAAATCCAGCGTCAGTTTTCAGAACAATTTCTTTAGGTTTGTGTACGTTGATAATGTTCGAAAACTTCTTAGGATTAGTTGTGAGCAGATGTGGTATCAGAAAAAAGTAATTCTTGGCTGAGCGGATGACCATTTTATATTCAGATGCGATAGCTACGTAGGCAGCCTTTGCTTTGGTTTCCCCAGACAGCTTGAAGCGTCGAAAAATGCGTTTTTTCTTGATAAAAAGCCGTTTTAAACACAAGTTAAGCCCAAGAGCCCGATTGCATGGAGATAATAGACGAGTCAGAATATATTTTTACAATGAATGTTCCATCCTTGTTTTTGAAAAGGAGCCAGTATTATGCGATAGACCTTTCCCACAACTGTGGAAAAAAGAAATCGGCAAAGCTTTGTAACTCGTTATTGATTGACGAAAAATCTGCTCTACTGTAGTCACGAGTTTTCTTACAGTATTTTAGACGCTGGGGCTAGCGTAAGAGGATTGCAAAATGAAGCACAGAGTGATCGCTTAAACCAGGTATAATTGATAATGAAGAAATTGAATCAGGTGATGTGGTGAAGACGAGATCAAGGATGTTGGCAGAAATTGCAGTGACATCGGTAGGCTCTTTAACAAACTGGGTGAGGCCAAAGGTCGAACATATATCAAGAAAGCTTGAACATTGGGATGAGGATATGGTCACTGAATGGAATTCAACAGCCCAGTCAATGCCAGAGAAATTTAAATCACCGAGCAAGAATATTGGTCCTGCTCGATATTCAACAACGACTTGGTTAATACAGTCAAATAGTTCGTTGCAAAATGTGGATGAGCTATCGGGTGGTCGATAGCAAGCGGTAAATGTAACGTCTTTCTTATTTATGGGAATTCAACACCACAAGAACTCAATCTGCGAAAGCACGTGTATATGAAAAGTGGTGATATCAGATGAAACAGCGATCAAGGTCCCACCGGCACATCGTCCTATTGGGTTATTTCTATAAACATTGTAAGCTTTGCCGCACGCGAAAAGTTCCCAATTTTCAATTTTATCAGAAAACCAGGTCTCGACTAAAACAACACCATCTGCATTACACGTGTCGGTAAGCGCAGACAGGGCATCGCGTTTATTCATGACCGAGCGGACGTTAGTGAACAGCCCAGAGTAATCGGCCCGGATGTACGGCCGCGCGATGTTGACTCGAAACGGGGTTGGGGTATTCGCAGGGAAATTTATTACGCTGTTGCCTACATATCCGATGGCACTAGCAATACTGTTCCATTGATGTTCATAAACGGTATCGGCTTGAGAGAAGTACACGTAGCACTTTTTGTTGATGAACAATTTGTTGTACCTGAGATGACACAACTGTCTGGAGAACTTCCCAAATGCAGTTAACTTCTTAATTGCAATTGCAAATGCAATTAACTTCTTAATTCCTAGTCATTCTAGTTGCCCGACAGAGCACGTTGTGAATGGATACGCCAGATCCTTTCAGTTTCTTCTTTTGTGTTAATATCTTTTCCTTTACTTTAAGTGATGCCAGTTTCACTACCACTGATGGACATGTGTTATTTATAAAGGCACCTAAGCGATGCGCACGCAAAATTCCCTCTTCGAGTAATTGCAGCGCAAAAACTAGCATAAGCATTGAACGAACTTCTTCTTCTGTTTCCGTCCAAGTTTCAGAGGCACCATCAGCGATACCATGGAAAATCAAGTTATCTCTCCTTGACCTGTCCTCGAAATCGTCCAGACGAGATTGCACCGATGCATTCTCACTTTTCATGGTCTCGGTAATAATTCCTCGGTTATGAGCAGGTTCCTGCTGGGTTTCAAGTGCAGCAACTTTCTCCTCTACGCACGCTAATCTGGCATTCATGCTTATAATACGCTCCTCAAGTAATTCTTCGTTGGCTTTCACTTCATTAAGAGTTGAGATTAGCTCAGCGTGACGCGCATCCATTTTAGTAGCAAGAGAGTTAATGGCCTCGAGAAGCAGGTTAGTGCTACAACTGGGATCAGGGCCAGGGTTAAGCTGAATGTCTGCGGACATCACAAGCAACATTGTGACATGTACACAGTCGGTGAACAAATACCACAAAAATGTGCGGACGTGGGACGAGCAGCAAAGCGCGATTACTAGAGCGCTTACAGTAGAGGGAAGTCGAGTTACCAAGCTGGATGTAATAGAAGAACTGTCTCAGCAAGGACTGTGCCATTGCTGCTGTTTTCACAATGGTGACTGTATCACCGTGTTCCCTGTCGGTTTTGCATCATTGCCAAAGTGTACTACGTATGGAGCGAACAGGTGCTCTGTATAAAAGCAAAGGTTTATCTGTAGGCATAGTCATAGGTTGTAGCACCGCCACTGCATACTGCTGCCCGTAAACTCCAATCGTGCCATTTGTCATTTATTTTAGTTTTTTATAGACAAGTGTGACTTTATCAAGTCACCCTTTCGGTTTTCCATGACTGCCAAAGCTTACTACGTATAGAACGAACAGGTGCTGAGAAACGTTCAGAAATATATAGATGACTGTACTTCAGTTTAACACAGTTTAGAAGTACGCACATCGTTTCAGTTAAGTTATAAAAGAATGGAATGACAGAGCAAACTCGGTTTTCTGTTTGTTTTACCTATACGGTAAACTCGCTGTATGATTGAACGTCCACTAAGCTTTTCTTTAGGAATGCAGCTTACGACCGCCTGCTTAAGATCAGTTACAGGTTCTGTACCTTGTTCTGTGAGCCCGTAGATGAGGACATTTTTTTGTGGGCTTCTATTTTCTAGCTCATCAACTTTGTCTGCTATTCACGTGCATGGATTGCTTATCGACGGTGTCAACTTTTTCTCCACGCTTGTGCCGGTTATTCCCTAAGTTAAGAGCCTGACACAGCTTAGCCTGCTTCGCATGCCATACTGCGGCTAAATATTTGAGTTTACGTCATACTAGTGCCTTCTAAAGCAGTGTCTTCCTAGAAATGGGAACCTTGCTAATGTTGCGGCTCATATGGCGAAGTTCGCGGTCGAGTTTCGATAAAGTTTAGTCGACGTCAGGTTTCCGGAATATGCTTGATGCTATGTGTGCCTAAATGTCGGTGTAACGAATAGTCAGTCGATGACTCAGCCAACACAACTTCATTTCTGAGATACTTCAAGATACTTCTTCGAGTTAAATATCCTGTAAATAGATTTTCATTCGCCAGAAGGAAATTAGTGTATAAGAATGCCAATCACAAAAAAGAATTTAAGCTCCAAAGTCACGCTCTTCTTTATAAATATTGCATGACCGCCGTGCTTAATCAGGCGCGGGGAAAGTTCAGCAAAAATATGACCTCTCGAAGGCAACACCTGCCACCAATCCGTTTCCCGTCACGCAGTCACCTGACAGGTGAACGGGGTTGTTTATATGCGATGTTGAACAAAAGGCACGAGTGCAGTGAAGGTGTGTGTAGGGGACAGGATGCGGTTGCTGTGCCAGCTCTGTGGCGTCATGTGGGTAACATTAATGCTCACATTCGGCATCGTACTCCTCCCAGCACTGCTATTGTCCAGAAAATTACGTGAAATGTACTTCGTCGCTTGCTTTCGCATCGCAATCATCATATATGCAGACGGCATAGCTTCAGCACGGCGCGCAGCGCTAAAGCCTCTGGAGTTCTTGGAGTCACGTGATCCCGCGCTCCAGAAAGAAGGCGCTCTCCGGGTGCTAGAAATTGGCGCGGGTTCGGGAGCCAACTTTGAGCACCTCACAAGAAAGATTAAGTACACCAACGTGGATCCCAATCCAGAGTTCTGCAATGTCTTCCTCAAAGAGCTCAAGCGCTACCCAAAGGTATAAACATTCATTATTAGACGTACAGATAACTGTTCAGCGAAATGCAGCCGAATATATGCTTTAGCCACAGCTTTTGAGGTTAATACTAAGAAAAGCGCAAAAGAAGCGAATATGTAAGGTTCTAACCTGTCGACTAACTATTACCGTTAACGCATTACCGGATTATCGGAGCGACTACGGCAGTACCAAAGCAACTAGAAACATTTTGGAACACTTGGTCCAGTTTATTTACTTTATGTGTTTATTTACTGTGACTGTCGATGCCACTGGGGACCATTGCAGGCAAGGCATGTACTTACGAAATCCTAACACATAGCATATCAAAGTGTACAAATGTGGTAAACGTGTACATAGGTAAACAGTATGACATTGAGAAATAACAGAAACTAATATGTAATGATAAAGTTAAGAATAATAAAAGCTGTAATAAAGAACAGGGTTGATTTTAGAACGAGAAGAAAGGGGGTTACCCGGGGCTCGATATTTGAAAAAAATCATATCATGAGAAGCGAACAAAGACACTAAAGAAAACATAGGGGAAATTACTCGTACTTAGTAATATAATTTAAGAAATGATAAATTAATGGCAATCAAAGTGGATGAAAAAACAACTTGCCGCAGGAGGGCAATGATCTCAGGTCTTCGCATCACGCGCGTAATGCTCAGACGTGGAATCGTTCCCCACCTTTTCGATGATAAACAATCAGAAATCTCATCCATTAAGCCACTACTGGGATCCGTATCTGGTCTGTAGTCACTAGTTCGTGAACCTAAAGATAAAAGCGCTAAGACGAAGCTCGTGTATGGGTCTCCCCTGCGTGAGCATTTACATGCTTTACAGCTTGTAAATCACTGCCATAAGCGGCTCCAGTATGGCGAGCACCTGCAGGGCACATTTAGCGGCCGTATTGCGGAGACCACCGAGAATCACGCGTACTGAATCTACCAAGTGCCTCAGCCTTTTCTGAACGCTTTCCTTCTCATTGTGTCCGTCTCCTTCCTTGTCCGTAGTGTAACCGGTTTCAGTGGCCCTATCATTCTTGGCTTCATGGTGCAGAGGACCACTAGGGCCCGCTGTCATAGCCGTGGGCCCAGATGGTAGCAAAGGGCACCCCGTGTCTTTATTAGCGAGTGGACGTGCACGGATATTCGCCACGTGCTCTCATTGACCTTGAATTAGCAGTTGCGTCCTAGCAGTTCTTGAACTAGAAGAACTTGAACAAACAGTTCCGACCGAATTAGCGGTTACCGTCTTTGGTGCACGCACCCGCAAAGGTGGTCATGGCGCGTGCGCCTCGCTATGTAGTTCTTCTGACATGCCTTTGTGCGCTTCTTTCGCGAGCGTTGGTCGCTTTTGCGAATAGACTGAGCAGCCTGTTTGCGTGAAGATTGGTATCTTGCCATTTTTCTAAGAAAACGAGTGTCTTGTTTCGTCTTCTGGTATTCCTTCAAATTCGCTTCGGGATAGCTAGTACAGATGGGGCATTTCAATGAAGACACATCACAGTCGGTGTATTATACTCTCCGCCGCAACGCGAGCAGGTGGCTTCACTTCTACAAATAGCACTCACGTGTCCTATCTTTAGACATTTCCGGCATTGAAGAGGCCTCGGACCGAATGATCGTACAAGGTGGATCACGTAGCTCAATGTGACAGACGCTGGTAATGTCGAAGAAGCAAGTAGAAGCAATGTCTCGTTGTGTGTAAATTGCTACTTTGCAGTGATGTTGAAGTAAATCCCGGCCCTACACAGACCGAGATGCTTAAGCAGTTATTAGAGGGGCAGGATACTCTTCGTAACGATATACAAGAACTGCAAACGCATTTCTTGAAAACTGAGAAGCTGGTTTTGGAACTTTACAGCACGCTTAACAAAATGCAGACGCAAATCATGCAAACAATTGATACCCCAGTAACAAACACCCATAGTTTACAGTCTATTGAGCACTTGATCAGCTTCCAGGCTAAAAAGCTTACAGATCTTGAGGATCGAAGCCGACGATCAAATCTGATAATTCATGGTATACCTGAAATTCCAAATGAGGCAGAAAATGCACTCAAGGATAAAGTTGTTAAGGATGTATTTAAAGAAAAATTGAACGTACAGTGTGATTCTGTCGGTCGGATCCACAGATTAGGAAAGCAAGGTGACAAGCGACCGGTAATTCTGTATCTTCGGAATTTTAATGAAAAGAAAGAAATACTGCAAAATGCAGAAAAACTGAAGGGAACTAGTATTTTCATCCAGAACGACTACTCGCAATCTACCTTAAAGAAGCGCAAGCTTCTGTGGGAAAGTGCAAGAAACGATGAACTTCAAGGAAAGAAGGTGTCACTTATACACGACAAGCTCAAAGTAGACAGACATGTTTTCTTTTGGGACGAATCGCAGAACGAACGGGTACAGGTTGCAGATAGTCGCTCTCGGCAAACGCAGTCGTGAAACAATGAACCTTCAAGGAATAAGCAACTGTGATTGTTAAATATTAATGCTAGAAGTATTGTAAATAAAGCAGATTCCTTAGAAATACTGTTACTACAACACGACCCTCACATTACTGTTATTACCGAAACTTGGCTTCGCGAAGATATTAACGACCAAGACATCTTTCCTCCCTGCTATAGTGTTTATCGCGTGGATAGGTCTTCTAGGGGAGGAGGTGTGGCGGTACTAATTAAAGATCCGATAGAGGCTGTCGTTCTGGACATAATACCTACGTTGGAATGTATATGCATAAAGGTATCTCTTTGGGGTTATACCCTCGTTATATTCGCAATCTACAGACCTCCTGACTCCCCTCCTGTATTTCTGCATGAATTACGGTCTTGTATGAATAACTATTTACACAGTAAGATTATCCTATTAGGCGATTTTAATTTGCCCGGTGTAGACTGGATGCGCCTTCAGCCTGGGCCACATCACAGTCAGAATATTAATGTACTATTTGATATCATGTTAACACATGATCTCAAACAAGTTGTTCTTGAACCAACACGTGTGCAAGGTTCTTCATCCTCAGTTTTGGACCTTGTTTTCTTAGCTCGGAAATTCGATGAATTCACGGTGGTGATCGAGCAGGGGCTATCCGACCACTGTCTTGTTTGTGTTCGCTTACAGCTTGTTTCCTGTGCTAAAACTAAAAAAATCATCTGTCCATTTTGTCAAAGATTATTCTCGCGCAAACGACGCATGCGTGATTGATTACTTGGAAAATTGTCTAACTGATTTTGACGAAAATATTGTTAACTTACTTTGGACCAGCTTTAAGGACATGTGTCATTTTTGCCTTGATAAATTCATACCAAATAAGAAAAAACAAGTTCACAAGCAAACACCATGGATCAATCGCAACATCATTCATATGAAACGTAAAATTAAGAGATTAAAGAAGGCCCGTACGCAGCCAAACTTAATATCTGAACTACAAGACAAGCTTGCACTTGCCGTGCGTAAATCAAATGATTATTATTTTAACTCATCTCTGCCTAATTTTATTACAAACGATCGATCCAAGTAAATTTTGGAACTACATTGCCGAGAAGAAGAAACCAATATCCCAAATGACAATAAATGGACAGATGGTTACGGAGAAGGTTGAACTTGCTCATCACTTTAATATGTTTTTTCACAGTGTCTTCTCAACTCCCAGTAATTGTTCACGTAACTGCCCAGCGTACCAACCGTTTGATGTGAATTTTATATCGTATGCTGGTGTACTGTCTATGGTGCTGAACCTAAAACCGAAATGTTCAAGTGGGCCTGATAATATCCCTAATTTGTTTCTCCGTAGATATGCTGTAACCTTATCAAAGTTTCTTGTTATAATATTCCGTGCTTCATTATTGTCGTCTGAGTTACCGAATGACTGGAGAACAGCCCGAATAGCACCAATTCATAAAAAGGGAGACCGTCTACTTGTAGATAATTACCGTCCTATTTCTTTAACGTCATCATGCTGCAAACTCATCGAACATATCATAGCAAAAAGCATAACCACATACCTAGAAAAACATTCAATTTTAGCTAAGTTCCAGCACGGGTTCAGAAGAGGGTATTCGACTGTCACACAGCTGGTCACTGTAGTTCATTCGTTTGCATCAACCCCTGACAAGAACGGACAAACAGACATAATATTCCTTGACTTCCGTAAGGCATTCGATACGGTCCCTCATAATAAATTAATCTTAAAACTTGAAAATGCAGGAATCCCTCAGATGTTTATCTCTTGGATTTCAGCTTATTTGTCTAACCGGAAACAATTCGTTGAGATAAATGGCGAAAAATCGGGCTGCCTTCCGGTCACATCGGGTGTTCCCGAGGGCAGTGTGCTCGGTCCTCTTCTTTTTGTTCTATATATTAATGATATTGTTAACACGGTTGAAGGTGGTGTACAGATTCGATTATTTGCCGATCACTGTGTACTCTTTAGAGATATTGTTTCTCTCCATGATCAAACTAGTTTATGTTGTAGTTTAAATAACATTCTTGCATGGTGCGGGTGCTGGGGAATGACACTAAACACAGATAAAAGCGTACTACTGCGAATGACACATAAGAAATCACCCCTGCTTTATACATATAAGTTAGGTCCATCACCTCTTCGTGAAGTCACTAGCTATAAATACCTAGGAGTGACCCTTAACAATTCACTATCATGGAATGATCACATAACTAACACTTGCGCTTCAGCCTTCAGAAAACTATGCCTGCTGAGACACAAACTTAAGAAAGCCCCACCTAACGTTAAAATGCTATGCTACATCTCCCTAATTAGACCTAAGCTCGAATATGCTTGCATAGTTTGGGATCCATACACAAAAACTAATATCAATAGCCTTGAGAGAATTCAGAGAAAAGCGGTCAGATTTATATTTAACAAATTTTCCAGATGTGATTCCCCCACCGAACTTATGAAAATTAACAACCTTGAACCACTCGAACTTAGAAGAAATAAACACAGACTTGAATTCCTTAAACTGCTTCACACTAACAATTTATCCCTTGACCCATCTGAACATTTATCGCAGTTATCGACCAGAACTACACTCCACCGCAGACATGATGCATTAACCCCTTACTTTGCAAGAACAAACACATATAAGTTTTCTTTTTTTCCTAGAACTGTAACCGAATGGAATTGTATAAGTTGAATCTACTTCCTAATCTTGTTTCTCATTGTTCTGTTTGTTTTGTCAATCTGATTTTCTTTGTATGTACCATATGTCGCCCTCCCTGCTTGGACCACGTGTCCGCAGTATTCAATAAATAAATTTAAAAAAAAATAAAAAATTAACTTGATACATCGGGAGTTCGCCAAGCGGTGAATCGCAAGAATGCCTTAAAAGATTATTGAGGTCCCCATACTTTATTTCCAGCTCCACGTCGGAGATCACAGCAGTCGTCTCCTTGCCGTAGGTTATAAAGGAGCGGACAGATATAACGCCTAACTGTGGAATGGCGTTTAACTTTTCAATTGTTTCGGAATTTTTCACATATATTGTCAGGATGTTTTTGCGAGCGTTGATACTGATGTGGTTGATTTGCCCAGGGGCTACACTTTCGAAATATTTGCTTAGTAACTGCCCGCCGAGGGAGTTCATGCTGTGCGACGTCGAAAGCGGCACGTCAGAAAGCATGAAGGATTCCTGCTGACTCTGATTCGATCAAGTCGCCTCAGTGGACATACGGTGCATTTTCATACGGCGGCTCATGGCTACGGTGTACCCGCTGCCAGAGACCATGACTTCTGGCGTTGAGCTCTCCGAGGAATCGACCTTGTCCGAGCTTACAAAGGCACGTCGTCCAAAAATGAGTAATGAAGCAGACGACTGACCTTGTTCTGCTGGCCGTGGGAGCGCCTTCTTTCTCATCGTTGATTAAATGACTCTCAAAGAAATGGCAAAAACACAAAAAAATGCATAGCAGCGAGAGGCCTAGCGCAACAGTCAGCCCTGGGCATTTCTTTCTCTTCCTCTTTCTTTTTCGTCCTGTTGGAAGACTCTTTGACGCCGATTGGGGTAGTAGTTAAGGGCTACTCGTTCTGTGCTGGCCAGACACTAGCCTGATGCCAACTTTGGTTACCGAGCATGTGCAAGTAGGTGTGTATCATTCTTCAGCTGACTAGTTATGTATGGAATGTACCGCTCTCAAGTAATAAAAATGTATCCTCAAATTTGTCCTATGCTGAGCGGAATCCCACTCACCACAGTCATTCCTGAAGGATAGCAATCCAATGCATTGGCAGGCAACCCTACAAATGCAGTTCCACTGTGCCGTTTCTGATTGAACTTCTTTAATGCCAACGCCTCAGCAAGCGGCGCCACGAAAGCACTGGGCTTGCGCCACTCTCCAACGACATTCCTCCAACTCGGGTTAATAGTACGTTCGACTGAGTGGACGCAAAGCGATGCAAAATTGTGAGCGTTCGCAGGCACTGCCACTTGATGACGCAGCGTGTCAAAAAAAAAAAAGAAGTACGAGAGAGGTTACTCCACTGCGCGTTTCTCTGCGTTCGCACGTGCCACACAATTCGCAGGTCAGGTGCAAGCTTCGTGGCGCTGCTGATAGATGGCACCGAGTTTTGCTAGGGAAGCGCGAATAAACAGTCCTGCTGCTTCACACTCCCCGTGCATACCTCGTTTCGACGGTGATGATTCGCTGTTTTGCTATATAAATTTGTTGCCCACGCATTACCGTCGACAGCGACTGTGGCATGGGTTTTGCCACCATTGATGAAGGAGAGGCGAAAAGTTGAAATGGCTACACAAGCTTCCCGGGTGGATAGCTGGCAAAGCCATTTCGATCTGTCGCCTGTTATCAAGCATGTCGCTAGTTTACGTCAATTGCTAGCTCATTGCGGCAGTTGTTATTAGTGAGTAGCAGAATCAGTTTATCCATACTAGATTGGCATTGGTACCAGGTTGGAATCCACGACTAGGCATAAGTTTTCCTCAAGTGGGAAGCCTGCTTTCTGAGAAAGCAGCTCGAATTTACTTTTTCGCTTCCCAATACATTCGGGTGGCTGAAACTTTCTTTTTTCGTCAACCGTCCTGCAGCTTGTGGGAGCCCTCAGGGATGAATTGCCATATTCAGTGTCCATTCGTTTCGAGTTGTCAATTACATCGCCTTCGTGCTGCGATGTTCTACCTTTCTGGTTAGCTCAGATGGTTCAGCGACCACTGCGAAAAATCTTTGGTTCGGGGTGCTAATGCGAGACCAGGACGAAATTTTTCTGAAGTGCGATGCTTTCTTTCATAAAAACATCCATGAAGGTTTTGTCTGTAGCTTCGTTCTACATTCAGGTGCGACATATTTCTTCGCTCAGTCATGTCTCCTCAGACTCATTCTAATTGCTAGACTTTTTCGTCGCGTTAGCTTATCTGAAACAAATAAGTCGCAAGCCTGCACAGTCACCCAGTCGGAGGAGTACGCAGCCCTGTCACCACGTAGGCTGGAGCAGGGGCTCCTTAGGGGATCACCGTAAAGCGCTTGAAGAGGGTTAACTGCTGTCGTGCCTGATTTTAAGCAGTACGCACTTGAAGCCGTTAACAGCAAAGCTGCAGGACTGCATTTGCGACAGGAAGTATTTCAGGGTCTTCGCGGCGAAGCTGTCGGGCCGCGTGTTCGCTGCGAAGCCATTGCGCGTAGTTTTCAAGAGAGCGAACTTAACTGTCCACAAGGCGTTAATGGTAAGCTGCGACTTGTGCTACTTTTTGCGCAGCGGTCTCCTGGGCCTGACGTTGCCTGGTTGCAGCCGCCCGCGTAGCTCTACGATTATCTTCTACAGTAGCGATTCGCACCTACCGAGAAGGCGCCATAATATTTACCGAATTGCAAACACAGGCATTCAGTGTACGCGGCACACGCGTCACATGGCTTGACACATGGCATGATATGATGCGACATATCAGTTTGCGTGTATGAACGCTATGCGGTGGGCATCGCAAACCTTGTGACAAGTGGCACGATACTGTGTAACTGCTACACTACGTGCCATCTTGTAAAGTAAATAATACAACTGCAATGCTAATTGTTGAAGGTGCATATACAATCGCATTTGGGATTCAAACATTCGGGATTGGATAGTACCGTTTGGGATTCAAAGATGCGTAAAATGCAGCCGGTGATAATAAACAGGACAGGTACGGGCGAGCGAGTCGACATTAGGGAGCTCTTTCGAAGCCTAACAGGGAAGCGATAGCGAAAATCAAGGAACACATGTGGAACACAGGTGGAACACAATGGAGGAGAGACACCTTGCGGTGAAAATGGGTAGAGTGATGACGTACTGCAGAGACGGGGGAGAGGGATCACGAAGCAAACAGCCAAAGCATTACTGAAATGCGGGATGCTTCAAAACAAGTTCAAAATGCAATGCGCACGGTGCCAGTGATTGATGGACAGATGTACGCAAGGAAAAGGACGGTGCTTGCAGTAAACAGGGAAATATGGGCGCTAGCAAATGCAATAAATTTTACGGTCAATGACAACATCCGGGAAGCGCGTCGAGGAGGCCGCGAGGGTGCTTTTGTGTACGATGGGATACATTTCAGTGATTTCGTAGCAACATCGGCTGGACGTTGATTCACGACACGGGCAGTAGCTTTTTTAGGATGATCCCAAGCGATCAGGAAGTAAGATTAAGTATTGAATTTCGCGACCCGCAAGGGGGGAAGTAGCAGATTAGACCACAAATAGTAAAGAAAAGAGGCACAAGCAATAAGTATGGAGATGTTAAAATTGGTATCATAAACATGCAACGTTGTCGCCAGCAGGAAATGAGGCTGCTAATTCACACGCAGAGGAAAGACGAACCTCTTAGGGTGTACGCCTTGACAGGAATGCATCTACGAGATTTGGAGCAACCGCTTGTCTTTGAAAATTTTGTGTGCGAGGGATGAAACAGAATACATCACATCAGCGACACTAAGCAGGATCAATGCGGGCCTTTCTACTGAATGCCCACACTGCGGCCACGAATACAAGTTCGAACACATGGTCTGGCTGTGCCCTGCAAACGCGGGCATGGACTTTCCTGACCAGTCCTTCTGGGACTCAGTGCTCAAAAGCACAGAGCTCATCACTCAGCTCAAGGCTGTGCAGAGGGTCCGGACCGTCGCCGAAGAATTCTGTCTACCGGCCCCGACCTGGGTGGAGCCGCGGGATTGATTTAATTCTTTATCCTGAGGACCTAAATAAATTTTGCACTCACGCATTTGCCTGTGTAGCTGGCATGCCCTGACGAAGGCTATAATCCGAAGGGTGGTAACATCTGGTGACGTAATAGCGTCAGGTAAGGTGTCAGCCGTACAATAAGCCGAGGAAACGTGAATTCATAGGTAGTTGCTCATGACTGTAATGCATGGGGCAACCGCAATGTGCCATCACTTGGCCTCCGTACTTCCAAGAGCACATGGCGAAAAAAGATCACACATTTTAGCATCGTGGGCCGGGGGTGCCGCCCAGCAGTCACAATAAATGCATATAATAGTCATTTAGGCACCCGAATCAACATCAATCATTTTAGGTTTGAAAGAAAGCAATAAATTCCAGAGAGAAATATATCCAAACCACGCACAATGATGCGCGCATTATAAGAACCGTAAAAGAAGAGAACTTTGTTTATTGCCAGACTTCGTGACATCACACCAATGAGGTGAAATAAGGTAATTGAGAACATTTTGTCACAATACACGGCAAATAAGAAGCCTCACTCGTGTTTATTTATTGCTCTCATTCCACCGGCACTAATTTTACTTGTTAGACCCAGAGTGTATTGCATGAATTGTTGGACGAGGTACCAAATTTGTTTGTTTGTCCTTAGAATCAATGGAGATTCGGTAATTCTGTTAGTAAAGAAGCATCATTTTTCCCACGCTAGCACATAAAACAACGCACTGATTACCAGCGTTGCGCTCCCTGGTTCCCTAGTCTGCCACTCACGCCATCTTCAGTTTGGCTAGCATGGAACACATATTTAAACATAAAAGAGTAACTGAAAAGCTTAAAGATAAAATATCTAGTAATTTCCCGCGATATTTCTACGATTTACGGTGACGCACCTATGAGCAATATCATATTTAAAGTATGGTAATACCTATGACCAGCTATCGCCATGATACCGAAATTGAACTGCGGAAGTCTGACATAGTTTCTGTGGCATTCATCATTGTTTGTTGTAGAAACAACGTGGGGCCTCAAAACTTGCTTCGACCTTTTGTATTTATCTGCTCTTTTTGAACTCTTTAGTGACGCAGATAATATGAAAAACAAAATCATAAGGCATGCTGAGGGTGCAAGACCGAAAAACAGCGGCAGCCTAAAACTGTCGTAATGTTCTCAAGTCACCGATACGAAAAATGGAACTACCTTAATCACGTCAAATCCCTTTCATCAATTTAAATGCGCCGTAATCTATTCCCGAATTACGCTAAATACACAGCAATATGTACATTCACATTTCTTGTCCGCCTAATCTACTTCAAAGCATTTGTTATTCGTGCTCTTCTCAGTAACTGCATGCATTTGTATCGACTGTTTAAACAGCCATGTTCAGATACTCGGATAAACTAAGGATGCCTGACCGAAAATTCGACACGAATCACCGGAAGCTTATTGGAATGCGCCACATCCGCTTTAGTCATCTGCTGAAGTCAAGGGTACTTCACGTACTAGGCAGTGTTACTGCAATATTCGCGTGAAAGGTTCGAATAAACACATGAGAACTGGCACTTGCAAATTTAGCGCCGACTATCATGATACTCACCGGTGTGAGAAAACTTCGGCAGAGATAGCTCAGACGTGTAGTACCCTTGAGCGCCTAAAACCCACTCGATGTAGAGATATCCATGCTTTCCGATCGGCGCCGCAGGTTTTCGGGGCTGCGTGTACAAAAAAATTTATAATCCAGGGGTTGCCTACCCAGTTTGTGCAGCCACAAGGAGGCACCAACAAACGCATATCAAGGCGCAATCAAAAATCACGCGCGGCAACTGTCTCGCGTGTTCTGAATGTTGCGCCCTAATGGGGAGCACACGCGGGAAGTAAAGGTGTGCGAGCGTGATGAACGAAGGGCGCAAGTTTGCTGAATAAAAAAGTTAACTTCATGACTGACAGCATTGCAATACGTTTTCCTTCATCGTCACTACGACCTGACGTTATCTCTGCGCTTATATATACTATGAACATCATAGCGAGCATTCCTCCAAAGGGCACATAACCAGTGGCACATATCGGTGGCAGTCTTGGAATCGGCCCACGAAAAGGACTACAAACGTACCCGATACGAAAATGCAACCGAAAATCTGGGAATTGCCTACTAATGTGCAAGCGTTCTCTGGTTGGTCGGTTACTTCGGTTTCCCTTACTTATGTTGCTAGCTTATGCACGTCCACCCATCGCTCTTTCCGGAGCCAAAGAAGGCTTAAGCAGTATGAGACAATGCTCAGAATTTCTGTAGCATTTCCTGTTGCTTATCCCGTCTATCCTGCTTAGGCCATATCACAACGTTCCAAGCCCAATTACATTCCACACCCGGCACAGGCATAGTAATCTTCCTTCCCTGCGTTCTGTCCAATATTTTATTCTGAATGGGACAACATGCGTTTCTTCTGTGCCGGCTGTGAACATGCGTCTCCTTCGATTTGGGCGTCTCGTTCTCCCCGCGTCACCATAGCTGCGGGCTCTTTATCTCCGCCATATTCTTTCTTTCTCTGCTGTGCTGGTTCGAGCGTGCAGTGCGTACAGGCCGCCAAGTACTGCAGCATGCATGCATTTTATCCAGCGTCATCCTGTAACGTCGTTTCCGATCCGCTTCTGAACACCTTCTTTCCTGTTATTGCTGGTTATCGTCTCCTAGTTCCTGTCGCTGTTTTCTTTGTTCCATCTGCCCATTATCATTTTCGCGTGTATAAAGTTAAACGTTTTATTGCACCGAATCACTGTGTCGGGGCGACGGCGACGTGACTGTTTTTTTCATTAATTCAAAAGCTACCAGTAATCTGCAGTGACACTATTAGGACGAATAAATAGCTTGACCTAGTTAGGCATTTATTTCCCAGTTACAAGGCGCTACGGGACAGACACGGTTTCTCTGGGGTAAACGCCAAAGGGTACTTATTCATTAGCATATAGGGACAACTCACGAAGAAAAATTATCCGTAAATGCAAAATAGGCGCAGCGTTAACCTTGCCAGTGTAGGAAGCAAAAAGAAGGCGCGAACACAGGCACATTAAGATCCAGGGAAGAACTACGTAAGAAAAACGTCACGAATAAGCTAAATGTAGCACGACGTGGGCACACGCACCAAGTAAAGGATGACAGAGAGTCACTACCTACAGATGACTACCTACAGTTTTGCCTAGTACTGGGGCGCTATAGCGTAAAACTGTTCCAAACTTTTCTATTCCAATTCTGCTATCAGCCCTCTGCGATTGGTCAAAAACTTTTTGGACCACCCCCCTTTCAGCGGTCTGTCACGCGACGTCACGAAAACCGCGATAGCTCCCCATTTGATATAAAGTTTACACACGGATTATGCATGACTTGACCGAACAAAAGAAAAATAGTTATTTCTGATTTGACACCTCTTCTACATTAGCCCCCGGCTATTCGTCAAAAGTTTTCGGGCTGCGCCAACTTCCCTTGCCTGTCACGCGACGTCACAAAACCGCGAAAACTCACCGCGTCAAAGTGACGTGTACACATTAAAGATGCATTAATATGCCGAACAAAACTGAATTTTCTTCTGAATACTCGCGGGCTGCCCCGTTCCGAGAGGAATAAAAGATGGCTGCCGCCTATCGCTCAGGCGCTGGCTGCTCGCACCTGCCGGTGAGCACGGGTTTATTTGCGTATATTAAATCTTCTTGCGTGGCCGTGTACCGTTTTCGAGCACTTTCGGCACGTTTACGACCTCATTCTGCAAACTCTTTTTTGCTGAGGATCCGTTTTAGCGTTATTCTTTAGCTTCCGTTGCATACTGCCGCGATTTTCGACCAGCCACCGCAAGCTAAGTAAGGGAAAGTGGACCAATCGCAGACGCCGGCACCACCCTTTTCATCCGGTTATCGATTTTCAATGCACTGGCTCTGCCCCATCGAATCCTTCTCCACTTGAGCGTTCTCCTCGCCTCTTGTAAGCCAATTAGATACGACAAGCCGCTCAATGTAGGCAATGTTATTCGTTTTTCAAGCAAACAAAAGTGACCTCCTATGAACGAGAAGAGCGTTTGATTGGTCTGTTCAGACAACCCTGCGGGTGACCGCCCGGTGCTTGCGTCGGTGGTTACGCAAATATGACGTCAGGATAGTGGAATAAAAACATATTTGTATAGTTTTATGTTATAGGGCCCCTGAATACATATTTAAACATAAAAGAGTAACTGAAAAGCTTAAAGATAAAATACCGAATAATTTCCCGCGATATTCGTGCGATTTACGGTGACGAACCTTTGGGCAATATAATATTTAAAGTATGGTAATACCTATGACCAGCTATCGCCACGAAATAGCAAATGAACTGCGGAAGGCTGGCATAGTTTCTGTAGCATTAGTCAATTTTCGTTGTAGAAACAACGCGGAACATCAAAACTTGTTTCGACCTTTTGTATTTATTTGTTCTTTTTGAACTCTTTAGTGACGCAGTTAATATGAAAAAGAAATGCATAAGGCATAGCTCAGGGTGCTAAACCGAAAAACAATGGCAGGTTAAAACTCACGTAATGTTCTCAAGTTGCCGATACGAAAAATGGAACAACGTTAATCACGTCAAACCGCTTTCATCAATTGAAATCCGCCGTAATCTATTCCCAAGTTACCCTAAATACACAGCAATATGTGCATTCACTTTTCTTGTCCGCCTTATCTACATCAAAGCATTTGTTGTTCGGGCTCTTCTCAGTAACCGCATGCATTTGTATCCACTGTTTAAACAGCCATGTTCGGATATTCAGATTAACTAAGGATGCCTGACCGAAAATTTGACACGAATAACCGGAAGTTTATGAGATTGCGCCACATCCACGTCAGTCATCTGCTGAAGGCAACGGTCTTTTACTTCACGTACTAGGCAGTGTTACTACAACATTCGCGTGAAAGGTTCGAATAAACACATCAAAACCGGCACTTGCAAATTTAGCGCCGACTGTCATGATGCTCACCGGTGTGAGAAAACTTAGGCTGAGATAGCTAAGAGGTATAGTACCCTTGAGCGCCTAAAACCCAGTTGATGTAGAGATACCCATGCTTTCCGTTCGGCGCCGCAGGTTTCCGGGGCTGCGCGTACAAAAAAAAATAGTAATAATACAGGGGTAGCCAACCCAGTTTCTGCAGCCACAAGGAGGCACCAACAAACGCATATCAAGGGGCAATCAAAAATCACGCGCGGCAACTGTCTCGCGTGTTCTGAATGTTGGCACATGTGCCACAACCAGTGGCACATATCGGTGGCACTCTTGGATTCGGCCCACGAAAAAGACTACAAACGTAACCGATACGAAAATGCAAACGAAAATCTGGGAATTGCCTACTAATGTGAAAGCGTTCTCTGGCTGGTCGGTTACTTCGGTTTTCCTTACTTATGTTGCTAGCTTACGCACGTCCACCCATCGCTCTTTCCGGAGCCAAAGAAGGTTTAAGCAGTAGCGGACAATACTCACAATTTCTGCAGCATTTTTGTCGCTTATCACGTCTATCCTGCTTAGGCCATATCACAACGTTCCAAGTCCAATTCCATTTCATACCCAGCACGGGCATAGTAATCTTTCTTTGCTGCGTTCTGTCCAGCATTTTATTCTGATGGGACAACATGCGTCTCTTCTTTGCCGGCTGGGAACATGCGTCTCCTTCGATATGGGTGTCTCGTTCTCCCCGCGTCACCATAGCTGCGGGCTCTTTATCTCCGCCATATTCTTTCTTTCTCTGCTGTGCTAGTTCCAGCGTGCAGTGCGTACAGGTCGCCGGGCACGGCAGCATGCATGCATTTTATCAAGCGTCACCCTGTAACGTCGTTTCCGATCCTCTTCTGAACACCTTCTTTCCTGTTATTGCTGGTTATCGTCTCCTAGTTCCTGTCGCTGTTGTCTTTGTTCCTTCTGCCGATTATCATTTTCGCGAGTATAAAGTTAAACGTTTCATTGCACCGAATCAATATGTCGGGGCTACGGCGACGTGACCATTTTGTTTTTCATTAATACAAACGCTACCAGTCATCTGCAGTGACACTATTAGGACCAATAAATAGCTTGACCTACTTACGCATTTATTTCCAAGTTACAAGGCGCTACGGGACAGACACGGTGTCTCTGGGGTAAACGCCAAAGGGTACTTATTCATTAACATATTGGGGCAACTCACGAAGAAAAATTGTCCGTGAATGCAAAATAGGCGCTGTGTTATGCTAGCGAGTGTAGGGAGCAAAAAGAAGGCGCGAACACAGGCACATTAAGATCCAGGGAAAAGCTACTTAAGAAAAACGTCACGAATATGCTAAATGTAGCTCGGCGTGGTCACATACACCAACTAAAGAAGGATGACGGAGGGTCCCTACCTACAGATGATGCGACATAGTCGAGGCTATAATATTACCCACTGATGTGATTGCTAACGCCACTAACGTTTGATTACTTTGTACTTTTCTAGAAGTCTAATTCTCTATTTTTGTGACCATAAAAAAATATCACACACGAAGATTCAAAGTAGAAGCTGTCCGTATGACTTGCTATAAACAGCAATACTGAATCTTTATAATGTGCAATACTGTTTCTATGGTGTTTAGTGTCGTTTGACTTCATTAACATGTTCTTATCACACTTTTAATATTTTTTTTTCTATGCAGATTGAATTGGAACGCTTGGTTGAGTGCCACGGGGAAAACATGAACGAGCTTGAGAATGAACAATTCGATGTGGTTTTGTTCACGTATCTCCTGTGCTCAGTTCAAGATGGGAGGAAAGTTCTAGAGGAAGCAAAACGAGTACTTGTCAAGGTAGGCGTTTATTTCATGTTACCACCATTATGAATAAAAATGCGCTGTACGGAAGCACCCATTACGCAAAAAACTTGCGAAACTTTCTCCACCTTTATAGAGAAAGAGAGAATCCTTTCCGCTAAGCTAGCTTGACTTTATAGTTCTGATTGAAGTACTCCTTCCTAAGTAATATTACCCAACGTTATAAAAATTTCACGCGATCGCTAGGTACTACTTCGCTCAAACAGTGAGGCTGAATCCATTATTTTGAGGTGATTGCCGAGTAGCAAGATGTATTACGGTTGGTGCGTAAATGGTTATATTTGTTATACGACGATCCTTATAAAATGAAAAATAGTACGTTCTAGTAGTAGTAACGATGCCCATAAACGAACCAATAAATATAAATTGCCAGCATAAAGAATTAGACCGTCATGGCACTGCAAAACTGAAATAAATGGCAGCACGGTCTAAGAAATCAGTCAATAAAAAAACTGCACTTGAACACATCTCACGATGACTGTCCACTGTAATGCGTTAGCATTGAATAAACATAGGGGCACGACGTATTGCCACCGTCAAAACGAGTTAAGCACAAGGCGTGTACGGTAGCGAGTCTCCTCTTCCGCGTTTCCCTAGGAGCACTCAACGCTACCTAGCGCTGCCGCAGCGAAGCCTGAGCATAGACTCCGAAGTGCCAGGCGAGTGCAAACGCTGAGAAACGTGTAACGCGACAATCGGGCTCCTCTCTCTCGCATTTTTCTGGACACGCTGCGCCATCTAATGGTGCTACTGAGCAGTCCGTACGTGACTTCCGACACAAAAAATGTGGCGCACTGGAGTCTGCGACGGCTGACAATGTTTTCCTCGTTTGCCGCACACCCAGTGGGAAAACGAGACGTTCATTTGAGGGATCGCCAGCCGCTGGTGCGCTGGCGCGAGAGAGATAATCTGGGGGCGTTTGCTCCTTGAATATATGACTCTGCCTCACCACTACAGAGGAGATTTCTTAGCGCGTGTCGTATGCGTTTGCCCTACACATGCCGACGTTGAGGAGTGCGGTAGAGTTTACGCTCCGCTGACATCCCGCGCGGCGAGGCAGTGGGCACGGACGCCCCATTTGGTGATCGCTGTGTCTGAAGGGGCAAGGTTATGACTGATGTTGTATAAGTCGCCAGTCACTTTTTTTCGTCGCGAAAATAGATTGCACTTTTTTACACGCACTGCTCCAGGAGGGCACATGTAAACGGCATGAAGTAGGCGGCGCAGGATCTCCAGGGCACCGAAGGGGTAGCGGTGGGATCAAAGCTGGAAGCAGGGCGGCCCGCGGGTCTGGCACCCACTGCCTCGGCGAGTCTCAACCCAGAGACCAGTCTGGGTTCTAGCTTTGGTGTCCCCGTTGCCGCTTTGGTGTCCTGGAGGCGCCGCCAATATTGCGGAATAATGGCACGGTGTTACAATGAGTAAAAAATATGATTGAATAAGTATAATTACGCCCAGCCGCCAAATTGTGATGTTAAGTGCAGCACTAACGCGCCCCACGACTTCTGTAACACCAGTAACAACTTTGCCTCTGAAGGTATGTCCGACAGACTTGCTAAGGCGCTCTGCCTTCTATGTTTCAAATATATGCGGCCCGGGCTGTACTACGTTCGCAAGCTATGATCGACCACGACTGACTTAGCACGTGCGCCGCAGGTGCGAGACCATCTGGCCGACACAGCCCGCTGCTTCACTATTTTACCTCGACGGCAGCCAGCGTCCGAGAGTAAACAAACTCGACCCCACTCGCCCACAAGACGCGCTAAGAAACCTCCTCCGTAGTGCCTAGGCAGAGTCATATATTCAAGGAGCAAAAGCCCCCAGGTTTTCTCTCTCGCGCCAGCGCACAAACGGCTGGCGCTCCCTCAAATTAACTTCTCCTAGTGGCAAATAGTTACCCAAGATGTCGAGGTGTTTATCGAAAGCGGCGCCTACCCAGCGCGTTTGGTTGCGGCCTGCTAGTGCGACGGCTTGCTGCTCTTAGGGAACTCTTGTGACGTGGGTTCGATTCCGCTCCGCGCCGAATAAACTTACTTGATATTTTTCGCAATTGTTAAGCGGCACATATCCTGAGTCACGTACCCCGTGACTCAAGTCTTCATGAAAGAGGTTGATTCAAGACTGGGACAGACCGAGTGGCACATGCCCAAGTCAACATTGAAGAGTTTCTTCGAACGAATTTACCTACCTAGACCCGCATCTACAGTGACCGATGTCAGCGTGAAAGAGGTTCGTTGAAGAGCGGTACGTATCCACAAATTGCCACATGCACAATGACGCAAGTTCGTACGATGGTTGGTTTCGAACCCTGTTATCTCAGGAAAGCACTCGATAAGCTACATATTCGACCACTGGCTACCGCAGTGACCGAGGTAGGCGGGAAATCAGTTAGGTACAAAGATCGTCATACAAACATAGATAGATAGATAGATAGATAGATAGATAGACACCAGAAAGTGCGCGAAGTAGACAAAGAATTCTAACGCACTGAAATTCGATGGAGGAGGAGGAAATAAAGAGAGAGGCAGGGATGCTCTGAAATGCGGCAGAGCCCATTACACTATGGACGGTAATGCGTTTAGCATTGAATCAGTATATTGACACAAGCTACTGACATCATAGACACCAGTCATATGTGACACATTTACAGCAGCGGGACTCTTTCGCTGTTTTCTAAGAATGCTCGGCGCAATCTAGCGCTGCCACCGCGTATCCTGCGCGTGAAGTTCTTACTGGAAACGTTGCGCCATCTAGTAACGCTGCCGGGAAGTCCACGCGTTGCCTAAGGAGCGAGAAGCGTGGCGCACCGCTACCTGCGAACACTGATTGTTCCCTCGCTTGTCGTACACCTAGGGGCGCATACTGCACGACCTAGGTTGGCGAGAGGTTTATTGATGAGCGGCACATACACAGTGCATTCATGACGTAGCCGCTAAAATATCGGCGTGAAAGACGTTCACTGAAAAGCGCCACATAGCCCACGCATTTCTCGCGAAACCTGCTAAAGCGTCGGCTTGCTCTCCTCGAGGAAGCCTTGTGACGTGCGTTGTATTCCTCTGAGCTTTGGACAATATTGAGGCGGACTTTTCCTCGTGTAGAGCGGTAAATTCCGAGTGACAATTCCTACCTACCAAGGCTTACGTCAAAGCTCTTATCGAAGAGTGGTACACACCTTCTGACCCATGTACCATGGGCCATTTTAGCACCAGAGGTTCATTGAACACCAGCAAAAAACAAGTGACACACACCACGGCATCTAAGTGGGCATCTAAGAGACTCGTTGAACAGCGGTTCCTACCCTGCCTACGTTCTACAGTGATCCATGTCGGCGTGCAGGGGGTTGGTTGAAGAGGGGCCCATACAG
Organism: Dermacentor andersoni; assembly: GCF_023375885.2. Taxonomy (NCBI): domain Eukaryota; kingdom Metazoa; phylum Arthropoda; class Arachnida; order Ixodida; family Ixodidae; genus Dermacentor; species Dermacentor andersoni. The sequence continues at coordinate 110,876,589 of NC_092819.1, read as the reverse complement.
TGCCACATACTCAGTGACCAAAGTTGGTGTGACGGTTGGTTTGAAACACTGTTCCCTCAAGACAGCCGTACGATGCGTTTACCCGTTCTACCATGCACTACCCTGTGGTCCTGGCCTAAAAACGGTTATATACATGGAAAGTAACTCTTTCAAAATGCGTCAAGTACCCTGAGACTAATTATGCATTAAAAACGGCACATAGGTAGTGACGCAAGTTTGCGTCAAAAAGGCTTATTTAAAAGCAAGCCACTTCCCTGAGCATAGTGTCCCAATCCTCAACGCATTTTACCGCGGAGAACTTAGTGACCTGTGCGCGCGGTAAAGGGGTTAGACACACACACGCACACACACACACACACACACACACACACACACACACACACACACACACACACACACACACGCACGCACGCACGCACGCACGCACGCACGCACGCACGCACGCACGCACGCACGCACGCACGCACGCACGCACGCACGCACGCACGCACGCACACACACACACACACACACACACACACACACACACACACACACACACACACACACACAGAAAACTGGAAAATTCCCGAACAATGGCAATCGCAACAATACTTGCAAAGAGCAAAGATTGTTTTGCCCTGTTCTCTTTGCATAAATTTCCGTCCCAGTAATCCTGCGATGTTATTTTAGCACCTTTTTGATTTCATGGCCAGCGGCGACACTCCGATTTGTGTGTCCACTTCCCCTCGATCATTATATTACAGCTTAAAATTGTTTCGTGCATTGTTGTCTAAAGTATATTGTATGTCTTGAGGCCATTGCTATATTTGTAGTTTGCGCTTTGTCTGTGTCATCTCACTCACACGGCCGGTCCACCATTTTCGCCAGGGGGGAGTCAGAGTCCCTGAACTTCTTGCTACATCCTTTACTTTTCCTCTCTTGCCTTAATTGATGACCTAACGCCTTGCTTTGAGTGCCCTATGCTCCAAATTGTGTAGCACTTTGATGCGTTTCGAGGAGCAGTTTGTTCTACAGCAACGAAATGGCGCTTTCGGCCATGCGCCGCACGTAGCCTCAGTGACAGCGCACGAATACGAAACCCCTACCACATCCACCTTGCTTCGGTGGGATCAGCTGTCGGATATGCAACCGAGTTTTCGCTAACGCACTGTGCTTCAATCACCCTGGATTCAATCAAGTGGATTGAATACGTGTGCAGTTGTTGGTTGAAAAAATAGTGACTAGCATACAAAGGAATTGAATGAATCTGTGTGGCCAGGTTTACGGACCGCTGCTGCAACTTACGTCCGTACGTGTGACCGGCAGTTCGAGATTTACGCCTTTCCTCGACGATATAGAAAATTTCTCATCCACCAGCGTTGTAGCGCTAACCTTAAAAAAAAGTGAATCCGCCCGGGAACATCGGCAAGAGTGAGTACCATTTGTTAAGCATTGACAAAGGGAGTAGCGCAGCGTCTTGTCATATTAAGTTTCGTGGACAGTCTACCCCAAAAGCCACGAAATCTTACGGCCACTCTATGGCCAACATGTCAATGAGCGAATGGGGACACACCATATACGCACACACCATATACGCACGGACTACACCAATAGCGCATGAACGGTCGTAACTAACTGTTCCGTTGTGGTCCACAAGAGCAAGCGAGCTACTAGCGATAATACATCTCTGCTACAAGGCATCACAACATACAAAATAGCTACATTTCAAGCCTTGCGCCCAGAAAGAACAAATCTATTGAAACCGAGCACACCCGCGATCGATTCATCATCATCATCATTTATTTACCTTTAAGGGCCCCGATGGGGCATTACCTAAAGGCAGGGGGGTAACAAATGGTAACCACGGGTCACAAAGATAAACACAATAATACAGATTGCAAGAACTGGTAAACACAGCAATCACATCAAAATGAAAAAGCCGATACAAGGGCTTACTACTGGGGCTGTGGAAAAAACTGGTGTAATAGTAACAGCTTAAATTCTATAGAATTTGGTTCACTGACGATTGCGTCAATAAGTACATTCTAATCCGATATGGCAGTCGGCCGAAATGATTTATTTAAAGCGTTTGTTGAACCATGAATGCGTTGAACACGGTGACAATTAAACAGACGTCGTGATGATCTCATGGGCGGCAGAACAAGGCTCTCACGTGAATGAGGAAAATGATAATACAGCTTATGAAAAAGGCAGAGACTTGCTATCTTATGACGGGATGCCAGGGGGGTTAGACCAATTGAAGCTTTGATGCTAGTAATGCTCAATCGAGAATTATATTTGGCTGTTATAAAACGAGGAGCTCGATTTTGTATTGCCTCTAACGCCTGGATTAGGTACTCTTGATGGGGGTTCCTGATAGGGGATGCGTATTCAAGTTTGGTACGGATGAAAGTTTCGTATGCGATAAGTCTAACCATGGGCGAAGCAAACGTGAGTGATCGTCTAATCAAACCTAGTTATCTGCAAACGCTTGCAGAGAGCGACGTGATGTGCTTTGACCAGCTTAGATTACTTGTTATTTCTATGCCTAGATACCTATCAGATTTCACTTGTGATAGCGCGGTAGTGTTTAGCATGTATGAGAAGTGTAGGTTAGATATCTTACGATACACGTGCATAAACTTACATTTTGATACATTTAAATGCACGAGCCAGGTCGAACACCAATTTCTGGATTAAGGTTAAATCATCCTGCAGCAATGACTGATCGTTAATAGTAGAGATACGTTGGTAGAGAACGCAATCATCCGCAAACAGAAGAATTGATGATGAAATTTCAGCAGGAAGGTCATTGATAAAGATTAGGAACAGAAGCGATTAAGCAAAAATGATCAAATAGCAAACTCACTGAGAAAATTTACTATCCGAAATGTGACGAGCCACTGGTTCAACATATGTGCCAAATAAAGAAAGATCAAAACACTAATTCTAATTTAGTTCATCCGAGGAAAGTTTGGGATACATATTTAGCTCCCTTTTAGAACAAGCACCATATGCGCTGCTCGCGCCATTTGGACAATAGCTTAATCAGCTGCGGAAGAGTTTTTTCGTGTTCTCTGAAACTGTGGCCAAAGCTTCGTGTCGTCCTCCATGTCACCATCTGCGCTATATCCCGAAACAGAGGTTTGCTAAGCCGCACCGGCATCATACACACCCATTGTAAACATGGAGGCAATGGAGGCTGTTGAGGCAAGCAATGGACGCGTCACCACGTGATCAGACATGGCAAGACCCACGGGATCGCCCCGAAAAGGGACAATGCGGAAATTATCGCGATTACACTGAACGTCCGTTTGTAAGACGTCGCTGGTTTTGTGTCCTGTTTTCTCATTTCTGACACATTTCATTTTTTTCTCTTCAATACGGGTTAATATTCCTTTGGCCCAATGAAAGTATCTCTGAGAAAAAGATGATGCCCTTACCTAGACATTACCAACTCCAAAGCATTTGAAATATTCTAGCTTGAGGGAGAAAACTGGCGTTGACATTTGGCGAGAAAATGCAGGTTAGAAATGCGACCATTTTCTCAGTGTTTATAAATTTGTTGCAGAATTTGTTCTTGCTTTCGAGCATCGACACTTCTTTACATTTTATTCTTCCCAGGTGCTTGCTTTATAATAGATTTTAACACTGTACCTCAGGCTCCAATACTTTCGTTTGTAGAGATGTGTCCTAGTTTTGTTTCGAGCCAGAATGTACATTTTTGGCATGGCGGTCTCCCTTGTCATAGGTCACAGCAGGCGTTTTTTTAGAAGGATATAAATATGATTACTTTTATAAAAACTAGTGGAATACTTTTCTCACAATGGCCTCTTTTATCTTGCAGGGAGGCCAACTGATTTTCTTGGAGCATGTCGCTCATCCAGAACGGACATGGCCAAGGCTCTTTCAAAGCCTTATAACTCCACTATGGAAGATCACTTGTGCGAACTGTCATCTTGACAGGGACTCCGCTAAGCTAATAGAAAATGCTGGATTTTCTCAAGTCACCACTAATTATATTTACGTTGACATGTGCAGTATATTGAGTTATCAAGTTTATGGTGTCGCTATTCCGTAAGACATCAGAATAGACATAATTGATATCCTGTACAGGTCAAGAAGAAGCTTCACCTAAAGTCTCTATGGTAAACAGGGAAATCATTTTTAGTTTCTAAACCTGGATCAAACAATCTACTTGCTGCTCGAGATGAGCTGTTTGATATGACAATCTGCTTGAGATGAAAAAGACACAATTTTAATGCATGCGCTCAGCTAACGATTGAATGCGCTCTCTTTATTGTTTCTAATGCACCTACCGATGGGCCTTTAAATGCATAGATTGGTGAAGTGATAATAAAGGGCTTGCCTAACGAAATTTATGATCCGAAATTTTATTTTATTACAATTTTTTCTCATGAACATTGAAAGAATACAGAGACTAAAAGCTTCATTTTTGTGACAACGTTTCTTTCATGGCTAATAAATTCTGCTCACACGTACAGACATAATTTCACGTCTTTCTTCACCTTGAACAAAATGTACAGGAACTATACATAGCAATCTTTTACAGATGGCCATGCCCAAGTACGCAAATAAGTACGTGAATTGCATTCAGCATTATTGCACAACAGGATTTTTGAAAAAGTGCCTAATTTTAGTGTATGCCCCTACAAGTACATTACTAAGGGTATTTGTCCTTTTATTCCTGAATCAACAGTACGTTCATACAAGGCGACTACATATGCGTATTTGAAGAATCCGGTCATGTGTGACATTCTTTTTAGGTTAATGGCTGAAGTATCAAACTATGTGTGCTCATAGAATGGCACCATGTTTTTGAAAGGGCTGCATTTTAATGTGAGCGGTATATTTGGCTTCTAAATTTTAAGTAACGTACGAGCCAAACATTAATAAGAAAAGTTTTGCTTTGGAATTGTACCTCAACATAAAAACAGCTTTCTTCTTTCTCCGGTTAAAAGTGAGCGCACTCCCTGAGTAAATTATATCACCATGCAAAGGCGAGACCGGTTATAAACAGCATTTGTAAAAAACTGACCAGACTGTTGATATAATTTTTGGCTGCTATATATGTTGTCGCGGTATAGGAACAGGAATACGGCAAGAAAGCCTGTTGAACAAAGCACCAGAACAAAGACGTCGTCTTCGCGTCTGAATTCCACGAGTCCCACTGCACGGAGTCCGTCAAAGCCAAAATCCTCAGCGTATTCTACGCTTCTATACAGAAGACACGTCATTTACCGGCTCTCCAAAAGAGTAAAGGAATGTCCGTAGTACAGTCACTCGCTGACATAAGGCTTCATGCGAACAACGTGCACAAGTTCAGAACGGTGTTGGCGGCGCCTTGCGCACTAAGCGCTACCAAAAACGTGCTCGTATGTGACGTCACTGAGCCGTCGCAGCACTTTACAGAATCTGAAATATCGTCTTAGGAGCTTCTCAGATAGTCCCCGTTTTCGTATTGGCGTCCTCATCCATACTCTCTCGCCGGTTTTGTAAGTTACAGGTCTGTGATGGGCATAATAGCGACCTGTATCGTACTGTTGCTGCAAGTGTATTCGCACGCGTGTGAGCTGCCTGGCTCCTGCACGTTGCGTAAAGGTATGGACATCCTGTCAACATCTTCATGTTCGTGCGGTAGTATGGCTACGAGCATGGTCCTTACTTCCCGTCCGTCGACAAGGCTCAATGGAGTTATCCGTGTAGTTTCCTGTTTAGCCGTGTTATAAGCAAACGTGATAAAAGCAGAATCTCGTCCAAATTTTATGCTCTATATTCGCGTACGTTGAAAACATATCGTCGAGTGTTTTGCTCAGGCGCTCTGTTAGTCCGTTTGTTCGTGGATGGTAGGCTCTTGTCGTTCGATGAGTCGTGCCGCTCAGCATTAGGATGTGATCTAAAAGCGCGACTGTTACTGCAGTTCCTCGGTCTATTATGACGATGGTTGCTGCGCCGTATCTGAGGACAGCATTCTCTATCAAATATCATGTCACCTCTGCTGCTGTGCCTCCCTGAATAGCTTTTGTTCCGGCGTAACGATTAAGATAGTCAGTTTCTACGATGAGTCAACGGTTAGCAGTAGTGGAGGACCTGAGAGGCCCATTCGTAGAGACCCAAGATCATAATGGACGCAAGAGGTTCATACTGATATCGTAATATGACGTTTACGGTATTTGAATGGGTTGTAGGAAACCGGCTGGTTTCCTTGGAGGTGATTTGCGCCACTGACAATCTAGGCAGGTCAGAACTTAGTGTTTTATTTATTTATTTATTTTTATTTATTTATTTTCCGAAAGGTCTCTTGTTGAGACATTACATGAGTGAGTGGGGGGTTAGTGACAAGGATAGATAATACAAAAAACGAAGGGATATTTTTGATGAGTCGTTTGAATGCAAGTGGGTCGATGATAGTGGTAACCTCTGTGGGATTCCAGTCTCGTGTTATGCGCAGAAAGAATGATTGCAGAAAAGTCGCGGTATGGTCTTGTGGGGGATATACTGTGTTAGAGTGACTGGTGCGGGCAATGCGATGTGATCTTTTTATGTACGGGTTGTCGAAAGGCAAAGAATGAAAAAAAAATTATGAAAAAGTTTAAAACGTGCTGTTCTACTGCGTGAGGCTAGAAGGGTAAGCTTATTTGGGCTTTTAGTGCTGGGATGCTTGAATTGTACGAATAAGTTGACAGAATAAATCGTGTCGCGCGGTTGTGAACCGACTGGAGGGTGTTATTAAGGTTATTGTGGTGGGGGTCAAAAATAGCATCGGCATACTGCAGTTTGGTCTGCACAAAGCCTAGAAAACCAAGCTGTTTAGTTGAGGGAGGAGCTAGCAAAGGTTATGGCGTAGATAACCTAGAGTACGATTAGCAGAATTTATTATGTGGTTAACATGACAGGTACAAGTTAAGTCATGCGAGATATACACACCAAGATATTTTAATAAATCAGTTGTTGCAATATGCGTGTTATTAATGTTATAATTAGGCACATCGTAATTAAGAATACGTTGAATAGACATTAACACGGTTTTAGCTACATTTAATCACATCAGCCAAGTATTACACCAGTTTTCTAGGCGCGATAGGTGCTTTTGTAACGCCAAATGGTCGGTGGGGTTAGTAACTGCTCGGCAAACCACACAATCATCCGCGAAGAGTCGGATATGAGAAGAAATATAACTAGGCAGGTCATTGATGTGTATTAATAAAAGGAGGGGACCAAGTACGTTACCTTGAGGTACGCCTGAAAGTGCAGGTGTTAAGGATGAAGAGTGTGAGTGTGAATAGTGTGAATATGAACTGCTGACAGTTAGTTAAAAACCTTCGAATCCAGCTTAGAACACAAGGATGAATGTTAAGACAGGATAACTTTATTAAGTGACGACCATGAGGTACCTTATTGAACGCTTTTTTCAAAATCTAAAATTATTGTGTCAGTCAGGATGTTACGATCATGGTTTAAATGTAAGTCGTGCAAGAAAAGAGCAAGTTGGGTGTCGCAGGAATAATTTTTGCAGAAACCGTGTTGACTTGGGTGAAAAAAATTGACGGATGTAAGGAAGTTAGCAACATGCGAGTATAAAGTATGTTCTAATATTTTACAAGACACGCTTGTTATGAAAATAGGGCGGTAGTTACTCGGTGATGATCGGCTTCCTTTCTTGAAGACTGGAATGACCTTGCCCACCTGCCAGTCATGTGGAATGGAAGCGCTGTTGAGTGATTCCTGCAATATGAGTGATAAAAACAGGCTACACGCATTTTTAGTATTTTTTAGCACTTTGCCATTGATACCGTCTACTGCTGTCGATGACGAATTCTTCAATGATCGAATTACTTTGACAATGCCGACTGGATTGAATGTGATATTTTGCATGAGCGGATATGCGAAGTATGGTGGATCGGGTAAGCCGTCAGGTAATTCATTAGTGAAAAACGAACTAAATGTTGTGTAAAGAAGATCTGCAACCTTAGTCGCAAGGGTGGGAAGTCCGGAGCTATTGATAACTGATATCTCATTCCGTTGATTAAGATTAATAGTTTTCCAAAATAGCTTCGGGCTAGTTTGTAGCTTAGCTGGTAAAGTGGTAGAAAGAAACTTGTGTTTAGTTTGAGAGGTTAACTTGTCATATTCTTTCTGAACTGCATAATACTTCTGCCATATGGAAGAAGAACTAGATCGTTTGGTTGATCAAAACAGCCGTTTTTTTTCTTGTTATTTAGCCGTTTGAGGGATACATTAAACCATGGTGATGTTGTTTTTTTCCGTTATTGTAATGGTGGGGTTGTAAAGACCTATAAGGCGATGCATCTCTGCTTTGCAAAGCAGCCAGTTCGACTCGAGAGACTTTAATTGAAATTTAGCGACCAACATACGAAGTACTCAGATAATTCTCGGTTCATGCTGACTTAGTCCCCTTTATCATAGAGTGTAAGTGTTTTCCGATTTTTTTGCTTCTTTAGTACGTTGCAATGAAACGAAATATGTACTGTCAGGTAGTCGCTCAAACCGCGCAATAAGGTGACAGCGGTATAGTTATCAGGGTGAGTTGTTAATACAAGATCTAAATTGTTGGACGAGTGAGCGGTAACGCGGGTTGAGTCAGTGACGAGCTGCGCTAAGCCGGATGTTATACACGTGTTTAAGAAATCGCTAGCGGAGCTGCTTTTAGATAATGTAGGGGCAGGATCGGACCAATCAATAGTTGGAAAATTAAAATCGACAAACAGAAGGACAGGACTGTTAGGATAAATTTTTGTTAACGTATCTAAGGCTTCATGAAGTAAAGGCGCGAAATAACTGTCGGTACTAGGAGACCGATAGCAAATACCAATCAGAATGTGCGGGTGTGTAGCAATGCATCGCATCCAAATCATTTCCAGTTGTAAAGAGAGGTTTACAAGTGAACAATGTAGGTTCCGCTTAGTGGCGATTAATACACCCCCACCGCGTGAGTTATCGGTTCTATCTTTCCGAAAAATGTCAAAATACGAGAGGTAAGGGAGAATTTTGGTATAATCGATTGATGAGTTAAGCCATGTTTCTGTTAGTAGTAAGGCATCGCCAGAAGATGAGCCTATTAGACTGCACAGTGCATCACGCTTGGGAACAACACTTCGGATGTTAGTGAGCAGGAATGATAAAGGCTAATAGTTCCGTGGATGCGGTGTACGATTTGGCCTCAATGATGGCTAAAGGCCTTCCTCCATGACCTGGTAAGAAGTGTGGTCGAAGTAGTAGGTTTTTTTACCGACGATAAGCTTTCCATGTCGCAATTTGTACCGCAGTTTACGGGCCCATCCAAACTCGATCAGGCGACTCTGGGCAATACGCGTGCTTGGGGCGAGATCTTGCGCACAGGCATAGCACGTATCTTTGAACTTCCGAGCCGAAGAAAGGACAAGATCTTCGCTTTTAATGTGAGCGAACCTCAATTATAGGCCTGCTCTTTCCAGCTTGGATAGACCCAGTGCGCTGTGCACGCTCAATATCACGCGGTTCTATTTGTACATCTTAATATTGTTTACAATGTGCAAAAATGATTTTCTCAGAATCAGACCATGATTCTTTTTGTTTATCAGCGATGCTGCAAAAAACAAGGTAATTTCTTCTAGATCTATTTTCAGCATCATTTATCTGGCAGACAATACACCTAACTGTGCTATATTTTCAGTGCTTCTCTCATGAAGTTTGCCCAATTAAATCTGCGTGTCGTCGATACCAGCGCAGGCTGTCTCAATTTTGTCTCGCCACGTGCTTTATTTTCACTGAACGTTTTATTTATTTATTTATTTAAAATACCTTACAGGCCCTATGGGGGCATTGTGTAAGGGGGGCTACAAAATCAGGACAAAGAAAAGAAGAGTGAGCAGCCTTCTAAAGTGCAATACAAAGATACGCCTCAATGCAGGGCTAATCAACATTACTACCAAGATCAAAACATGAAAAAGGAACAACTGAAGCAATGAAAGGCCACAGAGGTACACTTAAGGAAATAACACGAGTAAAACTTAACGTAAGGCACTAATACTAGAAAGTACAATACACGAATGATGAACATATCTGGGAGTACAATTCTTGAAGGGATATTTAGAGAAAAAGACGCAGAAAAGCAGTAATATATACAGGGCATACAAGTGAACACGTGACGCAGCATAAAATAGTAATTCATAACAGCGAGATAGCAATGCATCAATAAGGAATAAAAAAAATAAAAAGAAAATAAAAACATCACAAGAAGTTTGAAGCACATTGCCAAGTGTAAGAAACAAGATAAAGTGATTTGTAAGTGCTATTATGAAAAATGCTTGTGTGGCATTATAAACATATTTGTGAAACAAGGATAACAGAGTGATATTACGGCGAAGAACTAAAGGCTGTATGGAATTATCGAGTTTCATTTGCGTTACGCTGCAGTGATGGCTATAATTACGTGAAATGAAACGGGCAGCTCGGTTCTGGACTGATTCAAGGATGTCGATTAAGTATGTAGGATGTGGGGACCAAATGGATGATGCATACTCGAGCTGTGGACGAACAAATGTCTGATAGGCCAATTTGCGGATGTTGGAAGGTGAATTACCCAGATTACGACGTAGGTAACCTAATGTCCTTGAAGCTTTTGCGCAAACGGCTGCAATGTGGTCGGTCCAGGAGAGGTTTTCGGTTAGGTGAACACCCACATATTTATACGACACTCTATGTAACAATTCTTTATTATGGACGTTGTATAAAAATGTGAGTTGTCACGCTTACGACTAAAAGAAATTACCGGACATTTTGATACATTTAAAGCCCTTAACCAGGTGTTGCATCAATTATGAACTAGGCTAAGGTCATTTTGAAGGGCCAGGTGGTCTTCAGTACTGTTAATTGATCTGCAAATAATGCAGTCGTCAGCGAAAATACGTAAGCGAGAAGAAACATTAAGTGGCAAATCATTTATGTAAATTAGGAAGAGTAAAGGGCCCAAAACACTGCCCTGAGGCACACCAGAAGTAACGTAAGTAGGAGACGAAGCAATATTATTAACTACTGTGAAATGTTGACGATTCGAAAGAAAATTACGAAGCCATGTTAGAGTGAAGGAGTCAAGTCGAAGTGCAGTAAATTTTGCAATAAAGCGACAATGAGCTGCAGGATCAAATGCTTTGGAAAAGTCAAGAAAAATGCAATAGGCCTGCTGGTTTTGTTCATGTTAAGGTGCAGGTTAGTCGTGAATTCGAGTAACTGTGTCTCACATGATAATCCTTTCCTGAAACCATGTTGATGGCGAAAAAAGAAATTATTGGACTCTAGGTGATTATAAATATGAGAAGCAATTATATGTTCGAGCATCTTGCAGCAAATGCCGGTCAACAAAATTGGACGTTAATTTTCCGGGGAGTTTTTATTGCCAGTTTTAACTATGGGTATGAATTTGGCCATTTTCCAGTCATTAGGCAGCTGTTCCGATGACAAAGACTGCTTGAATATATGGTACAGAATGTTACTGGATATAGAAATGGTATTTTTTACTATCTTGGAACTAATATTATCAATAGCAGATGAAATAGATAACTTAAAATTTTTAATAAGACATGCAATTCCCTGCACCGAGATTTCAATACTTTCCATGAATTGCCAGTAACAATCAGCAACATCAGGTACATTGGTATGATCCTCGCGGCTGAAAATCGATGGAAAAAACATTAAACGTAGAGGGGCATTCATTCTCAGAGAGGGGAGTATTTCAATCGCTATGTAAGGCTATGCGGTTAGAGTCACGGTCAGGTGATATAATTCGCCAAAACTTTTTCGGATTCGAATGTAAGAGAGAAGGTAAATCTGTGGAGAAATATTTATTTTTAGCTGCAGCTAAGGCAGAACAGTACGTTTTTAAGCAAAGCCTGTACCTTTCCCACGAAGGAGCATTATTGACGCGTTTAGCGGTATTGTACAGACGTTTCTTTTTATTCCTAAGCTTACGTAGCGCATTATTATCATCATCAAGTTTTTTTTTCAATAGACTTTAGTTGTTCAAGCATTACGGTCTGCCCAGATTCCATTTCTTTCCAAACATTAAGAATCTCTTTGTCGGGGCCGGGGTTAGATTCGATATCACCAGCTAGCATGAAAAGCTTTAACAGCATATGCACACAATCACACACAATTGAACAAAAGCGCTGTGGGCCCTGCAGCACAAAGAGTGCACGGTGGCTACTAGGATATGTGTAAAGGCAATATGAGTTCGTTACCTGCACCAGAAGGAAGCGTGGAATGTTAGCACGGGCCATCGCTAGCTTGCTGCTGGGCCCCCTGAAGGGCGCGTTGCTCGGGCGTAGCTTTTTAACAGAATTCCACGCATGCGCAGAATGCACAGGGGAGGTCCCGGTGTTAAGATGACTGAGTGAATGTCACGATGCTTGCAGATATAGTCGGTGGCCGTGTACAAAGTGCGTGGACCGCAATGTGCTCTCAGTGAGTCGGTGATTTGAAGCCCAGGACGGTTCCACTGGCTCCACCGCAATATGCCAGTATACCGGAAGTTTTCCGCCTGGACTTAACCTGGCGACAGATTCTGGGCACGGGGCGCGAAAGCTGGAAGGCTCCAGAAGCTGCATGCTCCAAAGTCCGAGGAACTGCACCAGGAAGAAGCGTGGAACGTTAGCACGCGCCATCGCTAGCTTGCTGCCGGGCCCACTCTGCATCGTAGCAACGGGCAGTCCTGGCCAATAGTATCTTTGTCGCACTCTGTTCAGCGTTCGCTTGCATCGTACATGCCTAGAAGTGATCTCGTTTTGACATGCTTCTTGTGCGTCACAATGAAGAGGAGTAGGAACGACGAACAAACAACTCGATCCGCTTGAAGATAAGTTCATTTTGTATAGAACTTTGTTCGTTAAGAAATCGACGACAATTCTCTTGCGAACGACGAGCAAACAACTCGATCCACTTGAAGAGAAGTTCATTTTGTATAGAACTTTGTTCGTTAAGAAATCGATGACAATTCTCTTGCGAAATCCTTAGGTGCGGTCTGAGCTCGTCCGAGCAAGGAATTAATGAAGCCAAGCACCTCAGGGTCGTGATGTTGCTGATGTGCATTGAATAGTATAGGTGTCGAGTAAGCCAAAGCGGTCAACTTTTTATTGGAAGCAGGAGCCGACTCCATCGTTCCCGAGGCTGGCAATCAGCGTAGGTATGACGCTTCCCCGAGCTGTAGATGTCTCTCATTTCAAAGTCTTGCAGTCTAAGGCTCCAACCTGCTAATCACCCTGAAGGATCTTTAAGATTTGTGAGCCAGCAGAGTGAATGATGGTCGCTGAGCGTACAAATATGGGCGAGATTGTGTAACCTACGTTACGACGGCGAGGCACTCCTTCTCAGTCGTAGAGCAGTTAGCTTCTATACTTGAGAGCGCTTTGCTTACATAAGCGATCGCTCTTTTGGGTCCTCACGGCACTGCAAAAGCACGGCTCCGGGAGCAACATTGTTGGAATCAGGGTGAAGCATTGTAAAAGCCGTCTCGTCAAATTGGGCAAGCACAAGGGGCGTTTGTAAACGGTGGATCATCGCCCCATAAAAAAAAAGCAACGTCATCCCTCGTGAGGCGACTCAACGGCGTGCAATGCGACCACAGTCTGCAATAAAGCGGCGACAATATGCGCAGAGGCCCAGGAAGCACCAGACAGCCTTTTATATAAAGGTACAGGGGACTCCACTTCAGTGGCAGTTTTGTTGGAATCAGGGTGGACATCCGCGTGACTGACGACATGGTCAAAGAACTACAGCTGCTCAAAGCGAAAATGACATTTCTCCGGCTTTAGGGCAAGGCCAGCGACTGGAGAATCGCTTTAAGCCGGTCAAGGTGCTCGTCAAAAGTTGCGTAACCCATTATGACATCGTCGAGATAAACTAAAAAGGTTTTCCACTTCAGCCCCGAAAGCAGGATATTCATAAGCCGTTAGAAAGTAGCAGGTGCAGACCTTAGATTCCTATAGTTCATCTGGCGTGACAAAAGCGGTTTTCTCACGGTCTCACGGGTCTACCTCAATTTGCCAATAGTCGCCTTTCAAGTCCATGGAAGGGAAATCAGGAGCGTTTCGTAGCGGAGGCGTGCCTTCTTTATCACCTGATTTATCTTTCGATAATCGACACAGACACATAGGGTGTCGTCCTTCTTCACAAAAACTATACGTGATGCCCAGCGGCTATAGGAAGGCTGGATCACATCGTCTTCAAGCATTCGGTTTACCTGCAGTTGTATCGCCTCGCCTTATTTTAGGGCGACACGATAAGTGTTTTGTTGAATCGGTCTCGTTGCGTCCTATGTGATTAGGCGATCCTTGGTTAGGGGCGTCCGACAGACCCTTGGCGACGACGCAAAGCAGTAGTGGAACTATTCCAGTAACGCAAGAAGCCGTTCGCACTCGTGTTGCGGTAAAGTAGTGTTTACGTCAAGCACTGGTGCTGGGTCTTGCGCAGTCTCTTTCTAGTTTACTGAAAGGCATCCCCGAATATCGAAGACATCGTCAAAATATGCTACAGTCATGCCCCTTGGTAGGTGCCGTTGCTGTGTGCTAAAATTGGTTAACAATAGGTACGTGCGCCTATCAGTGACAGTTACGATGCCTCGTCCAACGAAGACGCCGTGAGTAAATAACGGGGTTACATGGTCTGCAACTCATTCACAATCAGACGGCACGTCACATGCCACCGAAAAGGATACATGACCGAGGTGGGACGACCACGTCGTTTTCGATGAGACAATAGGAGTTGCGTTACGGTGGCATATTGGGAATTGAACCGGGACTCTTTTAAAACGTAACCGAGCGTGTTGATTATGGCGCCATATTCCCGTGGAATATCGATGGCTATGATTAAATCTTTACAACATGTTGGAAGGACGGCGAAAGTGTCCACGAAAGGAGAATCTCCGCAGGTCATTCTCGCCGTACAGCTTTCAGCAGGCATGAGCACTTGGGCGCCTGCCCTCCTGATATGGGGGGCCGTCCAGGGCGTTCTTACTTTGTTAAAGCGAACGGCTAGACATTGACTCAATATGGAATGATCGGCACCAGTGTCGACTGGTGCTGTCACTTGCTGTCCGTCAACGGAGACAAGAAGATTTGCGCTCAAATTTCGTCAGTATGAGGGCCTGTCGGCTTCACGGCGTAATGCCGCGGGGTTATGGTGGTTTTTACTCATCTTGTTGTCGGCCCGTTCCCTTACCCCCAGTGGTCACCACCGTAAGTGTCCCCGGTGTGGGCTGGGTGAGCTTCTTCCCCGGAGTTCAGCAAAATGACTTCCATTCGGCGAAGATGAATGAGCAGGAGACGCAGAGCATGACCGTCGGCCGAGGTCTGTGTGGTGGTTAGGCAGAGAGCCATGCTTCACAGTGCGCGTTAGCGGAGGACCCTTGAAAGCAGCGTCGTCGCAGCGTAGCATGTAGTCGTCAGAAGCGCGTCGACCGTCAAACCAGAATTGACGAGGTCGGAATGTGGCGTCGTGGGACCAGCAAAAGCGGACAATATGACATTTGCCTCCGCAGTTATAACAGAGGGGACGCGTATCGACAATGCGCCATACATACGTTTTTCGAATTTGTGGATGCGTCCAAGCCTCGTCTTGTGGCGGTGACCAGAATGCCGCCGACGACGTTTGTCGGTAGGGCGGGATCGGCACAACGGGGGGATGTCTCTGCTATCTTTTGCGACCATGGGAGTTACTGAGGGATCCAGCGCTATCTTTGTTTGCAACCCGTTACCATGCACTGTGATGCTGCTACGAGGGGAATGTCTTGGTAGCGTGGAACCTTTGAAGCCACGCATGTTACAGACGTGCCCTATGGCAGGCACTGCGCCACTTAAAGTACGCACAGTGCTATTTCTATGTCTACTCCGTCACCCTGTGAAGCATACGGTTTCTCCATTGCTCATGACCTAGATTACTCCGGCCCAACGTTCCCAGCATATGTGCCTGTTAGAAGAACTTCGCTATTCTTTCGACGTCGGGCAACTTTCGCTGGGCCGGACGTCTACTGTTACGCGTCGCATCCACATGGGGTCCCAACTGCCACTGCGACAAACCCCGTATCGCGTGTCTCCCAGAGAAAGTCGTGTAATTAAAGAGCAAGTCGTTGACATGCTTCGACCCGAAGTGGTTCGACCTTCGAACAGTTAATGGTCGTCTTTGTCGGGAAAAAAAAGCTTCTGTGCGGTTCTGTGTGGACTCTCGTCGCCACAACAAGATTACTCGCAGGGACATTTACCCGCTGCAGTGAATTGATGACGCCGTTGACAAACTACAAGGAGCAGATTTATTTTTTTCTCTCGGTCTGCGCTCGGGTTATTGGCAAGTACCCATGGGAGACGACGATCAACCGAAGATAGCTTTTGTCACACACGACGGCTTGTAGGAATTACACGTCCTGCAGTTTGGACTTTGTAATGCACCAGCAACTCTTAAGCACGTGACGGATACCGTTCTGTGTGACTTAAAATGCCATACAGACTTGTGGTTCTTTGACGACGTCGTTTTCACTCCAGATTTCCGCACGTACCTTCAACGCCTCCGGCTTGTTTTGACGTGCACGAGATACGTCGGCCTAAATCTAAATTTAAAGAAGTGCAGATTTCCAACATGGCGGCTGACCATACTAGGTGACGTCGTCTCCAAGGATGGAATTCTCCCTGATTCAGCCAAACTTCAGGCCGTTGCCGAATTCCCTAAATCTACATCCGTCAACAACCTGCGCAGTTTTGTAGAGCGGTGTTCATACTTCAGACGCTTCATCGGAAACATCGCCACATTCACATCGCCCCTGACAGAGTTTCTTGGAAGCACCGGGCCCCTCTCTTCGTGGTCGTCCGATTGTGATGACGCGTTCGCAAGCCTGTGTCCTTTGCTGAAGTGCTCTCCAATTTTGCGTCACTACGACCCGACAGCCCCTACAGAGGTCTATAGGGTGCAGAGGCCGCGGTGCTGGCCTCGGCGCTGTTCTTGCGGAGCGCAAACACGAGGTTTCTGATTATGTTGTGGTCTAAGTATGCAAGTCGCACGCTTACGAAAGCCGAGAGTATCTACACCGTGATAAAATTAGAATGTTTCGCGATCATATGGGCTCTTACTGAGTTCCGGCCATATTTGTATGGCCGCCCATTTGACGTGGTCAAGGACCACCACGCACTTTGTTGGTTGTCGTCACTGGAAGACCCCTCAGGCCGCCTTTCTCGTTAAGCACGTCATCTGCAGGGCTACGAAATTCAGCCGACAGCTTTTGCGCCGCGTGAGAGAATTGGCGAGTGCGAACGTTTATCGCTTCGCGTGGCATGGTAACGGGAAAATTGATGTTTGAAAGAAAGAGAGTGAACCTGCGGTTGTTATTCGCTACACAACTAACCTCGATAAACTGTGCTGTAGCTGAAGTCTATAGCTAACCTGTCTGTTCATCTGTGTCGTATTTCATGGACCGAGTAAATTTATCGGGCTTAGGTACAATCATCCGAAGCTACGGTTCGAATTGCTGCTGTTGTGTACAGTTTACCCTTATATCTGGCACAAACGAGAGAGATAAATTTTAGTGTATCTCGTGTTTTTTTTGTGGGGGGGGGGGGGGAGGGGCACAACAGAATGTCCATTTAGTGTTGTCATATTCTCTGAAACATGGCTTGTTTTGGAAGAGGATGTGTATAATTTTCCTAGTTACAAATCTTTTTACATGAACCGCCGTGATCAACGATGCAGACAGGTCTCAATGCTTGCTTCAAATTCTGAGTTTCTCTCCGAATGCTGTTGCACTAATCAGCATGATGAATTCGTCGTTGTTAAATGCACCAATCTGATTTTCTGTTTGCTACCCGACGCCATTGGGAAATCATCTGCTGCTTTTAACGTATGTAGAATAACTGTTAGCATTCGTTAACATCAACAATTATGAATAGTTCTTGATGGTGACAGATATAAATATAATTCCTCAGCAATACCATGAAACTATAATTCGAATTTTTGCTAAATAAACATCTCTGTCAAAACGTGATTACGACGCCTACGCGAGTTGCGGCAATATGTCGACTGCATTGGAGTTGTTTAGAACAAATTTAAATCTAACTTTGACATGTCTTCTGTAAGACCTGGTGTTCTAGTACAGGCAACTACTGATCACTGACTTTTGTTTATATTCATTACCACTGCAGTTGAAAAACAAAAACAACTGCATCAAGCATTCTATTATTGACTTACCAATCCTAGTATGTTGTCAGCATTCCCAGATTTTCTTGCCAGCCTTTCTTGGGATTATATGTATAAAACACAGCAGATGCGGCTTATGACAAGTTCATGCAAACGTTTTTGGAAATATACTATGCATGTTTTCTACTGAAAACCTTCAAGCCCACCAAAAAATGGCGCAAGCCATTGATAGATAACACCTGCTTTAACTCGTAAGCAAAAGAGACTTGTTGTAGAGTTCAATCAAGCAAAGTAAATCACCGAAAGCGTTGAAATCTCTTAAAAGATATAGAAACTACGCCACGAAACAACTAAGTTTTGCTAACGTTTACAACGTTTAACTAAAAACTCAATCATTGTGATATTCGAGGCACAGCTCATTATCTTCTTACGTCCTACCTCTGTTGAAGGTAGGACGTAAGGTTCCTAGGTACAGCCGGGGACGATTCTGAGTTGGAACCTGCAAAGTCTCGTAGGGCAACATACTGGGTCCGTGTCTTTTCATTTTATATATGAATGAAATAGTCAATGTTGATCCGTCTCCAAAGTGCGTAGTTTACGCAGACGACAGCAGGCTGTTTTCTTTTTGAGGATGACTCAGGTTCTAACATGTAAAATCGAGCCCATGAAACGCTTTCAAACATACAAATCTTTGCGACAAACAATTATGATTAACGTGGAAAAGAAAGGCAGGGAAGTTTCAGCCACTTAAGAAGAAGGTTCAACTATCCGCCATTAAGCTAAATAATACTGAAATAGAATGAGTACCGTCTGTAAGCCAGACGAGTAGCAGGTAACAAAAAGCACTTTATTCCGAAACGCAGCCGGGTATATAAGAAGCGCTGCGATAAGTAGGGGGCGTGTTGCACATGCGCACTGGTTGACTTCCAGGCATGATATTGCGATCCAGTACATCTTCCCTTCTTTGGGAGAAAAAAAAAAGAACAACGAAGGAACATTGAAGAACATTTTCATTTCCAAACAAGGATCGCTTTGCTATTTACGTTCAGGAAGTGGATAACGTTGCGGCTCTTGGCGTACCCGTTCACTTCTTCGAAGTGGGGCTTGAATTGCGTCTGCTGGCGTACTTGGCACAGCCTGTCTTCGGGTTTCTGCTTGTGATTCAGCAGGCTGAGCAGCATCTGTGGCCCTGAGATGCTCTCTCGTACGGCGTAACTGCTGTCCACTGTCTGTAGCCACTAAGTAGGATCGCGGTGCCCCTGCAGGACCAATTACCATGGCCGGGGCCCACGTTCTGCTTTGGGTGTCGTATACGGACACTCTGTTTCCGCTACGAAGGTCTGGCAAAGCCCGTGTCGTTCTGTTGTAGTAGGAACGCTGTTTATGTCGTATCTCTTGTAGTCGCTGACGGATTGCTTCCGTGGGTATCGTCTTGGGCTCCAGGTGACAGTTGAGAACCGGGAGTTGGCTTCTGGTGTGACGTCCCATGAGCCTTTGAGCTGCCGACTGCAACTGTTCGTCCCTCGGAGTATTCCGCCACTCCAACAACGCACTGTAAAATTCAAGGGTAGAAAACGGGCATTTGTTTAGCAGATGTTTAGCTTCCTGAACGGCACGCTCTGCCAAGCCGTTGGCGCGCGGATGGTACGGGCTAGAAGTGGTGTGGCTGATATTAAATTGACCTGTGAATGCTTGAAATGTTGCACTGCTGAAAGGAGGGCCGTTGTCAGTGCACAGTTTGGCGGGAATGCCATGTGTCGCGAAGATTTCTGCACTTGCGTTGATCACAACAGCAGCGGTAGTCCGACTAAGCTTGCGAACCTCGAAGAAAAACGAGTAGGAATCTACCACTATGAGGTAATCATTGCCTTCGTGGTGAAAAAGATCGACCCCAACAACCTGCCATGGCAAACTCGGTACTTCGTGGCTCAGCATGGGCAGCCTTGCATTTCTTTGTACTTGTCGCGAATGGCGCATGACTTCGCTACATCAGAAATGTTGGCGTTCATGTTTGGCCAGTACATTCTTGCTCTCGCCTTCATTTTGTCTTCGCCGCAATGTGCAGCGTGGAGCAGGCCGAGAACTTCCTTGCGTTTTGATGGAGGAATTACAAGCTTGTTGCGTCTGAGAAGCAGCCCATCCTCGACGTGTAGCTCATCACGGTAGCTCCAGTATGGCTTTAAGGCATCCGGGAGCTGCTGCTTGCTTTTGGGCCACTCTGTACTCGCGTAACGGCAGAGTTCGGTCATGAGGGTGTCCTGAGCAGTCTCAGTTCTGATACTGAGCAGCTGTTGATCTGAAACAGGTAACGAAGAAACAACATTGACTTGAAAGTGCTCTGTTTCATCCACCAGCTCTGTTTTGCAAGGAAAGCGTGAAAGTGCGTCGGCCAAAGACAGTTCCTTTCCTGGTTTGTATATCACGCTGATAGGGAATCTTTGAAGCGTGAGGCGCATGCGTTGAAGGCGAAGAGGGCAATCGCAAAGTGGTTTCTTGAAAATCGATTCCAGTGGTCGGTGGTCCGATTCTACCGTGACTAGTGGTTGACCGAGTATGTAGTCCTTGAATTTGATGCAGCCATGAACTATGGCTAGGGTTTCCTTTTCAATTTGTGCGTACCGCTGTTGTGTGGCAGTTAAGGAGCGGGACGAATATGCAATGGGGTGGTCATCTTGCACGATGACTGCTCCGACACCGTACTGGCTCGCGTCCACGGACAGTTTCACTGGCTTAGACTGGTCAAAGTATGCTAGGACTGGTGCTGTGGCAAGACTAGCTCGTAACTTTTGGAAACTGTTTTCCTGCACTTCTGTCCACGTCCAAGCGACGTCCTTCTTAAGTAGCTCCCGAATAGGTGCAGATGCGACTGACCGGTTTGGGATGAACCGAGACACAAAGTTTATCATTCCAAGGAACACTTGAAGCTCCTTACGGTTCTTCGGCGGTGGAACTTGCATGATGTCGTGAACTCTGTCTTTGTCCAGTGACAGTCCTTCAGCGGTGAGGAGGTGGCCCATGTAACGTACACTGGCCTGCAAGAATTGGCACTTTTTTTATTGAGCTTTAGATTACGTTCCCTACAGCGTTCAAGCAAGGCGGTGAGGTTCGTGTCGTGCTCCTGCCTTGTCTTTCCCCAGACCAATATATCGTCCATTACGAGAGCTATGCCAGCCAAGCTTCCAACGACCTCGTGCATGGCACGTTGAAAAACCTTTGGTGCTGATGTGATGCCGAATGGCATGCGCAGAAATGTGTACCTTCCGAACGGCGTGCTCATGGTGCAAACGCGCGAACTTTCTTCGTCGAGGGTTATTTGCCAGAACCCTGACGCGGCATCGAGGGTAGAAAAATACTTGGCTCCTTGCAGCCGCGGCAGTACGTCTTCCAATGTAGGCATATGGTAATGCTCCCGCAAAATCGCCTTGTTTAAGTCGGAAGGATCCAAGCATATGCGTATCTTATCCTTTTTCAGTACTACGACCATACAGCTAGACCACGAGCAGGGCTCTGTCATCTTTGCAATGACGCCATCGCGTTCCATCTCGTCGAGCTTCGCTTTCACGGGCTCTTGGAGGGCGACGGGAATTCTCCTCGCTGGTTTTATGGTTGGTCGTACATCGGGCTTCAGCTGCAGGCGATAGGCGATGCCCTCAAGTTGTCCTAGACCCTGGAAGACGTCTTCAAAGCCAGATATGAGGATCTCGGACACTTCGTTGACGGCATCTATGCGTTTTATCAGGCCCAGTTTCTCAGCGACGTGTCCGCTTAATGTAACTGGTACATCTTGGACAACAGCAAAAAACGTAACCTCGGTGCTTCGAGTCTTGTTAGACACGAGCAGGTTTATCTTTCCGATTGCTCGTTCTGTGTGGCCGAAAAACGTACGAAATGTTGCGTAACAGTTCTGCGCAGGCGCCGCGGACAACTTTCGAAAGACCGTTTCTGGCATAACACAACAGTTCGCCCCTGTGTCTATCTTACATTTGGTCATGATACCAGCCACATTTAACACTGACACCCAGTGCTCGTCACTCGTGACCGCAGAAAAGCAGTAATATAAGACGCAGAAAAGCAGTAATATATACAGGGCATACAAGTGAACACGTGACGCAGCATAAAATAGTAATTCATAACAGCGAGATAGCAATGCATCAATAAGGAATAAAAAAAATAAAAATAAAATAAAAACATCACAAGAAGTTTGAAGCACATTGCCAAGTGTAAGAAACAAGATAAAGTGATTTGTAAGTGCTATTATGAAAAATGCTTGTGTGGCATTATAAACATATTTGTGAAACAAGGATAACAGAGTGATATTACGGCGAAGAACTAAAGGCTGTATGGAATTATCGAGTTTCATTTGCGTTACGCTGCAGTGATGGCTATAATTACGTGAAATGAAACGGGCAGCTCGGTTCTGGACTGATTCAAGGATGTCGATTAAGTATGTAGGATGTGGGGACCAAATGGATGATGCATACTCGAGCTGTGGACGAACAAATGTCTGATAGGCCAATTTGCGGATGTTGGAAGGTGAATTACCCAGATTACGACGTAGGTAACCTAATGTCCTTGAAGCTTTTGCGCAAACGGCTGCAATGTGGTCGGTCCAGGAGAGGTTTTCGGTTAGGTGAACACCCACATATTTATACGACACTCTATGTAACAATTCTTTATTATGGACGTTGTATAAAAATGTGAGTTGTCACGCTTACGACTAAAAGAAATTACCGGACATTTTGATACATTTAAAGCCCTTAACCAGGTGTTGCATCAATTATGAACTAGGCTAAGGTCATTTTGAAGGGCCAGGTGGTCTTCAGTACTGTTAATTGATCTGCAAATAATGCAGTCGTCAGCGAAAATACGTAAGCGAGAAGAAACATTAAGTGGCAAATCATTTATGTAAATTAGGAAGAGTAAAGGGCCCAAAACACTGCCCTGAGGCACACCAGAAGTAACGTAAGTAGGAGACGAAGCAATATTATTAACTACTGTGAAATGTTGACGATTCGAAAGAAAATTACGAAGCCATGTTAGAGTGAAGGAGTCAAGTCGAAGTGCAGTAAATTTTGCAATAAAGCGACAATGAGCTGCAGGATCAAATGCTTTGGAAAAGTCAAGAAAAATGCAATAGGCCTGCTGGTTTTGTTCATGTTAAGGTGCAGGTTAGTCGTGAATTCGAGTAACTGTGTCTCACATGATAATCCTTTCCTGAAACCATGTTGATGGCGAAAAAAGAAATTATTGGACTCTAGGTGATTATAAATATGAGAAGCAATTATATGTTCGAGCATCTTGCAGCAAATGCCGGTCAACAAAATTGGACGTTAATTTTCCGGGGAGTTTTTATTGCCAGTTTTAACTATGGGTATGAATTTGGCCATTTTCCAGTCATTAGGCAGCTGTTCCGATGACAAAGACTGCTTGAATATATGGTACAGAATGTTACTGGATATAGAAATGGTATTTTTTACTATCTTGGAACTAATATTATCAATAGCAGATGAAATAGATAACTTAAAATTTTTAATAAGACATGCAATTCCCTGCACCGAGATTTCAATACTTTCCATGAATTGCCAGTAACAATCAGCAACATCAGGTACATTGGTATGATCCTCGCGGCTGAAAATCGATGGAAAAAACATTAAACGTAGAGGGGCATTCATTCTCAGAGAGGGGAGTATTTCAATCGCTATGTAAGGCTATGCGGTTAGAGTCACGGTCAGGTGATATAATTCGCCAAAACTTTTTCGGATTCGAATGTAAGAGAGAAGGTAAATCTGTGGAGAAATATTTATTTTTAGCTGCAGCTAAGGCAGAACAGTACGTTTTTAAGCAAAGCCTGTACCTTTCTCACGAAGGAGCATTATTGACGCGTTTAGCGGTATTGTACAGACGTTTCTTTTTATTCCTAAGCTTACGTAGCGCATTATTATCATCATCAAGTTTTTTTTTCAATAGACTTTAGTTGTTCAAGCATTACGGTCTGCCCAGATTCCATTTCTTTCCAAACATTAAGAATCTCTTTGTCGGGGCCGGGGTTAGATTCGATATCACCAGCTAGCATGAAAAGCTTTAACAGCATATGCACACAATCACACACAATTGAACAAAAGCGCTGTGGGCCCTGCAGCACAAAGAGTGCACGGTGGCTACTAGGATATGTGTAAAGGCAATATGAGTTCGTTACCTGCACCAGAAGGAAGCGTGGAATGTTAGCACGGGCCATCGCTAGCTTGCTGCTGGGCCCCCTGAAGGGCGCGTTGCTCGGGCGTAGCTTTTTAACAGAATTCCACGCATGCGCAGAATGCACAGGGGAGGTCCCGGTGTTAAGATGACTGAGTGAATGTCACGATGCTTGCAGATATAGTCGGTGGCCGTGTACAAAGTGCGTGGACCGCAATGTGCTCTCAGTGAGTCGGTGATTTGAAGCCCAGGACGGTTCCACTGGCTCCACCGCAATATGCCAGTATACCGGAAGTTTTCCGCCTGGACTTAACCTGGCGACAGATTCTGGGCACGGGGCGCGAAAGCTGGAAGGCTCCAGAAGCTGCATGCTCCAAAGTCCGAGGAACTGCACCAGGAAGAAGCGTGGAACGTTAGCACGCGCCATCGCTAGCTTGCTGCCGGGCCCACTCTGCATCGTAGCAACGGGCAGTCCTGGCCAATAGTATCTTTGTCGCACTCTGTTCAGCGTTCGCTTGCATCGTACATGCCTAGAAGTGATCTCGTTTTGACATGCTTCTTGTGCGTCACAATGAAGAGGAGTAGGAACGACGAACAAACAACTCGATCCGCTTGAAGATAAGTTCATTTTGTATAGAACTTTGTTCGTTAAGAAATCGACGACAATTCTCTTGCGAACGACGAGCAAACAACTCGATCCACTTGAAGAGAAGTTCATTTTGTATAGAACTTTGTTCGTTAAGAAATCGATGACAATTCTCTTGCGAAATCCTTAGGTGCGGTCTGAGCTCGTCCGAGCAAGGAATTAATGAAGCCAAGCACCTCAGGGTCGTGATGTTGCTGATGTGCATTGAATAGTATAGGTGTCGAGTAAGCCAAAGCGGTCAACTTTTTATTGGAAGCAGGAGCCGACTCCATCGTTCCCGAGGCTGGCAATCAGCGTAGGTATGACGCTTCCCCGAGCTGTAGATGTCTCTCATTTCAAAGTCTTGCAGTCTAAGGCTCCAACCTGCTAATCACCCTGAAGGATCTTTAAGATTTGTGAGCCAGCAGAGTGAATGATGGTCGCTGAGCGTACAAATATGGGCGAGATTGTGTAACCTACGTTACGACGGCGAGGCACTCCTTCTCAGTCGTAGAGCAGTTAGCTTCTATACTTGAGAGCGCTTTGCTTACATAAGCGATCGCTCTTTTGGGTCCTCACGGCACTGCAAAAGCACGGCTCCGGGAGCAACATTGTTGGAATCAGGGTGAAGCATTGTAAAAGCCGTCTCGTCAAATTGGGCAAGCACAAGGGGCGTTTGTAAACGGTGGATCATCGCCCCATAAAAAAAAAGCAACGTCATCCCTCGTGAGGCGACTCAACGGCGTGCAATGCGACCACAGTCTGCAATAAAGCGGCGACAATATGCGCAGAGGCCCAGGAAGCGCCAGACAGCCTTTTATCTAAAGGTACAGGGGACTCCACTTCAGTGGCAGTTTTGTTGGAATCAGGGTGGACATCCGCGTGACTGACGACATGGTCAAAGAACTACAGCTGCTCAAAGCGAAAATGACATTTCTCCGGCTTTAGGGCAAGGCCAGCGACTGGAGAATCGCTTTAAGCCGGTCAAGGTGCTCGTCAAAAGTTGCGTAACCCATTATGACATCGTCGAGATAAACTAAAAAGGTTTTCCACTTCAGCCCCGAAAGCAGGATATTCATAAGCCGTTAGAAAGTAGCAGGTGCAGACCTTAGATTCCTATAGTTCATCTGGCGTGACAAAAGCGGTTTTCTCACGGTCTCACGGGTCTACCTCAATTTGCCAATAGTCGCCTTTCAAGTCCATGGAAGGGAAATCAGGAGCGTTTCGTAGCGGAGGCGTGCCTTCTTTATCACCTGATTTATCTTTCGATAATCGACACAGACACATAGGGTGTCGTCCTTCTTCACAAAAACTATACGTGATGCCCAGCGGCTATAGGAAGGCTGGATCACATCGTCTTCAAGCATTCGGTTTACCTGCAGTTGTATCGCCTCGCCTTATTTTAGGGCGACACGATAAGTGTTTTGTTGAATCGGTCTCGTTGCGTCCTATGTGATTAGGCGATCCTTGGTTAGGGGCGTCCGACAGACCCTTGGCGACGACGCAAAGCAGTAGTGGAACTATTCCAGTAACGCAAGAAGCCGTTCGCACTCGTGTTGCGGTAAAGTAGTGTTTACGTCAAGCACTGGTGCTGGGTCTTGCGCAGTCTCTTTCTAGTTTACTGAAAGGCATCCCCGAATATCGAAGACATCGTCAAAATATGCTACAGTCATGCCCCTTGGTAGGTGCCGTTGCTGTGTGCTAAAATTGGTTAACAATAGGTACGTGCGCCTATCAGTGACAGTTACGATGCCTCGTCCAACGAAGACGCCGTGAGTAAATAACGGGGTTACATGGTCTGCAACTCATTCACAATCAGACGGCACGTCACATGCCACCGAAAAGGATACATGACCGAGGTGGGACGACCACGTCGTTTTCGATGAGACAATAGGAGTTGCGTTACGGTGGCATATTGGGAATTGAACCGGGACTCTTTTAAAACGTAACCGAGCGTGTTGATTATGGCGCCATATTCCCGTGGAATATCGATGGCTATGATTAAATCTTTACAACATGTTGGAAGGACGGCGAAAGTGTCCACGAAAGGAGAATCTCCGCAGGTCATTCTCGCCGTACAGCTTTCAGCAGGCATGAGCACTTGGGCGCCTGCCCTCCTGATATGGGGGGCCGTCCAGGGCGTTCTTACTTTGTTAAAGCGAACGGCTAGACATTGACTCAATATGGAATGATCGGCACCAGTGTCGACTGGTGCTGTCACTTGCTGTCCGTCAACGGAGACAAGAAGATTTGCGCTTAAATTTCGTCAGTATGAGGGCCTGTCGGCTTCACGGCGTAATGCCGCGGGGTTATGGTGGTTTTTACTCATCTTGTTGTCGGCCCGTTCCCTTACCCCCAGTGGTCACCACCGTAAGTGTCCCCGGTGTGGGCTGGGTGAGCTTCTTCCCCGGAGTTCAGCAAAATGACTTCCATTCGGCGAAGATGAATGAGCAGGAGACGCAGAGCATGACCGTCGGCCGAGGTCTGTGTGGTGGTTAGGCAGAGAGCCATGCTTCACAGTGCGCGTTAGCGGAGGACCCTTGAAAGCAGCGTCGTCGCAGCGTAGCATGTAGTCGTCAGAAGCGCGTCGACCGTCAAACCAGAATTGACGAGGTCGGAATGTGGCGTCGTGGGACCAGCAAAAGCGGACAATATGACATTTGCCTCCGCAGTTATAACAGAGGGGACGCGTATCGACAATGCGCCATACATACGTTTTTCGAATTTGTGGATGCGTCCAAGCCTCGTCTTGTGGCGGTGACCAGAATGCCGCCGACGACGTTTGTCGGTAGGGCGGGATCGGCACAACGGGGGGATGTCTCTGCTATCTTTTGCGACCATGGGAGTTACTGAGGGATCCAGCGCTATCTTTGTTTGCAACCCGTTACCATGCACTGTGATGCTGCTACGAGGGGAATGTCTTGGTAGCGTGGAACCTTTGAAGCCACGCATGTTACAGACGTGCCCTATGGCAGGCACTGCGCCACTTAAAGTACGCACAGTGCTATTTCTATGTCTACTCCGTCACCCTGTGAAGCATACGGTTTCTCCATTGCTCATGACCTAGATTACTCCGGCCCAACGTTCCCAGCATATGTGCCTGTTAGAAGAACTTCGCTATTCTTTCGACGTCGGGCAACTTTCGCTGGGCCGGACGTCTACTGTTACGCGTCGCATCCACATGGGGTCCCAACTGCCACTGCGACAAACCCCGTATCGCGTGTCTCCCAGAGAAAGTCGTGTAATTAAAGAGCAAGTCGTTGACATGCTTCGACCCGAAGTGGTTCGACCTTCGAACAGTTAATGGTCGTCTTTGTCGGGAAAAAAAAGCTTCTGTGCGGTTCTGTGTGGACTCTCGTCGCCACAACAAGATTACTCGCAGGGACATTTACCCGCTGCAGTGAATTGATGACGCCGTTGACAAACTACAAGGAGCAGATTTATTTTTTTCTCTCGGTCTGCGCTCGGGTTATTGGCAAGTACCCATGGGAGACGACGATCAACCGAAGATAGCTTTTGTCACACACGACGGCTTGTAGGAATTACACGTCCTGCAGTTTGGACTTTGTAATGCACCAGCAACTCTTAAGCACGTGACGGATACCGTTCTGTGTGACTTAAAATGCCATACAGACTTGTGGTTCTTTGACGACGTCGTTTTCACTCCAGATTTCCGCACGTACCTTCAACGCCTCCGGCTTGTTTTGACGTGCACGAGATACGTCGGCCTAAATCTAAATTTAAAGAAGTGCAGATTTCCAACATGGCGGCTGACCATACTAGGTGACGTCGTCTCCAAGGATGGAATTCTCCCTGATTCAGCCAAACTTCAGGCCGTTGCCGAATTCCCTAAATCTACATCCGTCAACAACCTGCGCAGTTTTGTAGAGCGGTGTTCATACTTCAGACGCTTCATCGGAAACATCGCCACATTCACATCGCCCCTGACAGAGTTTCTTGGAAGCACCGGGCCCCTCTCTTCGTGGTCGTCCGATTGTGATGACGCGTTCGCAAGCCTGTGTCCTTTGCTGAAGTGCTCTCCAATTTTGCGTCACTACGACCCGACAGCCCCTACAGAGGTCTATAGGGTGCAGAGGCCGCGGTGCTGGCCTCGGCGCTGTTCTTGCGGAGCGCAAACACGAGGTTTCTGATTATGTTGTGGTCTAAGTATGCAAGTCGCACGCTTACGAAAGCCGAGAGTATCTACACCGTGATAAAATTAGAATGTTTCGCGATCATATGGGCTCTTACTGAGTTCCGGCCATATTTGTATGGCCGCCCATTTGACGTGGTCAAGGACCACCACGCACTTTGTTGGTTGTCGTCACTGGAAGACCCCTCAGGCCGCCTTTCTCGTTAAGCACGTCATCTGCAGGGCTACGAAATTCAGCCGACAGCTTTTGCGCCGCGTGAGAGAATTGGCGAGTGCGAACGTTTATCGCTTCGCGTGGCATGGTAACGGGAAAATTGATGTTTGAAAGAAAGAGTGAACCTGCGGTTGTTATTCGCTACACAACTGACCTCGATAAACTGTGCTGTAGCTGAAGTCTATAGCTAACCTGTCTGTTCATCTGTGTCGTATTTCATGGACCGAGTAAATTTATCGGGCTTAGGTACAATCATCCGAAGCTACGGTTCGAATTGCTGCTGTTGTGTACAGTTTACCCTTATATCTGGCACAAACGAGAGAGATAAATTTTAGTGTATCTCGTGTTTTTTTTGTGGGGGGGGGGAGGGGCACAACAGAATGTCCATTTAGTGTTGTCATATTCTCTGAAACATGGCTTGTTTTGGAAGAGGATGTGTATAATTTTCCTAGTTACAAATCTTTTTACATGAACCGCCGTGATCAACGATGCAGACAGGTCTCAATGCTTGCTTCAAATTCTGAGTTTCTCTCCGAATGCTGTTGCACTAATCAGCATGATGAATTCGTCGTTGTTAAATGCACCAATCTGATTTTCTGTTTGCTACCCGACGCCATTGGGAAATCATCTGCTGCTTTTAACGTATGTAGAATAACTGTTAGCATTCGTTAACATCAACAATTATGAATAGTTCTTGATGGTGACAGATATAAATATAATTCCTCAGCAATACCATGAAACTATAATTCGAATTTTTGCTAAATAAACATCTCTGTCAAAACGTGATTACGACGCCTACGCGAGTTGCGGCAATATGTCGACTGCATTGGAGTTGTTTAGAACAAATTTAAATCTAACTTTGACATGTCTTCTGTAAGACCTGGTGTTCTAGTACAGGCAACTACTGATCACTGACTTTTGTTTATATTCATTACCACTGCAGTTGAAAAACAAAAACAACTGCATCAAGCATTCTATTATTGACTTACCAATCCTAGTATGTTGTCAGCATTCCCAGATTTTCTTGCCAGCCTTTCTTGGGATTATATGTATAAAACACAGCAGATGCGGCTTATGACAAGTTCATGCAAACGTTTTTGGAAATATACTATGCATGTTTTCTACTGAAAACCTTCAAGCCCACCAAAAAATGGCGCAAGCCATTGATAGATAACACCTGCTTTAACTCGTAAGCAAAAGAGACTTGTTGTAGAGTTCAATCAAGCAAAGTAAATCACCGAAAGCGTTGAAATCTCTTAAAAGATATAGAAACTACGCCACGAAACAACTAAGTTTTGCTAACGTTTACAACGTTTAACTAAAAACTCAATCATTGTGATATTCGAGGCACAGCTCATTATCTTCTTACGTCCTACCTCTGTTGAAGGTAGGACGTAAGGTTCCTAGGTACAGCCGGGGACGATTCTGAGTTGGAACCTGCAAAGTCTCGTAGGGCAACATACTGGGTCCGTGTCTTTTCATTTTATATATGAATGAAATAGTCAATGTTGATCCGTCTCCAAAGTGCGTAGTTTACGCAGACGACAGCAGGCTGTTTTCTTTTTGAGGATGACTCAGGTTCTAACATGTAAAATCGAGCCCATGAAACGCTTTCAAACATACAAATCTTTGCGACAAACAATTATGATTAACGTGGAAAAGAAAGGCAGGGAAGTTTCAGCCACTTAAGAAGAAGGTTCAACTATCCGCCATTAAGCTAAATAATACTGAAATAGAATGAGTACCGTCTGTAAGCCAGACGAGTAGCAGGTAACAAAAAGCACTTTATTCCGAAACGCAGCCGGGTATATAAGAAGCGCTGCGATAAGTAGGGGGCGTGTTGCACATGCGCACTGGTTGACTTCCAGGCATGATATTGCGATCCAGTACATCTTCCCTTCTTTGGGAGAAAAAAAAAGAAAGAACAACGAAGGAACATTGAAGAACATTTTCATTTCCAAACAAGGATCGCTTTGCTATTTACGTTCAGGAAGTGGATAACGTTGCGGCTCTTGGCGTACCCGTTCACTTCTTCGAAGTGGGGCTTGAATTGCGTCTGCTGGCGTACTTGGCACAGCCTGTCTTCGGGTTTCTGCTTGTGATTCAGCAGGCTGAGCAGCATCTGTGGCCCTGAGATGCTCTCTCGTACGGCGTAACTGCTGTCCACTGTCTGTAGCCACTAAGTAGGATCGCGGTGCCCCTGCAGGACCAATTACCATGGCCGGGGCCCACGTTCTGCTTTGGGTGTCGTATACGGACACTCTGTTTCCGCTACGAAGGTCTGGCAAAGCCCGTGTCGTTCTGTTGTAGTAGGAACGCTGTTTATGTCGTATCTCTTGTAGTCGCTGACGGATTGCTTCCGTGGGTATCGTCTTGGGCTCCAGGTGACAGTTGAGAACCGGGAGTTGGCTTCTGGTGTGACGTCCCATGAGCCTTTGAGCTGCCGACTGCAACTGTTCGTCCCTCGGAGTATTCCGCCACTCCAACAACGCACTGTAAAATTCAAGGGTAGAAAACGGGCATTTGTTTAGCAGATGTTTAGCTTCCTGAACGGCACGCTCTGCCAAGCCGTTGGCGCGCGGATGGTACGGGCTAGAAGTGGTGTGGCTGATATTAAATTGACCTGTGAATGCTTGAAATGTTGCACTGCTGAAAGGAGGGCCGTTGTCAGTGCACAGTTTGGCGGGAATGCCATGTGTCGCGAAGATTTCTGCACTTGCGTTGATCACAACAGCAGCGGTAGTCCGACTAAGCTTGCGAACCTCGAAGAAAAACGAGTAGGAATCTACCACTATGAGGTAATCATTGCCTTCGTGGTGAAAAAGATCGACCCCAACAACCTGCCATGGCAAACTCGGTACTTCGTGGCTCAGCATGGGCAGCCTTGCATTTCTTTGTACTTGTCGCGAATGGCGCATGACTTCGCTACATCAGAAATGTTGGCGTTCATGTTTGGCCAGTACATTCTTGCTCTCGCCTTCATTTTGTCTTCGCCGCAATGTGCAGCGTGGAGCAGGCCGAGAACTTCCTTGCGTTTTGATGGAGGAATTACAAGCTTGTTGCGTCTGAGAAGCAGCCCATCCTCGACGTGTAGCTCATCACGGTAGCTCCAGTATGGCTTTAAGGCATCCGGGAGCTGCTGCTTGCTTTTGGGCCACTCTGTACTCGCGTAACGGCAGAGTTCGGTCATGAGGGTGTCCTGAGCAGTCTCAGTTCTGATACTGAGCAGCTGTTGATCTGAAACAGGTAACGAAGAAACAACATTGACTTGAAAGTGCTCTGTTTCATCCACCAGCTCTGTTTTGCAAGGAAAGCGTGAAAGTGCGTCGGCCAAAGACAGTTCCTTTCCTGGTTTGTATATCACGCTGATAGGGAATCTTTGAAGCGTGAGGCGCATGCGTTGAAGGCGAAGAGGGCAATCGCAAAGTGGTTTCTTGAAAATCGATTCCAGTGGTCGGTGGTCCGATTCTACCGTGACTAGTGGTTGACCGAGTATGTAGTCCTTGAATTTGATGCAGCCATGAACTATGGCTAGGGTTTCCTTTTCAATTTGTGCGTACCGCTGTTGTGTGGCAGTTAAGGAGCGGGACGAATATGCAATGGGGTGGTCATCTTGCACGATGACTGCTCCGACACCGTACTGGCTCGCGTCCACGGACAGTTTCACTGGCTTAGACTGGTCAAAGTATGCTAGGACTGGTGCTGTGGCAAGACTAGCTCGTAACTTTTGGAAACTGTTTTCCTGCACTTCTGTCCACGTCCAAGCGACGTCCTTCTTAAGTAGCTCCCGAATAGGTGCAGATGCGACTGACCGGTTTGGGATGAACCGAGACACAAAGTTTATCATTCCAAGGAACACTTGAAGCTCCTTACGGTTCTTCGGCGGTGGAACTTGCATGATGTCGTGAACTCTGTCTTTGTCCAGTGACAGTCCTTCAGCGGTGAGGAGGTGGCCCATGTAACGTACACTGGCCTGCAAGAATTGGCACTTTTTTTATTGAGCTTTAGATTACGTTCCCTACAGCGTTCAAGCAAGGCGGTGAGGTTCGTGTCGTGCTCCTGCCTTGTCTTTCCCCAGACCAATATATCGTCCATTACGAGAGCTATGCCAGCCAAGCTTCCAACGACCTCGTGCATGGCACGTTGAAAAACCTTTGGTGCTGATGTGATGCCGAATGGCATGCGCAGAAATGTGTACCTTCCGAACGGCGTGCTCATGGTGCAAACGCGCGAACTTTCTTCGTCGAGGGTTATTTGCCAGAACCCTGACGCGGCATCGAGGGTAGAAAAATACTTGGCTCCTTGCAGCCGCGGCAGTACGTCTTCCAATGTAGGCATATGGTAATGCTCCCGCAAAATCGCCTTGTTTAAGTCGGAAGGATCCAAGCATATGCGTATCTTATCCTTTTTCAGTACTACGACCATACAGCTAGACCACGAGCAGGGCTCTGTCATCTTTGCAATGACGCCATCGCGTTCCATCTCGTCGAGCTTCGCTTTCACGGGCTCTTGGAGGGCGACGGGAATTCTCCTCGCTGGTTTTATGGTTGGTCGTACATCGGGCTTCAGCTGCAGGCGATAGGCGATGCCCTCAAGTTGTCCTAGACCCTGGAAGACGTCTTCAAAGCCAGATATGAGGATCTCGGACACTTCGTTGACGGCATCTATGCGTTTTATCAGGCCCAGTTTCTCAGCGACGTGTCCGCTTAATGTAACTGGTACATCTTGGACAACAGCAAAAAACGTAACCTCGGTGCTTCGAGTCTTGTTAGACACGAGCAGGTTTATCTTTCCGATTGCTCGTTCTGTGTGGCCGAAAAACGTACGAAATGTTGCGTAACAGTTCTGCGCAGGCGCCGCGGACAACTTTCGAAAGACCGTTTCTGGCATAACACAACAGTTCGCCCCTGTGTCTATCTTACATTTGGTCATGATACCAGCCACATTTAACACTGACACCCAGTGCTCGTCACTCGTGACCGCTTGAACTTCCAACGCTTGAAGGAAGTATGTCTAGTCGCCAGCCCCATCTTCGTCACCAGTCATTTCCACCTGTCGCACGTGCCGTCTTTCTGGCCGTGTTTTCGAGCTTCGTGTGCGGCATACACTAGCAAAATGGTTTCGGCCATTGCAATTTTTGCAATACCTCCCTATTGCTGGGCATCTTGCCGCTTTTTGATGTTGTAAGCCACATTTCGGGCAGGTGGCAGTCTTTGCTTTTATAGCGTCAATGTTGATTTCCGATTCAAAAGAAGTGCTGCCGCCCTGGCTGCCTCGGATTTCAGCGACCTGTGCTTTGCTCTGTTCTTTAGCACGGCAGATCTCAACCGTTCTTGCGTAGTTCGGATTTTCAGAAATAAGTCTCTGCTGCAGTTCTTTGTCTCTTATTCCAAGGATTATTCTACTGCGTAGAAGTCTATCTTCAATCTCGCCAAATTCACAGTGCGCAGCTAGAGTCCTAAGTTCTGTAAGCCATTCGTTAAGTGACTCGCCCTCGCGCTGGTTCCTGGAACCAAACCGAAACTCGTTGTAGGTGAGATTTGTAACTGGTCTGTAATGTTCTTCGAACTTCTGCATTAATACTTTCCGATCATTCTTCTGCTCCTCGTTTTCAAACTTGAAGGTGCGGAAAACACGCCTTGCATCTTCACCGATAGTCATTAAAAATGTAGCGGTCTGAACATCTTGGGGCTGTAGGCTCAGCCTTGTCGCTGTTGCAAAAAGTTCGAACTCACTTTTCCAGATGTTCCAGTTGTGGAAAATGTCGCCAGTAACGTCGAGCGGCTTGGGCGGTAGTAGCAGAGTCGAAGTCATCGTTGTGGCTTGTGGTTCTCGTTCCGGATGAGCCCTTGTCTCGTTCATGGGAATTAATACTGCTGTTAAGCTGGGATCCTATGGCAAAACTTGCCGCACGGGCAGGAACTAACTGCCGACCCCACTTCTGACACCATGTAAGCCAGACGAGTAGCAGGTAACAAAAAGCACTTTATTCCG
Organism: Dermacentor andersoni; assembly: GCF_023375885.2. NCBI lineage: Eukaryota > Metazoa > Arthropoda > Arachnida > Ixodida > Ixodidae > Dermacentor > Dermacentor andersoni. Next base: position 110,841,240 of record NC_092819.1, on the reverse strand, counting down.
AAACGCAGCCGGGTATATAAGAAGCGCTGCGATAAGTAGGGTGCGTGTTGCACATGCGCACTGGTTGACTTCCAGGCATGATATTGCGGTCCAGTACACCGTCTTTCATATCACTTGGCGTATGTTTCTCCAAAACGATGTCATGGGATTGCCAAGTTACAAATCGCTTAGTAGATTGTCCACAGCTACAGGTTATTCTTATCTCCCAGGTCCATATACATTAGTACACTTTTATATAATTCAATGTCCTTTTTTTCTTGAGTTCAGTGCAGAATTATTCCCTGGCAAACGATTTCAGCGGAGAACGTGCATAAACTGACAGTATTGCAAAAAAAACAGCAATGCAGCTTGTCTCCCAGGCACCCTATCTGTGCCACACCGCTCCGTTGTTTTTGGAGCTTAGAGCTAGTAAAATTTAATCCTTGTTCAGATATAGGCTTCATCGTTTATATAGAACTGGAAAAAATAAAAATGGGGAGACAATAACAAAAATGGGGCATGCTCACAGCAGCGAATTTATTTTTATAAATGACGTCAGCTACAACCTGGGGATGTTGGCACGAACAGAACTACGGTGACCAAATGCTATAGCAAGTCATATTCACCCCAAATAAAGACAGGCACGGTGGAAGAGAACAGAAAAATGACACGGGCGGTAACATTTAACTGGTCTATACACGGCAACCCGTGCGGCCATCAGAAGGCTCATACCTTTGTGCGTGCTGTGCTATAGGCGCTCAGTTTGTGTTTATTTTATTTATTTATTTAGAAGATACTGCAGCCCAATAACTGGCCCAAGCACAAGTGGGAGAACTACAGAAAAAATGTACAGGACAAAATACCTAATAATACAGGCGTGGCAGAATAACAGACAGGTATGGAACATAGTAAAAAAGACTTGTTGACCGCAGAAGACCACTTCACTCGCAGCTGCTGCCTGCTCCCTCACGCCAGCGTTTCTACAGCGAGTGTCTGCGGCCATTGAGTGTGGTCTGTGCATGTTTGCCTGGGCGCGCGGGCACAACGCTGGTTAATTTATTTCGTAAGCGAATATTTTTTATCTTATACGGCTGATAAAACTCCTCCCCTTACTTCGTACAGCTGTCTACTAATTTGCTATTGCGATCGATGATTCGCCTTTCGGACAAAACTGCGAAAGTATTGTTCTTCACCCCGCATGGCCGGCGCCGCCGGTGCCACAAATAAATGGATGCTATGAACGTCCCCATTAAAACAGGGTGATGTTTTGTGCCGCCAAGCTCTTGTTCTCATTTTGAGTGATGCGCTAACTCTACTTTCTAAAAAAATTGCTAGCTCTCCCGTAATCGAGAGTAGATGTAAGCATCAAATGACAGCAGGCATTGCAGATTTGTTCGCAATTATACAGCCACAATCTTAAAATGAGCGTAGTGTACGTTCTCAACGTCACACCCCACCAAACCACACCAAACCACGCCATACTGTGCGCTTGTCTATATGGATGCTGTCCAGCTGGAAGAAAACCGGCTCAAGCCCGCACGACACGCAGTGAAAGACGTCATGGAGACAGAAGGCACTGCCCAGCTTAAAAAGAATGAATTGAATTCTGGAGTTTTACGTGCCAAAGGAACGATTGGATTATGAGGCAGACCGTGTGGGTGGACCCCAGATTAATTTTAACCAACAGAGAACATTTAACGTGTCCCCAATGCAGGGTACACGGGCGTTCCTCCATTTCGCCTCCATCGGAAGGCGGCCACTGTGGCGGTGATTTCATCCCGCGACCTCGTGCTTAGCAGCGCACCAATATAAACGCTAAGCCACCGCGGCAGGTAGAAGCACCTGAAGCAGGCACCATGCAGCCTGGCGCCATCTTTCCAGGCGACGCAAAACCCGCGCCGTGGTACTCGTGGACAGCTGGCGTTCAGCGCTGAGCATTAAAAAGATGACAAGGAAGTCTAGAGTGCCCTTTATCTGCCTTTTGAACGTCGCCTCCTACTGCAAATGACATATAAAACTTCATCGTACTTGAGTGATATTGTGAGCAAACATTACGAAGAACCCAGAAGCAATATTTATTCTAACTTATTTGGACAGTCCCAAGCGTATATAATGTGGTCCTGTACAAAGTGTTGCGGGCCAAAGACCGTAGTCATAGCAGGTTCTTTTTCTTTTGCAGCACAGATGAAATTGCCTCAGCATCTCAAGCTGTGCGTTTGGCGTTCTCTCTTACCATGTTGCTTGCCATACCGGTTGCATACTTGGTGTTATGCTTCATACTTCTTTTCCTCCACTGTGAGTCAATGTTTTGTTTTGTACAAATACCTGAACACTCTCGCAACCCATCTACTTTCTTTCGCAATCTTCAGTCGTTCTTCAAAATGCGATTTACTCTCAGCTTCCGTCACGTGAAAACATGTCCATACCATATTTGTTTATTTAATTATTGAAGATACCCTATGGGGGCCATATGGCATTAAAAAGGGAGTGGTTACAGAGTAGTAGCGTAACGAACAAGTGCAGTCTGTTCTGTTAATACAATGGTTCTCCTGACTATACAATGTTAGGTAATGCTTCGCAGAAAAGTTTGTGATCGGTGATGGCTACGACACTGACTACGAAGGTGGTTCCATCCCTGAGATGTACGGCGGATAAAAAAAAACTTAAAGAAAGACTTCGTGTGACATGAATCATTTCCTACCTTCCTGCGATAATCGACGCGGTTTGAAATGTACTGCAGCCCCAGGATGAAATCCTCATGAAGGGTGGTGCGATTTAAAATTTTATGAAGTAGCGAAAGACGGCAATATTGCGGCGGTTAGCGTGTGGGATAAGTGCTAGGTTAGTTTTCATTCACGTTATACTCACAACACGGTTATAATTCGCAAGAATGAAACGGGTAGAGTTATTTTGTACTAGTTCAAGTGACGTAAAGAAATTAACCTGACTGGGATCACATATTGTAAATGCATACTCAAGTTTCCAGCGTATTAGAGTCTTGTAAAGCTGTAACGGTAAAGTAGTCGATGCATTGAAAAGGTTCAGCCGTAAGTACTCGAGCATATGATTAATATTGTTAATGACGTACTATATATTAATGGTCCAATTTAAGTTATTTGTAATGTGTATACAAAGATGGCTATATGCCAACACGAAATCTAAGGGAACGTTGTTCAGATGGCAGGTGCTAGGAGTACAATTAGATCTGGAGGGGCGCAATATTTTCCATTTGTTAATATTTAATTCCATTAGCTACTTCCCGCACCAGTCATCTATATTATACAGATCAGCTTGCAGTGTTATAGTATCATCAGTACTTTCAATTTGCTGGAAGCTAACACAATCACCTGTGAACAGATGTATGTTAGAAGATATTTTAGTGGTTAAATCATTAATATAGATTAGAAATAATAGTGGTCGAGCACAAACCCTTGTGGTACACCCGATTGAACTTCAGTAAGTGGAGAGTTACGACGTTAGCAGTAACAAATTGCAGGCGGTTAGTAAGGAAATGCTATATCAATTTTAGAAGGTTAGGTTCGATATTTAGCAAACTTAGTCTAAAAAAGATAGTTGTTTGTGGCCTACTTTATCAAATGTTTTACCAAAATCCAAGAAGACAGTCAGCGCACGATGAGTCATCCAGGATGCCAGGCAGTTCATGAGTGAATGATACTAGTTGTGTTTCGCAGGAATATGATTTTCGAAAATCATGCTCTGCGTTAGTAAAATACTAGTTGAATTTTAGAAAGCTAGCCAGATTCGTCAAAACTACATGCTCTAATAATTTACAGCAGCTACTTAATTGTAAGGAATATGGGGCGATAATTAAGAGGTGAATTTCTGGGGCCAGATTTACAGATTGAAACCACCTTCCCGATATTCCATTCCTTTGGAAGCTCACATGAGTTAAAAGGTTGTCAGAAAGTTCTTGTTAGTGTCATGGAACTAAATAGGCTAGTGCTTTTAATGAATTTACAGTGAATGCAGTCCTAGCCAGATGAAGAATGATGCGGTAAATTATCTATTGACTTGTTAATTCAATGTACCTCAACAATCAAAGAATGCATTGGTAAATATTCGTGTTACTATGCGATAAGAAATTCAACATTGGCAGTTTTCCAAAACTGACTTGTAAATGATTCATTAGGATTGGTCGTGCATATGATATCGGGAACAGCATTTCTAGATAAATCTTCTAGTGAAATATCATTGTTAGTTCTTGGGTTTACTATATGCCAAAACTTTTAAGATTTGTTTTTAGTATTCAGGCACTGTGCTATATAAGTAGTTGTTTTTAGCAGCTTTTAGAGCTGCTATATAGATATCTGAGGCGGATTTATACGTTGCCCAGCGCGCGTCAGTAGGCGAAGTGCTTTTTTCGGTTGGATAAGCATTTTCGATGACTAGAGTACCATGGCGTTCGCGCATTTGAAGTGATTGCTTTGTTAGAGATGTATTTCTCTGTTAATATGTTAACTGTATGTTCGAAGAAATCCCAGTTAGATTGGACAGAACGATCATCAAACTTTTTGACAAAATCATCTTAAAAGTGAGACAGTTCATTGTTTATTGCTACGAAATTAGCTTTCCGATAGTCGCGTATGGTTTTTCCGCGTTTGAACCTTTTAGGGAAAGGAGCGTTAATTATAAAATTGAGCTAGAGGTGCTCCCTAATTTCTAGTAAGTAGGTGATATGAGATGTAAGGTCAGCAGGTGTCGCAAGTACCAAGTCGATGGTTTGATCTACATCGTTCGAAATCCTGGTGGCCTGCGTAACTAATTGCGTGAGGGCGAAAAACGGAGCATCAAATAAAGTCATCAGCCTGTTGCAAGAATGGGGAAGGACGTAATGGCAGGGTATTCCACGTTGTGTCAGAAAAGTTAAAATCTCGGGATAAAAACAAAGGGTGAGAAGGAAAACGAGGCTATAATATGTTGATAGTGTCATGCAGTTCATTAATAAAATGTGGATGGTGAAGAAGGTGGTCGATAACACGTGCCGAGAATAAATTTAGAGTTACCTAGAGTTAATATAACCCGCCACCTTCCGGCCAGCGAAGCGTCCCAAGGAAGACAGACATTCGCCGCCCGCTTGGCTACCATTTCGGGGAAGCTGACCATGTGTACCGCCGATGCGCATAGCACGATTTGGGACTGCGAAGGTTCGTCATCAGCGCGCCCGTCGACAGCTTGGGGAGTGCCCTCTTGACGCCCCCACGCAGTGGAGTTATCTATAACCATCCCGTTCAACGTCACAAGGTCGCTACCAGTCGCCGCCACGCCGACCGTACACTGGCCCAGCCCAGGGCCGGTCTGTGAGCACCCGCAAACTAAAAGTAGCAAGTGGTGGAGGTGCAGTTGCTGTTCGTCGAACTGACGAAGTTTCTCCACCGCCGATGAAGACGCCGAGAAGACTATATCGACAATATATCAAAGAGACGCCACTATCCCGACGACGCATAGAAGCAAATGATACGCCGACAAAAGAAGACCTGATGACGCGATGTTCCAGCCACATGCCAACACGACGAAGCCGTCGTGCTATCGGTCCTGCTATCGAAACGTTGGCCAGTCTTTCTCGGGCTTATCCTGTGTGAGTTATCCCTGTTTACAACCTTTATACCAACCAGTGATTCTGTGTTTCATGATCTATGCGTGTCGAGCGACAGCGCTTCTTCATGCCTGCTTCTTGCAGATATATTTATGCTGCATAATTCACCTATTTATAGTCTGTTCCTCCCGTACACGCAAATTTATATTCACCACAAGAAATCTTGTTGATGATTTCCAAACACGTTCGAATGAAACCAGAGGACGGCATACACCCAAGCTTGATAAGATAGGCGTTCAAAAGGCTAGGAATTTGCAATTAAAGACATACTTCTGCTGAACAAGCTTTGCGTATGATCCACAAGGTTACTTGAGAATATAATTTTTGCCTAAATTGGGAACAGTCTACCTACCTAAATCATGCCAAGCGATACCACTGATGATTCATAGACATTGCAATTGAACCAAATAAAAAATATGTGTAGCACAAAATGCAAGAATTATTGTCATGACGCCATGCTATCATTGGAATGAAATCCGTCTTTCCCTTTAAATCGGGAATCCTTTATAATTCACACTAGTAAATGCCTCATAATGGTTGCGACGTGAATTATGCATGTGGTATTTATTCCGCTTTTATTTTACCACAAGACCCGATGGCGCTTAAGCAGCAGTGAAACCATTGAGTTGAAAGTACTTAATACTTTATATTGCCCCAGAAGTAAATTTCTCTGCGGACCGCAACATCGCACGTTAACAATTTCTGGCAGCAAACGTGAGAAAGAAGGCATACCGCACACACACGACTAAGGGCAGCCCTCGTGTAAAGGACGCATCACCACTTGGAAGCGCAACATTTTGGTAACAATTCGAAACATCCCACTGAGGCCGCCGCTAGAGGGCCACTGTTTCTCAGTGCGGCGCGTCATCTCGGCTGGGTTGGCAATAATTCCAGTCAGATCGGCGGTATTTGCCCTATAGAGAAGGGGGCCCTGCTTGAGTCAGCTCTGGTCAGCGACGATGGACCGGCACCTCACTTCATCAGCGAGTGACAAAAGGGAAAGCGAAATTGTGTGATAAAATAAAAAGTTTATATTATGTCATTTGTGCGTATATTCCATGTGCTACAGTCGCGGAAACAGTACGAAACTTTAGCCGGCCGTCATTGGCATGATTCGTGTAAGAGCCGCACGCAGCCAAGACTCTAGAAAAAGTGCGGCCCTTGCACGAGTACACACGGTATGACATATGTGGGGGTGCTGTTTGCTTCGATTGCTTCTTAATGAAGTTCATACTGCACATCTCGTGACCATACCTGTCATTAGCATTGAACAAACGAAAAATGGTCTTACGTTCTTCAAATCTGCAAAAAGCTTTTTCTTGGTGTAGTTTAAAGTAAATACCTTCGCAAATAATGCTAAATGCACTCTCCAACACTTTACACTATAAAGGTGGGCTAGCTTACGCAGAACTCCCTTTTCACCTTACGTCACGTCCTAGACGACGATTCATCTTCTTCAAGCGTGTTTCATCGCTTCAAACGGCACATATCGTTTCAGTTTATTACCGTTGAAAGGTGTTTATTATGCACCAGCGTTTGGGCCGACCGTTAGAGCAGGGAACGGACTCTCAGCACGAGCGACATTTCCCGAGAAAACGAGGAAAGCGCTGGAGAGGATGGCCCACTATAGAGTTGCTCTTCTTCGCAACACCATATATTGCTTTACAGTTCTGTCCTATAACATTAATTAAGTATATATCATTAACTTCTCCTAAATGTAGTACAGCTGTGTACAGGTATACTGGCGACAGCTTGCATTAAGTACAGATTTTGCAAATTTAATTGCAACTGACTTATGTGTACTGGCTAGTGCACAGGCGTCGACAGCAGCAATCATTAAGGTACAGTCGCGGTCAAAAATACGCGGCCCACGGCTCCAGTCGGCGGAGCGGCCGCGAGCCGCACCGCGGCGCTCGCGTCGGCGCTGCGAGAGTTTGCGCTCTGACGACAGGTATCTCCCTACGTATCGTCCGTATCCGTTACGTATCCGCCCGTTACGTATCGTCCGTTACGTATCCGCCCGAGAGCGAGGGAGATACCTGTCGTCAGAGCGCAAACTCTCGCAGCGCCGACGCGAGCGCCGCGGTGCGGCTCGCGGCCGCTCCGCCGACTGGAGCCGTGGGCCGCGTATTTTTGACCGCGACTGTACATTAGTTTCTTCTACTCTGGAGTATGCATCCTCCACAAGATTGAAATGTTAAATGAGGTGTGAATGTAGAGTATACTCCTGCGTAACTTTCACAAGCATATCTCTCGTCTGCGAAACAGTTGGTTGTTGCCAATACTGTTAAAGCAGTGTGTCTGTCTACAGCACCCATAGAAAACAAAGTTATTATTTCGTGACAAGTAAACATACTCAATTATCAGATAACATTTAGTATTTTTCAATAAATTTAACACATTTCGCCTTCCACTGTAGTGTTTTTCAAATCCTAAATTTGGCACGTCTGCACAAGGTTTGCCTGCAGAATGTCACTTCACATAAAAGAGTGCATTTATGTACATTAGGCCTTCTCGGCCTCGGGAACCCGTCTAACTGCCCAGAATGTCATGAGCTTTCTTAAGCATCGGTTGCCATCTCACAAACTGCTCATTTTGCATTCGGAATGCGACAATTATGCACAGCGCCTTTGATATAGCAAAAATAATTCAGCCCTTTGATCCCCGTTTACTCCTCACTTGATGCCTAGTGCCATAATAGCGTGATTGACACCGCAAGCGTCATTGTTGAGTATAATTACTGTGTGGATGTCGGGGTGCAATAATTTTAGCAGCTCTTCTGGATCACTTGAATCAGTATTGTAGAAAGCTGCTTGTTTATTTCACTAATTGTTGCCAAACATCCCTTTTGATTGTAACAAGTATATTGTAATTTGCTACCACTCTTGCCAACCTACATAATGTGAAGGAATCTGTGTTGCAAAAAAAAAAATCACCAAATCGTTTGCCAGGAAATAATGTCAATTTAGACAATTATATTTTACCCTTAGGCCTCTCGATGGTACTGCTAAATAAATCCTCACTCATTATGACTGTCCATAACATTGGCTTCTATAAAAATAAAATTGAGGCTTTGAAGAGGATCTGACGTTACACTTATTGAAAAAATGACCTATTTCGTTGGTAAAGTAAGACAGAGCTTCAGGAAGACAGAAACGTGTAGCTCTTGATAGGGGCATGAATAAAAATTGTGCATGCTATTGCTACGGAACAGTATTTGCGATCACGAAAAGGCGAGCAGTGTGAAGACGACGACGACGATTAGAGGCTTGCGCGAGCTGTTGCCTCTTGGCCAAGTGCGGCGTATTTTCTTGTGAATATACTTGTATATAGCTTTTCGTCTGCGTCTTCCTACGTAACACTATAAAGAGTACAATGCACTTCGGGAAACACCTGTATTTTAATGGCTAGACCATATAGCACAGATTCAGAATAACGCGCCTTCTCTTTGCTGCATACAGCCAGCACCTGTATTTTAACGGTTCAACCGCATAATGCAGATTTACCATACAGTATCTTCCATTTCCACATGCGGGAGCACCTGCATTTGAACTAACCAACCGCATAGTACAGAGCAAGCATACAGAGTCATCCGTGTTCTGAATGCGAGAAGCACCTGTATTTTAACAGCTGAGTCATATAGTAGAGATACAGCATACAGTCTCGCGTTTTCTATATACGAAAGCAATCCTATTTTGTATTACGGTCTCTATTTTATGGCTCTCGGTTCTATGAAAATTACAGTTGTTTATTAACGGAAAAGTGTTCGGCCACAAATTACCAGCAGATTTTGCCGTGAAACCAAGTCAGTTTTTTTACAGTGCACATATCACGTGTACTTTTTCACAAGATCACAAAGAACAGACATATACCAAGAATAACAGCGAGCACCTCGATCGCGGAAATTTAGCTCCCAGATAAAGAACGAGTCGTTTTGCCGATGAGCAGGAGGGGTCAGTGTTGGTTGCTGGCGACGGCGACAATACGATGAAGGCAGATTGCAAACACACTCGTGTGTCGAGTGCCCCTTAAACGGTCTCTGGTAGTGAAAATTAAGCCGGAATCCTCTAGGCCACGTTCTTCTTACTGTGCAGTTTCTGGGCGTTGAACCAATCAAATGACATTTTACTCAAGTACGTTAACTCTTTATACGCCTATTCGGGACGCCTCGGCTAGTCGGCATACCTTGTGGAATATAACAAAACAGCAATGCAAAGTTTCTGCTTATCGAAGCTGTGCGGCACACACGTCAAATGGCACAATACCATAGTAATGATGATCCTGATGACTTAATGGCGTCCCAATTGAAACGGGACAGTGAAACGGGGGAAACGGGTGAAACGGAACAATCACCTAGCATGCTTGAATGAATCACATACGCAATACATCTATGTCATCGCTTCAATAATAATACATCTGCATAACCTTCTTTTTCCTCAAGACTTCTCTATCTACCTTGTACCGCTACCTATGCAAGTGCTGCAAGTACATTAGTAAGATACACAATATATATATATATATATATATATATATATATATATATATATATTGATTTTTTCTTTCTGACATCTTCTGATACATCTCATTAGGGTCTTTTTTTTCCTTAAGCCAGATTTAACTACTTTGCAGCGCTAGATGTGCATCTGCTACATGGCTTATACCTGTTGTAACAATATTCAACTGGAATGCAAAATTTGCCCGTATCAACGCTACGTGGCACGCATGTCACATCGCGTGTCTGCCCGCGCGCTAGGACATGTTTGAAGGCATTTTTCCGCTACATGCTGGCAGGCGCTGGTGTGGCTCATTGGTAGAGTAGCTGACTGCCACGCAGCGGGTCCTGGTTCCATTCCGGCGCGAAGTGCCCATATTATTTCTCAGTCTCCGGAGATAGCTGCTAGGAGCCCCGACGGTGGAGCGGCGGACGCGACACCAACCGAAACGGCTATTGGAATCAGCCCATACAGCTTGCGTTGTAAAATTATTTGGTCTTCGCACTTGTGCATACTGTCACGTTAGTGAACACCGATTCTATTGTGTCCATCTGCCTGCTTTGCGATTATTACTATGTGGATTACATTATGGAGGTTTATTTAATTAAATTTGGGCATTTTACGTTCCACAACCACGATCTGATTATGATGCATGCCGTAGTGGGGGAGTCTGGAAACTTGAACCACCTGGGGTTCTTTAACGTGCACCGAAATCTAAGTACACGGCTGTTTTCGCATTTCGCCCCTACGAAAAGGCGGCCGCCATGGCCGTGTCTCAATCCCGCGACCTAGTACTTAGCAGCCCAACGCCATAGCCAATAATCAACCAAGGCAGGTTATTGACATTAATATGTAGCATTGATCGTTTATTGTGACAGCAACTATATAAACACTTAAGGCCCATTTCTGCCGTCACCGTCGGCGTGAGGTTTTGTATGAAATCAGGTTCAGGTTCAGTTTCAGTTTATTTCTTTAATAAGTGGATACGTGCTTGCATGAGTATACAGGAGGTCCCAGAGCATGTGGCTGAATGGGGTCCTCCTGTCAGAAAATATATACATTTGTTGAAATATACGGCTTAAAACAGCAATATAGTACTCACTAAGTGGAAGATTATGCAAAACAAATGTAGTACAAACTGCAAATAATATAAAGTCAATAACTATTCATAGAACTGAAACAGTAGTTATGGCATTCACTACAGAACAAAGTAAATATGTTTATAAAAGCTACAAATGAAAAAAAAATAGTAAGAAAGAAAACCGCAAAATAAGTGACCAGAAGTGAATTGAATAGCTTAGGTATGTGGGTTATTTTAGCTATCTAGTGTAGCGTTCCTACTTAAAGGAAACAATGGACGAAAAGTATTGCTGTGGAACTGGCGTCCATCTGGTCTACCTTTTATTCTAACTTCCTTCTTCGTATAGCACGCTCTGCAAGCCTATTCGCCGCGGATGGTATGGCGCACATAATTTTATTGATATGTTGTGGTCTCGAGTCCATCTTGCTAGTTTTTCACTCTTGAACGCTGGACCATTGTCACATACAATCGTTCTGGCTGTCCTAAAGATATCCCGTTCGAGGAGTGCGATGACACTATTCGCATCTTCTTTTCCTGCCCGTGCCGCGACCATCCTGGTGCATCCATCTATGGCCAGAAGAAAAGCTTATGCTTTTCAGACTCATTTTGGTTTCTTATTTAGCTCGGCGAAATCCAGGTGTATAACTTCGAAAGGCACGTTCGAGTGGCAATGTATCATGGCGTCCGTAGGCTGCTTACATTTGACTATGTTGACTTGACAAATGTGGTATGAACGAACGTATTGATTAATGTCTTCTTTCATGTGATGCCACGTAAATCTCTTGACTAGCTTGTTGTAGGTGCGCCCAAACCCGTCGTGTCCTCCAGATTTTCGGCTATCGTGGTACAAATAAAGCACCCTGGAAAACAGCGTTGGCGGGGCTTGATAGCGACCATCAATGAAAATCAATCGTTCAGTGTCTTCCCACAATTTAACTTCATTGATTTCTTCCGATTGTTCTTTGTTGGGCTGTATCATCTGTCTGTATCATTAGTTGGCCTGCATCAGCCAAAAGGGGTCCAGGTCTGTGGGAGATGATGAAATCGAACTGTTGCAAGTAGTTCGCCCATCTGGCGATACGTCCCTTAGGTTGGGTCGTATTCAAGAGATGAGTGAGGGCCTGGTGATCGGTGAACAAAGTAAACTTCGCACCTTCTAGGTACGTACGGAAGTACTGGATTGCTTTAAGGACTGCAAGGGCTTCCTTTTCAGTAGTCGTGTAGTTGACTTCAGGTGACTTGAGGGTGTAGCTGTAGTAACCTACTATGTGTCGCTTTTCTCGGCCGGATGCTTCTGGACATTTCTGGTACAAGACAGCACCTGTCCCATAGTCTGAGGCGTCGGTATTCAATTCAAAGGGTAAAGTGAAATCTGGTATGCGTAGAATACTGTGAGTAGAGATTCTGTGCACCAGATCACGGTAGACTCTCTCACATTCCTCATCCCATTCAAATGGAACTTCTTTCTGTGTTAGGCGCGTGAGGCATCTTGTTTTTATGGCAAAGTATTTTATGAAGGGTCTGAAATGTCCTGCTAATCCCAAAAACACACGCAATGAGTGGACGTCATATGGTTTTAACAGTTGGGAAATCCTCTCGACGGACTCTTGTTTCGTGCTTTTTATAGTCCCATCAAAGACTCTTCCAAGAAACACAGCTTTTCTTTGAAAGAACGCACTTTTCTTAAAATTAACCTTAAGGTGTGCCAAGCTCAAAGCATTTAATACCTGGGACAGGTGTTCCGGATGCTCAGCCTCTGTTTTGGAGGAGACGATAATATCGTCTATGTACACGTTACAAAAGACACCTAGAAAAGGCTTCTGGACTTCGTTCATAATTTTCTGGAACCACGCTGGCGAGTTTTTTCAGCCCAAATGAAGTCGGTTATACTCGTACAGGTCAAAAGGCGTGATAAAAGCAGTGTACATTTTTGTTTCTTTGGTTAGCGGGATCAGCCAGAAACCGTTGCACAAGTCAATACGTGAAAAACTTCGCCAGCCACCTGTCTCATCTATAATCGTGTCTATCTTCGGCATGGGAAATGGTGTAAGTTCTGTCTGGCGATTGAGAACCCTGTAATCTGTGCACAGTCTGAAAGTTCCATGTTCCTTCGGCGCAATAGTTATGGGAGAGGCGAAGGGTGACACCGAAGGCGGGATTATATCGGCGTCTGGCATCTCCTGCAATTCTTTCTTCAACCATATCTTGCGCTCTCTTGACATATTATAAGTTGATTTTCGGATGACGGTCTTGTCAGTTAGTTCGAAGGGCACCTTGTGTAATGTCATCGCTTGTGGATGGCTTCCTATGCATATCAGTTAAGGATAGGACGTTGCAATATCCTCCGTACACTTGACAACTCGCGGGTTATCTTTTCTATCCTGCTGTGTCTCTCCCCTTGGTAGCCCTTCCACTAAAACCGCACCGTCCCTGTATACGTTGATTTTTAGTTTCTATATATCTGGTCTGCATAGCAGAAAGTCGTACGTTACCCCCTCTATCACCAGTACTTCACGCTCTATCTCAAGACCTTGGAACTCGATGTTTACTGAGGCCCACTGATTATGCACTGTAACTTTCCCATCGTAACCTTGCACCCGTAGTACTCTTCCACTATGCAGGTGACTTGCATCTACCAGCTTGGCATTTATTATAGACACAGAAGCACCACTGTCAACCAAAGCCATCATATGTCTGTTTCCCTCTTTGACAGGAATATGAAGTAGGCTAGAGCAATTTAAATAAACAGTCTCAGTTGTGGTCATCGGGTCGGACTGATCGCCCTTGTTCGTTAGTTTTTTGTCATCGGAGACTCTTGAGCGTCCGAAAGTAGGGGGACAGGGTCGCTGTCCACTGTTACGTTTCGCCTACAACGCGCGGTAATGCCGGCGCGGATGCAACGGACGCCGGGGCTTTGTTCAAAGCGGCGGACATTTTGGCCCGTCCGACGCCGCCGCGACGCCTACCCGCCAAGCGTGTCCAGGCGTGTTTCAGTGCCACGTGTCTTCGTGTGTGCGTGTGTGTGTGTGTGCCCTCGCTTGTCAAAGCGCGGCAGCCGGGGAGCGGAGTTCCCCGAATGAGGAGCCTGGAGGTCTCTCGGCTCAACAGTTCGCGCCGTCGTGTGGGCGGTTGGCGATGCGTCACTACACTCGGTTCAGCAGGTCTCTCGGCTCAACCGCTCGCGCCGTCGTGGGCTCCTGCTGCGCCGTCCCGTGACCTTCATCCCGTGACCTTCCCTCCTTCCCTTTTGGACCGCGACGCCGAGGGTATAAGAGCAGCTGCCCCGGACGCCAGAGGAGAGGCTCCGATTTGTACTGTAGAGTTATGTGCTCTCCCGTCTCTCCACTTCGGTCGACCTGACCGGCCGCTCTTTTGCTATGTTAGAATAAACAAGTTGTTCTGTTACCAGTCTTCTCATGCTTTGCCGGGACCTTCGGATGCTTCCAGTGCCCCAGGCCGCCAGGCCAACGCTACCCTTGGGGCTTGCGACCCATTGGCAATAACGGGCGTCAGCACCGAGACCCCAACAACTCGGGCCAGCGGTGCGATTCCAACATCTGGTGGCAGCGGTGGGATCGCGACAACGGAGGCCAGCAGCGAAGAGATGCGGTTGACTGTATGCTGAGCAGCACAACGACCATCCGGGAGCAGTGCAACGAGCCCTGTGTGATGACTGGTTGCCTGCAGCGGAACGACTGCGCTGAAGTCTTGGCTGCGAGGTTTGGTGAGTGCAGGACTTTCTTCTTCTGAGTTTTGCCAGGCTTTTGTTAGTGTTAGAAACAGAGCTGGTAATTGTGGTTGTCGTTGCTACCGGGTTAGTTTGCGGCAAGACAATAGTAGGCAGTAGAGAAAGCAGCATTCAGAGCAGCCATGGATTTGAAGTCGTTGCGCAAACCGAAATTGCTGGAGCTTGCAAGAGAGTTGGGTCTGGATGTCTCAGACAAACTCAGAAAACCAGAACTGCTAAGGGCTATTCTTGAGTTAGAAGCTGAGGATGACGAGCTGTCGGAATGCCTTGAGACCATTGAGGAGAGGGAGACGGCAAAAAGACAGGAGCGCGAACTTAAAGAGCAAAAAGAGAAAGATGAGCGTGAACGAAAAGAACAGATAGAACGAGAGCAACAAGAGAAAGAAAGAGAGCGCGACCGTCAACACGCTTTGGAAATGAAGCGTCTCGAGTTAGAGATGGAACGCGCTCGTAATGGAAGTCAGGCACACGGTGCAGGAGAACGAGTATTGTTCAAAATGACTGACCTGATGCGGCCGTTTAAGCTTGGAGAGGACATTGGTTTGTTCCTGGTTAACTTTGAGCGAACGTGCGAGAAGCAGGGGTTCTCTCGGGAAACGTGGCCACAGCGCTTGCTCACTTTGCTACCCGGCGAGGCGGCCGACGTAGTCGCTCGCTTGGAGAGAGAGGAGGCAGAGGATTTCGACAAAGTGAAATCGAGTCTGCTAAAAAAGTACCGGCTGTCAGCGGAGGCGTTCCGTCGGAAGTTTCGGGAAAATGAAAAAGGCAGAAGTGAGTCATATACAGAGTTTGCGTACAGGCTTATGTCAAACATGCAGGAGTGGCTCAAAGAAGAGAAAGCGTTTGGTGACCACGAGAAAGTTCTGCAGTGTTTCGGGCTAGAACAGTTTTATAGTCGGTTACCTGAGAACGTGCGGTACTGGGTCTTGGATAGGCCAGACGTTAGTACGGTGGCTAGAGCCGCTGAGTTAGCCGAGGAGTTTGTGACGCGTCGGGCTCGCGGAGCTAAGGACGGTCAAAGGGGTGAATTTGGCTCCAAGTTTGAGAGGCCGAAGTTCACACCCATGAGAGCAAAGGGGGATACACGTAGTGCGGATGCGAGTGAAAGCAGTCCGACCGAACGTAAGGAGACGGCGGCAACCGAAGCCGAACGCAGAAAGCGGTTCGAGACGAGGCAAGCGCGCGTTTGTTATACGTGCCAGAAGCCGGGTCACTTTTCGGCGCAGTGTCCAGAAACAAAAACACAAGTCGTGTTTTTGTCTATATGCAGCACTGACGAGAACATGAAGCTTCTCGAGCCTTACATGCGAGACCTCCTCGTGAACGGGAAAGAGTGCCGAGTGCTTCGCGATTCCGCAGCTACAATGGATGTAGTTCACCCCTCTTACGTAGAACCCGATATGTTCACGGGCGAGTGCGCATGGATCAAGCAAGCAGTGGAAGCTCATAGCGTGTGTCTGCCGGTAGCAAAAGTGCTTATTGAAGGACCTTTCGGAGCACTTGAGACGGAGGCCGCAGTGTCATCTATGCTGCCCCCCCAGTACCCGTACCTATTTTCGAACAGGTCCGATCACCTCCTGCGCGAGAAGGGGCTTTTGATTGGTGAGGCTAGCGTTCAGGCCTTAACCAGATCGAAGGTTCGGGAGCTCGCTGCAAAGGCGGTAGTTGCGGGGCCGACGTTGTTGAACGATGAAAAAGGGTCAGAGGCGCAGCAAGCTGGTATTCAGAGCACGCCCGAACAGAATAAAATTGAGCCTGTAGCGTTAAAGGCAGCAGATACTGGAGAGGAAATTCCCGACACGGGAAAGTTAGAAGAGCTGTCTCCAGATTTGCTCATCGCGCCTACGTCAGACAGACTTAACAGGTTGCTAAAAGTCAGCCGCTCGGCTTTGATAGCCGAGCAGAAGAAGGATGGCAGCCTAGAAAACATACGCTGCATTATCAAGGAAGGTATCGCCAAGAAAAATGCTCGCTTTGTGGAAAGAGGTGGGGTCCTGTACCGGAAGTATCTAGACCGCAGGGGAGTGGAGTTCGATCAGCTGATCGTGCCTCAATGCTATCGTCAGGATCTGTTGCGCTTGTCGCATGGGGGTTCGTGGTCCGGACACCTAGGAGTTAAGAAAACTAAGGACCGTCTCTTGCAAGAGTACTATTGGCCAGGGTGTTTTCGGGACGCAGACCACTTTGTGAAGACATGCGACACCTGTCAGCGGGTGGGCAAGCCAGGGGACAAATCGAGGGCGCCGTTGAAGTTGGTACCTATCATTACGGAGCCTTTTAGACGGCTCGTTATTGATACAGTGGGACCTCTGCCGGTAACAGCCACGGGGTACCGACACATTTTGACTGTGATCTGCCCAGCGACAAAGTTCCCTGAAGCAGTGCCGCTTAAAGAACTCAGCTCAGTTGAGATAGTCAATGCACTACTGTCCATATTTGCGCGAGTTGGTTTTCCTGCAGAAATCCAGTCAGATCAGGGTACAGTGTTTACTAGCGCTTTGACGACAGCCTTTCTCGAAAGGTGCGGGGTAAGGCTGTTACACAGCTCAGTGCACCACCCCCAGTCGAATTCCGTTGAGAAGCTCCACTCCGTCATGAAGCGCGTGTTGAGAGCATTGTGTTTTGAACATCAAACTGACTGGGAGCTGTGTCTGCCTGGAGTGATGTTTGCATTAAGGACCGCGCCGCATGCGGCTACGGGGTTTTCGCCAGCTGAGCTGGTGTACGGTCGCTCGCTGCGATCTCCGCTTCGCATGCTTCGAGAGTCATGGGAAGGCAGGGGCGACGACCCAGTCGTGGTAGAGTACGTGCTTAAGCTACTCGAACGCTTAAGAAAGGCACAGGAGTTGTCAGGTGAAGCAATGGCAGAGGCCCAGCAGAGGGCCAAGGTTTATTATGATCGGACAGCCAGGGCCCGTCGTTTTGAGGTGGGCGATGAGGTCATGATATTGCGCACATCGCTAAAGAACAAACTCGACGTGCAGTGGGAGGGCCCAGCACGGATTGTTCAAAAACTGTCGGACGTTAACTACGTGGTGAGTCTGCCAGGAAAGCGGAAAGCACAGCAAGTTTACCACTGTAATCTGCTCAAACCCTATAAGCAACGGGAAGCAGTGGTGTGCATGATGGTAAACGTGCCCGAAGAGCTTCCGGTCGAGCTTCCGGGACTAGGCTCAGTGACGAACAGGAAAGACACCGATCAAGTCATTAGTGACTTAATAAGTAAAGCATCGCTGTCGCCTGAGCAGAAAACCGAACTACACCAGCTCTTACAAGAGTTTCAAGGTCTGTTCTCTGAGAGGCCTGGTAGGACTTCTGTCCTTACTCATGACATAGAACTTACCTCCCCAGAGCCAGTACGATCCACGGCGTACCGGGTGTCACCCCGCCAGAACGATATTATGGAGGCTGAGGTAAAGAAAATGCTACAGCTCGGTGTTATTGAAGCGGGTGAGAGTGATTATACCTCCCCTTTGATTTTAGTTGAGGTACCGGGCAAGGAACCTCGTCCTTGCGTCGACTACCGCAGGCTTAATTCCATCACTAAGGATCAAATTTATCCGATCCCTAACATCGAGGAGCGCCTTGAGAGAGTGAGTAGCGCTCAGTTTATTTCCACCCTAGATCTTGTCAGGGGTTATTGGCAGGTTCCACTTACAGAAGAGGCTAGTAGGTATGCGGCGTTCATTTCACCAATGGGGACATTCCGTCCTAAAGTTTTGAGTTTTGGTTTGAAGAACGCGCCATACTGCTTTTCAAGCCTCATGGATAAAGTGTTGCGGGGACAGCAAGAATTCGCTTTACCGTATCTAGACGACGTAGCGATATTCTCCGCATCCTGGCCTGAGCATATGGCCCACTTGCGGGCAGTGCTAACCCGCCTGCGCGATGCGGGCTTGACAGTCAAAGCTCCCAAGTGCCAGTTAGCACAGGCCGAGGTTGTCTACCTCGGACACGTGATTGGTCGGGGTCGTCGCCGCCCCTCTGAAATAAAGGTGGCCGCTGTGCGAGACTTCCCGCAACCGCGCACGAAGACCGATATTCGGTCGTTCTTAGGTGTCGCCGGCTACTATCAGAGGTACATCCCCAGGTACTCTGATATCGCGGCTCCCTTGACGGATGCTCTAAGAAAGGCAGAGCCGCAAACAGTCGTCTGGGATGAGACGAAGGAAAGAGCTTTTAGCGCCCTAAAGAGCGCCCTAACAAGCCAGCCTGTGCTACGATCGCCCGACCACACAAAAGGGTTCGTTGTTCAGTGTGATGCTAGTGAGCGAGGCATGGGCGTTGTACTGTGCCAACGGGAAAATGGAGAAGTAGAACACCCCGTCCTGTATGCTAGTCGTAAGCTGACCAGTCGTGAGCAGGCGTATAGCGCCACCGAGAAAGAGTGTGCGTGTATCGTGTGGGCCGTTCAGAAATTGTCATGTTACCTAGCCGGCTCGAGGTTTATCATTGAAACGGATCACTGCCCTCTCCAATGGCTGCAGACCATCTCTCCCGAAGTCACTTTGCAGTGTCCTGTGTGCACCTGAACGTGAGAACGAGGCCTTCTCTGTGCGCTGCGCTCAAGAAACGCCCAAGGACGCCCAACTTCGGTTATGAGCATCATCGAGCGACATCCCTCCGGACAGCGGATGCAGTCCCCTGACCATCGGGATCTCCTTCCCCCGGCGGGGCGGTCTGTTACGTTTCGCCTACAACGCGCGGTAATGCCGGCGCGGATGCAACGGACGCCGGGGCTTTGTTCAAAGCGGCGGACATTTTGGCCCGTCCGACGCCGCCGCGACGCCTACCCGCCAAGCGTGTCCAGGCGTGTTTCAGTGCCACGTGTCTTCGTGTGTGCGTGTGTGTGTGTGTGCCCTCGCTTGTCAAAGCGCGGCAGCCGGGGAGCGGAGTTCCCCGAATGAGGAGCCTGGAGGTCTCTCGGCTCAACAGTTCGCGCCGTCGTGTGGGCGGTTGGCGATGCGTCACTACACTCGGTTCAGCAGGTCTCTCGGCTCAACCGCTCGCGCCGTCGTGGGCTCCTGCTGCGCCGTCCCGTGACCTTCATCCCGTGACCTTCCCTCCTTCCCTTTTGGACCGCGACGCCGAGGGTATAAGAGCAGCTGCCCCGGACGCCAGAGGAGAGGCTCCGATTTGTACTGTAGAGTTACGTGCTCTCCCGTCTCTCCACTTCGGTCGACCTGACCAGCCGCTCTTTTGCTATGTTAGAATAAACAAGTTGTTCTGTTACCAGTCTTCTCATGCTTTGCCGGGACCTTCGGATGCTTCCAGTGCCCCAGGCCGCCAGGCCAACGCTACCCTTGGGGCTTGCGACCCATTGGCAATAACGGGCGTCAGCACCGAGACCCCAACAACTCGGGCCAGCGGTGCGATTACAACACCACGTTATTCACCCGACCTCTGGGAGCGCGCCAACCCAAGTTCTGTGTGCAGCCTGCAAGGCGGCTTGGTTCTAGCTAATTACGGCTTGACCAACCCGCGCCGGTCCGTCTGAAGCGGCAGCTTGAGCTAAAACTTATATTTTCTTCTGAAGTAGATGGTATGTCATGAAGGCACTCCAGGAGCCCATCCATAGTTTTAGGCGATCGTATTTGCACTTGCTTCAGGACTTCCGCGTGCAGTCCGTGCATTATTAGTGCTACTGTGGCAGAATGAGGAAGCATAGGCTCGGTCAGCTTTAAAAGGTGGCGTTTTTCAAAGAAATACTCGACGAGGGAGCCCTGCTTGAATTTTAAATTAAGCGCGGCGTCCCATCTTTGCACTGGGTTGCTTCGGAATGTCGTAAAGGATTTACCCTTCCACTGGTTCCAAGAGTTGCCAGCCTCTTCAATAATGTGCAAATCATACCACTTCCGTGCAATACCATTTAAGTAGCTACGTATGTTAGTAATCTTGTCGTCAATAGAGTGTCAGTTGTTCTTTCCAGCGGCATATTCACAGAAATCAAACCAACTTTCTGGACTTGAAGACATGCCGACGAACGCATCGTGTTCTACAAATTTAGCCACCGGCTTCTCAGCTTTTAGAGAAGCTATAAGCGATGTCACCAGATGGTTTTGTTGCGAAATCTGCTTTTGTTGTAGCCTAAGAGCTTTCAAAACGAGGCTCACCTCTTCCGTCGACGACTGTGATCCAGAGTCCTTTCGACGCATCGGTTGAAGAACTCATTCGTCGAAGATCGCCAGAGGCAAGTTCACTTTTACAGCACCCTTCCGACGTAGTTCAGCAGTGTCCATGAAAGCCTTCTCTAAAACCAGGTTCACGAGTTCTGCCGAGTTGATTTCGCAAGGTAGTTCCACCGCTGGTTCATCTTGAGCTTGGTATTTCGAAAAGATCTTCTCAGCGGAGATCTCCTCAAGGAAAAATGTCACGCACATGTTGGAGTCAGTTGTCGGCTGCGCCAAAATATTGTAGCGTTCCTAGATAAAAAAAAACAATAGGCGGAAAGTATTGCTGTGGAACTGGCGTCCATCTTGTCTACCTTTTATTATAACTTCCTTCTTCTCTTCTCATGAACTCAGATTCCTGCACTTCTTCATCTTCTATTCGAAGGCTCATAACGCTTCATCTAGTACAAAAGTGAATAATCTTTTCTTGAAGAAACCTGGAGACGAAGAGTGCTTGCCATCTAGTGGGAGGCTGTTTCAAGTAGATAATGCTGAGAAATATCCAGATTGTTTTCCATAATTAGTATGCATTAGTGGCAATACGTAATTGTTGTTGGCTGCAAATCTTGTGCGGTTCAAGTAAACCAATATAGCCTAAGAAAATATATTTACTGGGGGAGGATGACATGTTACTTTAAATAACATCACGGCTAACCTATATTTAGCAAGTTTATTTACAGAAAGTATTCTGTGCTTGTGAAGCATATCAGAAGGACTGCAGTCAAGGGCGATAAAACTGTCGCCGCGTGTCGTAGGCTGCATGTGCGAGTGAAAGCTTAAGGCTGAATTAAAAGTTTTGCACCGTTGGTGTACAATGAATGCCCTTCACCTTAACCCAACTAAGACGGTCTTTATCTTATTTCACTCTGAAAAAAGGAAAACGGCTATTCATTCAGATGTCGTTTACAATAACCATCCGATACAACAATCTATTGAGACAAAATTTCTTGGTGTTATTATCGATAACCATTCAAAATTCCGCCTTCATGTGCGTTCCGAAGTTCAAAAGGCTTCATATGGCTTGCATGTGCTGTCGAAATGTCGAAACTATTTCCCTCCCCACATACTTATCAATCTTTACTACGCATTTGTTCACTCTCACATTAATTACGGCTTAGCGAGCTGGGGTTGCACATACAAAACTCATCTGTCACCAGTGTTTACACTTCAAAAAAGCGCTCTTCGCATTATAGCACCCAACAGTATGCATATTAAGAGTGAATATTTATTTAAAGCCCTCAACATCCTCAATATCTACGATTTGACAATATGCAACATCGTCGCCGTCATGCATCAAATAGTTAATGAAAAACTGGCCTTGACAACAGTCTCGCTCCATCCCTCACTTCGCCATGTTGGAAACGCATGTCGCTGTCGTTTTTTATTGCCTAAGCTAAATACTAATTACGGTCGCTCTACACAACAGTTTACAGGCGCCTCAGTTTGGAAAAAGCTTGATAGTGACCTAACTACTCTGAGAACACTGCATACATTTCATAAACAATTAAAACTGTCACTTATTAACAATGCGTAACACTGCGCATGCTTGCACATGCCCTCACTTTTTTTTCTTTTCCTGTGCCGATGTTTTCGATGACGTAACAAAGAAAATTCTTAGAAAAATGTATCTCATTTGTGAAATGTTCCCTACTACTGTATTTTCTTGTTTTACTTATTCAGCTATTTCAGTTTTATGTGATTTTGCAATATAAAAAAGACAGCTACCATAGAAGTGGTTTTTTCCTAATAACAATCGGTAGGGACCCTTTAACAAATTTGTTGGGTCCCAAAAGTGTGTACTTTGCAATTGTATACGTTCATTGTGTTAAATATTCTTTCAGCTTCCAACTTTCAAAGCGTGCAAGGGGTAGCCGGCGAACATGGTTATATCTCGCGTGCGCGAGCGAGGAACATGGGACGAATGCGTGCCTTATCCAGTCGCGCGCTAGGCAAAATTAAAATAAAATTATGGGGTTTTACGTGCCAAAACCACTTTCTGACTACGAGGCACGTCGTAGTGGGGGCTCCGGAAATTTTGACCACCTGGGGTTCTTTAAGATGCACCCAAATCTAAGTACACGGGTGTTTTGGCATTCCGCACGCATTGAAATGCGACCGCCGTGGCCGGGATTCAATCCCACATCCTCGTGCTTAGCGGCCCAACACCATAGCCACTAAGCAATCACGGCGGGCGCCGTGAGGCAGGGGTGCTCAGGCAAGGGAGGAGGGGTGTTCTTCTACGGCGGCTGCTGGTACGCCTCGATGTCCTCCTCGCCCGCCACTCCGTACGGAGTGGAGACATCCGCGGAATCGGCTGCGCCTAGTGTTCTAGAAGATAAGGTAGTGTGTTCACTGCGAAACCGCGGCAACGCGGACATGTGCAGCCGCCTATGTGGACTTGGAAACTGAGCTGTACATTGAAATCGACAGTGCGACGCCTGCTGTTCAAAAGGAAAGCGCATATTGCTGCAAATGCAAAGAAGAGACGCCGAAACGTGCACAGCGAGCACCATGGCCGTTGAAGCCGCAACAGAAAGGGCGCGGTCGCAGACCCTACACCTATATCGATGGTACGATGCCGCTCTATACGAGAGCTCCGGCTCGGTTCATGAATTCACGCGCCAGACAGTTGGCCCGCTCGTTAGGGTTGCAACCTGCTTGTTTAGCTATGTCGTTAACGTGGGCCGGGAACCGCGCTATTATAATGACCTCCAGTTTTTTTTCGCCCGTAGTACTACAAAAGGATCTGTGGACGATGCCGGCTACGTGTTTGGAAACTAGAGCGGACGAGAAAGTCCTGACCGCTTTGCACGAGTCGCAGTAAATGGTGGTCGGGCCTTTTGCGGCTTGAAGAACCAAGGCTATCACGGTTTCCTCCGCCTCGTTCGCGTGTTTAGTGTAAATTGACGGACGCTGATAAGTGCTCTGCGCGCGTCGACGACAGAGGTTGAAAACCTGTCTTTGCTGCCGTATTTGGCGGCGTCGACGAAGGATGTATCTGCGCCGTAAGGATCGATTTGATGAAGGATGGTTCTAGCGCGTGCTGTTGCGCGACCTTCGTTGTATATCGGGTGGATGTTCCTCAGCACGGGCTCTACCTTTATACCCTCACGGGCTAATTTTGACAGGGGGTATCTGTCGAGCAGTGCCTGTATAGGTGGTATACGAGCTTCATCAAAAATCGTACTGCCCTGCTTAATGCGAGTTTTTTTTTTGCCAACCTACCATTGCACAAGCAGTATCACGTCGATGAAGCGCACCATTTCATTTCAGTAACTTGAATCACTCCGCAAAGCATCTCGTCTCCTCCTTTCTTTCACGAGATATATCATGCAGTTTTTAAAAGCCAATAGGACTCTTCAATTTTGCAGTTCGCAACTGTTCTCAAATAGTCCACGGCTTCCGCTTTGACTAGCCCTGACAGAAGGACACGCCACAGTCACGTGATGCAGCTGTGGAGGACTGTCCGAGTTTCCCCTCGAAAGCACAGTGACCGGAAGGCATTCCACGGGCTGCCGTAGTCTGCTTGTTGCTACTCGTAGATCTCATCCTTACTCAGCCGATTCATTATGGTGGCCTCCGAGGTAGTCCAGCCGTGGAGGCCAAGTCATTGCCAATACCATAACACCTGCATAGTGCAATCGCAGCCTGAGCGCACAGAAGGTTCTCCCAAAGCGTACTCTTACGTCACGTCTTCGTGTTGTTTTATTGTTGTAATTAATCTGTATCATTGCCTTTTAGGAAAATCATGGTCTTCCTACGTCGCTGTTCACAAAGAATGCACCCGCCGATATTCTCAGAGCTTGCGAGACCATTTACAAAGCACGCGACGGGTATCTGGCACAGGATGCGTGCACACTGTCTACTAATGCTGCACGTCAATCGCAAACACTCGAACTTTGCAGCAGATGGGATAATCGGCGAAGGTCCGATTGTGTACAAACCCAGCTACCAGCTCGAAATAGCCACATGCGATATTGTATGCTTCCTGCCACACCAGCTTCTCTAATTTGAAAAGCGAAATCCGCCTGCTTAAAACACATTTAACAATGAGCATGACAGATTCAGCGAAATGCATGATGAAAAGCAAGCTTGTGTTCCTAATCATTGTGCTTATCCCTTAAATACTAACTCTAAAACTGCAGTATTTTCGCGACTCATGGAAAGCTTGCATGACGGCAAGCAAAACACCAAAGTAATAGACGTGATAGCTGACAGCACAATATTTGCTGTCTGGACCGGGCAAAGTACGCAAAAGCACACGGCAACTTTCACAACATGGTACCAAACGCCGCACGCATCTATTCAGACAGCTGTCGAAGCCGCCGTGGTTGCTCAGTGGCTATGGTGTTGGGCTGCTGAGCACGAGGTCGCGGGATCGAATCCCGAACGCGGCGGCCGCATTTCGATGGGGGCGAAATGCGAAAACACCCGTGGTACTTAGATTTAGGTGCATGTTAAAGAACCCCAGGTGGTCAAAATTTTCGGAGTCCTCCACTACGGCGTGCCTCATAATCATAAAGTGGTTTTGGAACGTTAAACCCCATAATTTAATTTACCAGCCGCCGTCTGCTAGCTGCTTGCGCAAGTCCGAGCTAAAATCTGATGAAAGGCGCAAGAGTCCGCGAAAAACGAACGCAATTCTAGGATCTCTCGGACTTGTGGGCAGAGCTTACAAAGCTGTCCCTACAGAATGGAATGCGGCACAGCAGTCCGAAGCAGTTCAGGAATGTAAGGTAAACACCACAAATCCCCGCACTTACTCTTTTCTTTCGTTCTACGCACGTCCAAAGAATGGGACCATCTTGCCTCTGATGTCGTTTTGATTTCAGTCTATGACTTGTTTTGTCGATCGGTACTAAGTTATTTAGTTAACGACGCGTGAAGTGAGTGTTGCTCATCTTTTTAATGTTTGATTTGACACGTTGTGCTTCGCATTGTATATCAATTTACACGTGTCTCAGCCATAAATATTGCTCCATGATATGACGGCAGATGGCTGTACATTTGTTGCGTTCATATTGTTCCGCACTTTACTGCCTTATGTAAAGCTATGTGCGCTTGAGAACAAATAAGTAAGTAAATGGGACGCCATGTGGATGGTATGATGGCGAAGTAGACGCCGCCTTAGACGCAGTCCTTGACGCACCCGACAGCTTGCGCTCTCAAATATTTCGTTCCATCATTTAAGTTTCCCATCATAAAACATAGCCTATCAGAGTGGAGCGTTCTTATGCTGTTATTGAAAGTGTTTCTCTGAATGTTACGCAATTCTCAGTAAATAAACAAATATGCGAAGTAAGCATCCAAGTAAGTTAAATAAATGATTCTGTGGACTTACGTGCGAAAACCCCTATCTAATTAACACACATGCCATAGCGAAGCACTCCGGATTAATTTTGAACAGCTGGGATCCATTAACCTGCACCCAATGCATAGTATGCAGTACTTTTTTGTATTTCTCCCTCACCCAAAGGTGCATTCCGTTGCCGTGACCCGCCCCCACGGAATTTCTTAGCCACTATACCACCAGGGTGGATTACAGGCAAACAATATTATAGATCACGGCAAGAACAGCTCCAAGCACCGAACCGTTAGGCACACCCTATAGTGCGCGCTACATGGTTCAGAATCAGCTTTGTTCACTGAAACGAACTGTAAATGATTAACGAAAAGGCATTCAATGAAAGGTAAAAGTTAAGGATCAAGATTTCACAGCAGTAGTTGTACAGTAAGAATATACGAAACACCGTGCAAACTTCTCCGAAAAGTTAGTAAAAATACCAATGCGAAATAAAGAGTTATCCAGAAATAGATATTACATAGAAATTTCCCGACGTTCGCCTGACTATTTCTTCAGCTTTTGGTGTAATAGGAGAGTGGTGAGTTAATTGTAACTGTTACCTTAGGTGCCCCACTGCTGTTTGTCAAACACAGCGAGACGCCTTTGCTTGAGGCGTTGTTGTGCGCCATTTTGATTACTCCAAGAAGGTCAGTATTGTCATTCCCTCACACGGCTCATAGCATGGTGGCAGAAGCGATAAGCTTTCTTTCAATTATGGGGCTCTACGTGCCAAAACCAGAATCGTATTATAAGGCATGCCGCACTGAGAGAGTGCGGATTAATCCTGACCACCTTGGGTTCTTTAACGATCTACTAAACCAATAGCAGACGAGCCTTTTTGTATTTCGCCGCCGTTGGAATGTGTCTGCCGTGGTCGGGATGGAACACGTGACCTGAAGGAATGTCACAGCCGCAATACTACCACTGTGGGAGACAATGTTGCAATGAAGCGCGACGCCTAGATGCTTGAGATGCATTTATGAGGTTTTCAGTCTGCAGGCCAAGCGGCAGTTGTGTGCTTGAGAAAACTGCAGGGTGTCTATATTTCAAACATAGCAGAAGCGTGCGTTACCGTTCCGTGAATCCTAATTTATCCACTTTGTCCGCAACCCCTTTTGCATCTAGTAATAGCGTTTCCTCGCCTTCTCACGTCACAGTTTCTATATCCTGCCCTCACCCATATATGCGAGATACGAGCGAAAATATTCACTAGTTTCGTGACCTCCTCGGTGCCACTCATTTTCTACTTGCTCTCCCCTACCTCCCCTCTACCATTCTATCCACCTCTCCTCTAGACAGTTGCACGTTGTGGAAGGAAAAGCATTGCAGTTTCAATGATACCTTTGCGGGAGGTCAAAGATAATTAGAGCCGTCAAGAAAGTGTTGTGGCGACGCTCAGGGTGCTCCAGAGGGCATTGTGCACAGGCGACGCGGCGGAAATGTTCCAACAAGCTTCTCCAGGCGCCTTTCCTCTATACGACGGTCGCGTTAAGTACAAGCACGCTCTGAAGCACCCTCCGACGCGGCCTACAAGACAGAAGCAGCAGTAGAAGTGTAAAAGCCGAAGGAAGAGACAAAGCAAGCTTGGCTTTAAACAGCGGTTCTTCAATAAACTACGGGGGATTTTTACTCGTAAATAATTTTCTTGATCCGTATAAAGGATGTGGCTCGCTCTTTCTTCTGGAGTGCTCCCGAGGCCGTCATCACGCTGAAGGCTTCTTTGTTGCTTTTTCTGAATGTCCAATTTATGTAGTGTGCATGAGCCCTAGGTAATGCTAAGGAAACAGTTCCATTATACACGGGTGCACTGCTGAAGTTTGCACAATTTTCTTGCCGGTATCCTGCAATGGTTGGAGGGGCGCTGAATACAGTTCTAATAGTAGTGGCACTCGATCACGACTGAAACAATTTAAGTCTATTTGCCCACACGCTGAAGAGCAAACCAGCATTTTGCGAAATTTTCTGTCCGTCTCAGCCCCCAAACAAGTATATAGACCCTTGACTTGTAATTTGCAGTCTGCTTGATCAAGGACAATCTTGTGCACGGCGCACAATGCGGCGCAAAGGAAGCGTCTAACCGACTACGAGCACAAAATAGAAACTTCATTGAAAATAGTGGCCATGCTTGAATCGGCACACGCTGCGACCTGTGAGCGATCGCCACAATCTCAATTATCACAGCTAAGCACTCTCACCGGACATCCGCCCCTACAAACACAACTGCCCCCCTCCCCCCAAACAACACAGCCAAAGCAGCCTCAGGCGCACTCACCGTCTGAGAGCAACCTGGTAACCCAGGACCAATTGCAACAAGCACTGCAACAATCACAACAACAAATAATATAACAAATACAGCAACAATTTCAACAGTTTTTTGCGGAATTCCAAGTATTAAAGAAATATGTTAACGAATCCCTAACCAAGGAACCCAAGCGTAAACAAAAAAGTAGTAAAATACCCTCTCAGACAGATGACTGTAGCATGCTAACTTCCGACACAGACAGCACAATACCCTCTAAATCCCATCATGGCCCGTAAACCTCAAATGGAAACCGAAAGCATCACGATCTGGTCTTGGAACTGTAGGTACATTAAAAGCAAGCACGCATCCCTCACGCTATACATATAGGGGGCGCTAGTACCCCCGGATATTATCTGCCTGCAAGAGGCGGGAGAGCAACCGAAGCCAATTATGGGGTATAAAATACAGTGCGACTCCAGCTACTGTAGGGCGGCCACGCTCGTCCGCAAAGATTTCGCAACAACCCTCACAGTGCTCCCCGGTGAGGAAATCTTACATCTGATCACCACGATATGGCCTATCAAAAGGGAAGACCTAAACAAGTCGTATGCAACGTATACAGTCCCCCTCGCGACAGAAAGGCTGACTTCGCGTCATTGTTCCGGTACCTACAGGGAATGCTGGAACACCGCGATCGCCTAATTATACCCGGAGATTTCAATGCAAAGCACAACACGTGGGGCTACTTGAAAGCAGACACCAAGGGCACCAAGCTCTTAGAAGCCATAGAGTGCCACGAATACACTCTAATTACTGTACCAGGTACGCCTACTCGAAATAGGAAACAGCGCCGGCAGGGACACGACCCCTAATCTCACCATCACCAACGATACCGTGGGAACAAGCTGGAGGGTCCTAGACGACTTACTGGGTAGTGCTCACTACATTATCGAAATCACCAGCGCCTCGGCCAAACTACGCCGACCCCTAGGGAAAGCCAAAATTACAAATTGGTCTAAGTTTAGGGACAGGCAACAGCTCGATTTGGATACAAGCCCGCCCTTCCCGGAACATCAAGGCTGCTTGACCACGATGAAGGAGTGGGCCCCACGCATCAAAGAACTATATGACGCCAACACTAAAGTGTACCGAACCGATACCGACACGCCGGCAATCGACAACCATCTGATACACTTATGGGAAGCATGCAGAGGCCTCACAAAAAGATGGCGTCACAAAAAATGGCAGAAGCTAAATCGCAAACTTAGACTTAGGATATCAAACGTCACAAAACAGGCCAACAATTATGCCCTGAAAGTTCACAGGGACAACTCGCGCATGTTCTGCGATTCGCTTAAAAGCACGCTAAGCACCAAAAAGACGTGGAACATACTCCGCAGCATCATCGATCCTTCAAATACGAAAACAGAAACAAACACAACCCTACAAAATCTCGTTGACGAATATCCGGGAACCCAGGATGAACTCTTACAGGAACTACAGCAAACATACACGGGAATCCACACCGGGCATCAGAAACCATACCCTCAATATCCGGGACCTCCGAACGAGATACTTGATGCACCCATCATGTACGCGGAGGTATACGCGGCAGCACAGAGCTTCAAGAAAAACACGGCACCGGGTCCCGACGGGATCACCAACGCCTTCTTGAGAAACCTAAGTGATGAAACCCTGCGAGCCTTTACAAAGCAGCTGAACGAAGAAATATGGACACCGGGCGGAACATTACCCGAGGAATGGACTACAGCTCACATAGTCTTTATACCCAAACCGGGAAAACCGCGCAGGCTCGATCAATTACGACCGATCTCGCTCATGTCTTGCCTGGGCAAGCTTCTTGAACGAATTTTACTCACTCGAATAGAACAACACATGGAAGAACATGGACTACACCCCAATTGCATGTATGGATTTCGGAAAGGCATGTCAGCACAGGATGTCTTCCTCCTGCTCAAGGAAGAGGTCCTCAACCCACAACCGAGCAGCAACAACAACATACTCCTAGCCCTTGACGTGGAAAAAGCATTTGATGATATAGCACACGAAACCATCCTAGATGGCCTCGCCGCCATAGAATGCGGAGAGCGAGTATACCATTATACCATGACTTTTCTCAGCCACGGCAAAGCCCGCATCGGCATACCAGGCCTACAATCAGACATATATGATCTACCGCAGAAGGGTACTCCGCAAGGATCAATAATATCTCCTTTGCTATGAATACTTTGTTTAGCGCAAAACGACAGAGACAAGAAAGACGACAGGACAAGGCGCTACTCTCAACTCTGTTGTTGTCCTGTCGTCTTTCTTGTCTCTGTCGTTTTGCGCTAAACAAAGTATTCATGGATTCGCACCAACTAGCCCGCCAACGCATTGTGCTGAACTATCTCCTTTGCTCTTCAACATCGGACTTAGAAAACTTGCTTTACAACTGGAAAACATTCCAAAACTCGGATGTCCCTTCTATGCCGACGATATCACCCTATGGGCAACCAAGGGTTCATACGGCGACAGAGAAAACACATTACTCACAGCTATCGGACACATCGAGTCATACCTAACCACAGCAGGAATGAGGTGTGCCCCACACAAGTCGGAGTACTTTCAAGTCCGGCCCAAGCAAACTAAGGAACATCGAGCCCCGTCAATACATCCCGAGATTGCCGGGCAACCTATAAAGCGTGTCCTGACCGCACGCTTACTAGGTATGCACGTCCAGGAGAACAACGGCATAAAGGTAGCCTAAGAGAAATTAAATCACGTTATAAAAAGCACCGCATCACTCATCGCCAGAGTAGCACGCAGCAAACATGGTTTCATAGAGGACGATATCTTAAGACTGGTACAAGCCCTCGTCATCAGCCGTGTCACGTAAGCACTCCCGTAACAAGTCAAGCGCAAAAGCGAGACAGAGCGCATGGACACTCTCATAAGAATGGCGTACAAAACGGCTTTACAGCTACCATCAAGCACAAGCACAAACAAATACTAGTGCTAGGTGTATACAACACCTTTGAGGAGCTAGAAGTGCCACGCTCATAGCGCAGAGGGAGCGCCTCAACAAGACTCAACAGGGAAGACACCTTCTTCAACGGCTAGGGTACCCGCTGACACCTCAGTACTGCAAAGAAGAAACACAACTCTTGACTAACCACATTAGAGAGAGCATTCTAGTAGATCCTATCACCAAGAACATGCACCCCACCCACAATCAAGAGAGAAGAGTAGCGCGTGCCCGCATGTTGCACAAACGCTGCTTCAGAGACCCAGATACATACTACACGGACGCTAGCCCGTATCCCTCGTCACCACGTTGCGGGGCCAAATACACACTCGCCGCTGTAAATCAGGGGAACCTGGTAGTCTCTGCCTCCATCCGCGCCACATGCAGCGAGCGCAGCAGCAGAAGCAGCAGCGATCGCTCTCGCACTTTGCGACGCCGAGAGCAAGGGAAGGTCCGCCCGCGTCCTTACGGATTCACAAGCGGCGTGTCGTTTATACATGAATGGAACGCTCCCTATCAAGCCATTCGAATCCTGGGTCGCTCACTAGAATGGACCCACGGTATCGTCTGGTGCCACGGGCACGAAGGCCTGCGGGGAAACGAAGAGGCGGACTGCGCAGCTCGAGGTCTCACTAGCCGAGCGGCAGACCACACCGTTCTTCAGCCCCCGACAGACCGACGAGCGACCCAGGAGTTATTAACGACAGGTCAACAAATACTACAGGACCAACGTCTCGGAAGAACGCCATACGCTCCCCCACACAAAGCTCTCAATAAACTCCAGGCAAGGGACTGGCGCCGCCTGCAACCTAACACATACCCACACTTGTCTCGTCTACACCCGATCTCCCCAGACAGTTATACGTCCCGGACATGTACCTGGTGTAGCAACTCCACAGCGACACTCGCGCACACAACACACGAATGTACCGACCGTCCGGGCGAGGCAATTTCGCCACGAGTCACAACACACACACTCACTACGTGGTCTTGGGAGGTGAGACTCTCCGAACTGGACCTGGGAAGCCAACTGGCGACCCTCGACCAGGCCCGGCGAGCCGCGATCGCCAGTGGAGCCCTGTCAGAGGGAACTACCCAGGATTAAACCGCGCAGCAGTTTCTGCAATAATAAAGTTCCTCCTCCTCCTCGAGCCGCCCTGGTTACCCGCAAGAAGTCGCGCGCCCGCGTACGCGCACCGTCACTTCTTCTTCATTTTTTTTTCGTCCAGCAACAGACTGCAACGGGCTTTATAACGAAATCAGTCATCACCTGTCCTTTCAAATTTTTGAACACCGTAACAAATTACCTTGAACTGTAATAAAAATACGGCTTTCAATTTTCCATGTATGTACATAGTCCTAGTGTAATGCCCCTTCAATGAGGTCTTTAACGAAATATAATGAAATTAAATCTTGTCAAGAGACAACCACAGTTTCATCCGATGTATTTACTTAACGTTAGCTGTAGCAACATTCCTCAGATACTAAAGATAACATCAACGTGTACCTTTTTCCGCATCCTTGCCCATGTCTACACCTATCGCTGCGAATTTTGTACAAGTATACGTGAATATCTCGTAGCCTAGTGGGAGCCAACATCAAATTAGGGATCGTCCCAAGTAACCGAGTGTGTGGCCGATGCGGGCGCTCTGTGGCCCCTATGTGGCCGGGCATTCCTTGCTCAATGCATGTGCGCGTTCGCCCACACGTCCACTCGCACGCCGCTAGTGGCCTGTTGAGCCCTCTACTTGATCCACTTGCCAGGTACAAGTGCAGGTGCCACAAATGAACGTGGCTCTTTTGCGCTAGCTGTTCTATGTTGCGCGTCGGCCTTTACTCCAACAATGGGCCCACGAAAACATTAAACGGAAGAGAGGCCTAAGAATGCAAAGGTTCTGCAGACACTACACAGCCTTGCGATGCGTGCCAAAGCGGGTCGACGAGATACGCGCAGCCGGAAAACGCGAGCAAAAAAGGAAAGCGACGCTCTGCTGAAAAACAGCGAAAGAACAAGGCTGCTGAAACGTCCACTGAAACCAGGCGGCGACGGTTGCAGCTGCACCACGTGTGAGATGCAGATTCGTACTTTCAAAAGCGCTCTGTCGAAGACGAACCTGCGTGTAGCGTCTCCGACCGCCTCTCGGTCACATTGTACGTTGTCATGGTGCTGCGATCCGCGCATATGGCGGTCCACGAGCGAATGCATATATGAGAGAAGGTGCGTTCGTTCGGGCTTGGTGCCACGTGCAGGAGAGAAATGCTTCGCGTTGGCTTAGACAAATATCGGGGATGTTCCTGCCGTAATTTTCTATTTGCATTTATGTAATACTTCAAGCGCCGTCAGGCTAGTGCAGGAGTAAGTTACACAGGTTCGAAACGTGCATAACCGTATAGAGTACATGTGGAAATAAAATATGCACAAAATAGTGAAGTAATACAAGTGAGCTTTGCCCAGCTTTATTGAGCAGTGTCAACACAACATTTCATTGAGAATAATCATACCTTTTAACTCGACCAGAAGGAGAAGTTTATTTCAACAACCTTAATCAGAAAAATGCGTGTGCACTTTATGTACCCCCCAAAAAAGATTAACAACAATGTCACATTACCTGAAGAGTTACGACACATTACAGTGAAACAACGAACTTTGAGGTTACATACAAATATGGCAGGTGTTGTTACCTGCCGAGAATTAAGGTGTCAGAAAGGTGACAGCCACGCAGTAATGCGCCCATTGCGGGGTTTTATCAAGCGTGTTGACCATTTCCGCACGAACTGGTCTTCATTTAGGTTGATCAGCTCCACGCTAGCCTGTTCATGCATGTGTTTGTGTAAGCTGCGTAGTAAGAGTACATCGCTCTCTTTGGTCGTCCCTGTATAGCTGCCAGTACCTCTTTGTCTCCACCACATGAATTCTCCCACGCACCACAAGACAACTTCGAATAGTCATCGCGGTTGCGTTCTCAGATTCATGCGTACGCCGAACAAGCACCACAGTAAGTGTCAAAATATTTTTGCAGCAGTACAATCAAAGAGGCCATGTCGTAACGTTTATTTCTGTCTGCACTGAGGGCAGCGGTTATTGGAAGATGTCCCCACGCTGCAGTGCGGTTCCGCGTGGGCAAAGCGCACCAACCTCGTCTCCACCCGAAGTCTAGCACCTTGGCAGGCACGGCCGATGTGGTTAGCCTGCGCCAGTTGACGCCCCTGCAACGCAGCAGGGGCGTCGCACACCTCCTAGTAAACTAGTAATTCGCACACCTCCGTTGCCAGTTTGTCAACTACATCTACATCTGGTAAAGTTGATTTCGTTGATTGAGTGAAGGCTTCTGCATGCATATTTATAAACTGGCGGTGCCTGTTCCGAAATAAGTTTTGTTCTTATTTCTGACAAAAAGAGCTTCCTGGATATTCCTAGGAAATAGTTAAGTTTCCTGACTAGATATGTAGTATTGTCCACGAGGTCATAAAAGCCTCGCAATGCGAGGACGGAGCTCATTGTTCTGATACAGGGAATTCAAAGTCCATCCAGGCTCGCTGGAAGCCGAAGGAGCGGTCGTGCCTCTAATTCTGTTTTGTCCTTCCTCAGGAAAGAACCACAGCCTCCGTGAAAGAACCACTAGCCTCCGTGAAACCTTGCGTGGTGGGCGCGCTATGCGTGCAACGTAGTAAAAAGCAGCGCGAATGCTGGATTTTATTGTGTAGTTCAGCTCGGCTAGCGCCCATGAGAACTTTGGTGCCACTGACAGCTTCTTTCTTGCCCTCTTGCGCAGGTCAGACCATGTCTCTTGGGCTATTTCTTCAGACGTGATGAAAACTACTCCCATAACTTTATTCCCTGCTACTCACTCAACTTCTTCGTCAAGGGCAGATGTAAAGTTGCCAAAGGCCATCGCCTTACTTTTGTCTTTATTTAGAAGAGCTCCAAACAATTCAGAGTAGTTGTTAAACAAACTTAAGAAGGCATAGTAGGTGGATTCGTTTCTTAAGAAGAGGGACACGTCGTCTGCATATTGCCCCATGTAGGCAGTGAGTCGACGGCAAGAGTGGGTTGAGCCAGAAAGAACAAAGAACACCGCACTTTTCTTGCCTGCTCGTGAGCCAACCCTGACTCACGCGTTTTCCACGAGCCAGCTCCTGTGTGGTTTATTAAACCGCCAAGCGTATTCCTGAAGGCCCGTGACAAACTGGTGGAGGTGCGGAGTAGCCCTCATGGCAGTCGCAAACCCCTCCAAGGATCCGCACTACGAATCCAGTGCCAGTAGACATTCCCGTGTATCGGGCGTGCCGCAGGATCAGGGGACTAGCCCCGGAAGTCGTCGACGCTACGGTTCCCACCACTTCAACCGGTATAACCAGCACTTCCGCTCAAACCACCCCAACCGGCACGTAGAGGACGATGTTGAATCGGTATACACTTCAGTGCCCACGGGTCCCGACGACGTTCCACGGCGCAGTGTTAGAAGAGGTCGAAGACTGGATGGTCGACTGCAAACAAGTGGCCGCCTTGAACTATTGGGACGACGAGTCAAAACTGAGACACGTCTACTACTACTTGGAGGACAGCGCGTGTAGATAGTTTCGGAACCGTGCGGAGCAACTGACGCCATGGCACGAATTTTGTTGTCGGCTTCTGGAGATCTACACCAGTGCTGATCGCCACGAACGAGCGGAACGAGCGATTCAGGCCCGGGTCTAGGTGCCACACGAAACTGTGACCAAGCACATGGAAGGCATTACGCACCTGTTCAGACGAGCTGACCCAGGAATGGCGGAGGAGAAGTTACGTGATCTCATGCACGGGATCAAGGAGCAGCTCTTTGCTAGCCTCGTGCGCAGCCCTCCGAAGACGGTCGCGGAATTCTTGTCCGAGGCCGTGACCATGGAAAATATGCTTCTGCATCGGTACAGCCTCTATGAGTGGCAAGTGAACAGTATGTCCGCTGCTGACATTTTCACGACCATCAGTTGCGACAGTGACTGTCTGGGAGAGCTCATCGGCTCTGTATTGCGTGAAGAGTCGCAAAGGCCGGCATCACACCAACACTGCACCCTACGGTAAGCCCCCTTACAAGCGTTATCAAGGACGAGCTGCACGAGGCCCTCGATGATACCTTGCCTCCTGATAATGCTGTTGCTGGACCTGCTGAATACCGCCGAGCGACCTACGCGGAAGCCTTAATGCTCTCCTACAGTGTCACTTCAGTCGGCGCAGCCGCTATCCCACTGCAAAGCTGGTGAACACGCCGCCGCCCTTTACTCATGCCGCTCCACTTGCCCATCGTCCGGAGCAACCGGTCTACAACATAGACGCACGTTCCCTCGGAAGTCGGTTGTTTGGTGCACACCCGATCGCCGGCCTCTGTGCTTCCACTGCGGTGAAGTTGGCCACCTGTACAGCCAGTGCAAATATTGGCGCCTTGGACTTCACGGATTTTCCGCATACTCGCCAACCCGATACGGCCAACCGCCCTGGGACATTGAGGACTACCTCTCTCCGCAGCGCTAGCCACCGCCTGTCCGGCGGCAGTCACGGCCACCGTCTCCGAGACGATTTTCACCTCCGCCGCAGCGGTATTCCACGGTGCGGTCTCATAGTCCCCGTCAAAAAAACTATACCTAACGCGATTTTTGGGGGTCAGGTCACTGGCCATCGAAGTGCTGAAGACCCCGATCGACGCAGACACGAACAGATCCCGATCCGACACCACCTGCAGCTGATCAGGACAACCGGCTTTTTCTCGATGTAGCAATGACTATTGATGGGTACGCCGTTAGTGCTTTACCGCACACCGGCGCAGACTACTTATATTAAGCGGGAAAATGGCAGCGCAGCTGAAGAAAGTAGTCACGTCTTCGTATAACTCGCAGATTCGGACGGCCGGAGGCAACGTCGTTACCCCACTGGGCGCCTTCACCGCTACAGTTTAAATTCAAGGATCTGCATTCGTAGCGTGTTGCCTTGTCTTACGCGAATGCTCTCGCAACGTGATTCTTGGCGTTGATTTGCTGCAGGTGAATGACGCTATTATTAATCTTCAAGAGCGTCGTGTCACATTCTCAGCCGACCAAGCAATCGCCGTGCAGGATGATCAACGGCGTGCTGACGTGCTTTGTGTTTCTGGAGACAGTGCACGCTTCCTCCATGAGCCAGTGTTCCCGTCGCCGTCACATGCTGTGGCTAACGCGATGGCGAAGCGATGGCCGAAATTAATTTCGGACACCTCCTAAAGGAAGATGTTTGTGTGGCTAGAAGTGTCATACAGCTTCGTGATGCCCAATCGCAACTGCTTCTTAGCAACATTAGCAACGCGCGTCGACACCTTTTCCGCGGTACTTCCACAGCGTTTGCAGACGAAGTAGCAAACCTTAAGAACTGTTTCACGTCCGAAGTAGTGGATACAGCAGGCACGCCTCTGGGTCATATGTACATCTGTTCGGAACTGTCCACCGATAGCCAGGCAGCACTGTGCGAGCTTTTGCATAAATTTTGGACCTGCTTCGCGAGTTCTCCAAAGGTACGCCAGACTCCCATCATTAGACGCATGATCATCACGTTCAAGGACGCACACCCGATACACTAGCAGCCTTACCACGTGTTGGCAAAAGAACGGGAAG